>NC_057391.1:2986386-3309796 GCF_019320065.1 Cervus canadensis | reverse complement strand
TGGCAAAGTTATTTTTTTCTAGTTAACTCTAGGGTAAACTGAAATTGGCTGATGGGTATACACATGTTCTCTATACTTTTTACAACTTTTCCAAAAATCTAAAATTATTCCAAAATAAAAAGAATGTTTTCTTCTTATTATTTTCATTTTAAAAAATCCCAGATATTCACTGAAAGGACTGATGCTAAAGCTGAAGCTCCAATACTCCAGCTGCCAATACTCCAGCCACCTGATGCAAAGAGCTGCCTCACTGGAAAAGACCCTGATGCTGGGAAAGATTGAAGGCAAAAGCAGAAGAGGAAATGGTTAGATAGCAACACTGAATCAATGGACATGAACTTGAGCAAACTCTGGGAGATAGTGGAGGACAAGGAAGCATGGCATGCTGTAGTCCATGGGATCACAAAGAGTCAGCGACTGAACAACACCACCAAAAAGAATGTAGAAACAAACATACAAACAAAAACATTGAACTCATCCACTAAAGAAACTGCACTTTTCTTCACTGATAGAGATGGCGCCTTTGAATGAAGAATCTAGAAAACCACTCAAACTTGCAAAATGAATAGAAAAAAGTGGGATACATCTATATAAAATTACTGTATTAGAAAATGAGAATTAGTCTAACTCAGCTGATGACTGTTTCCCTGTTCAAACAAACAAAGCAACCAAGAAGTATTAGAAAACTGTCAGGCATCTCTCCAAACTGATGAAATGTACTTCAACAGCATTTGAGGATATGATAGCCTATCTTGAGTCAGAAATACAAAAATTAAGAACAGAAATAGACAGAGTCAAAGAAAGAAATGAAAAGAGAGTTGATTAAACTCATGAAAGAAATAGAAAAGAGATCAAATCATCTCACAAATGAAGGCTAAATTACAAGTTGCCAAAGGGAGAAGAGACTCAAAAGGAAATTTAATGAGGAGCATTTGAGAAAGACAGAAAATAACCAAGAGAATAAAAATAGGATGAAGAGAGAAGTAAAAAGAGTCAGGGAGGAAGTGGTTGAAATGGAAGAAAAAGAAGAAACAAATAATGTTTGATTAAAGCCCTTGAAGAAACAATAAAAGCATCATTTAAAACTTTAATTTAAGAAAACTTTTTAGAAATAAAAATGACCTAGATTTATGTATTTAAAAAGCTCACAGGTTGCATGTAGAAATTAACCTGGAAAAATTAACTTTAAGACATATCTGAGAAAAATAATTAGACTTCAAAGATAAAAAATTCTCAAGGCCTCAAATAACAAAAGCCAAGGAGTCAGATTGCTATCAGATTTCTCAAAAACATCATAAGAAGCAGCATTTTCAACAAAGTGAAAGTGTGAACTAAAAATTTATTTCAAGTCAAGCTCTCCTTCAAGTACCAAACATATCAGTAAATCACTTTAAACATAGAGTAACTTACGGAAGTCCAAGTCATTATTTCCACTACTATTCAACATTATACTGGAGGTATTGACCAGTTCAGTTAGACCAGCAAATTAGCTAGGGAATAAGAATTGATAAAAACGTAAACCTATTTCAGTTTGCAAATGATATTTTCACATACCCAGAAAACCCTCAAGAGTCAATGATAAAGTTAACTCAAACAATAAAAAGTAAAGTACCAGGTTATAAAATTAATATACAGAAATAGATAGTTTTCATATCTACACATACATAAAAATGAGTTACAGGCTATAAAGTTAGAGAACACCCAACATGAAATAGGAAAAAAGAAGACTAAATGTGTAGAAATAAACTTAGGAAATGTGCAAACCTTATTTGAGGGAACTGTAATATACTTTTGGAAAGCTTAAAAGTTTACTTGAACATATGGAAAGACACATCCTTTTCTTGGATGGGATGACTAGCTAAATTCATGTGTGAGTTTAATACAATCCTTATAAAAATATCAGTAATTTTTTTTTTTTGAGCTAGACAGATTGTTTCTAAATATCATTTGGAAAAACAAACATGTGTGAACACCCAGGAAAGCAGCAAAAAAAAAAAAAAGAAAGAAAAACCATGAGGAAGACTAATCTCATCAGACATTAAAAGATGATATGAAGCCTCTATAATTAAGGTAATGTGACACTGGTACATGGGTAACCAGAGTAGTGAAATAACATAAAAAGTTCAGAAAAAGACTCAAGTATGCAAGGAAATTAAGCATATGATAAAGTTGTATCTCAAATTACCAAGTCAAAGATCCAGTTTTAATAGTGCTTAAAAAACTGTTTACTTCTTTGGAAAAAAATAATATTAGGTCATTCACTCACACCACACACAGAAATAAACTCCAAATGCATGCAGATTTTAAACATAGAGTAGTAGAAGAAAATTGAGTGAATTCCTCTATAACCTGGATATAAGGGAAGGTTTTTAAACTGTCTCAAAATCAAGAGGCTATAAAGACAAAAATGGACAAATTACACTAGAGAAAAATAAAAATTTCATGTCAAAGAACACTATAAACAAAGTTAAAAGACAAATGACAAATTGATAGAAAACATTTCATTATATATCACAAAGGATAATATCTCTATTAAATATAGTATTCTTAAAAATGGAGAAAATAAATATCCAACAGCTTGACAGGAAAGTGAACCAATGATATAAGTTCAGTTCAGTCGCTCAGTCCTGTCCGGCCCTTTGCGACCCCATGAGTCGCAGCACGCCAGGCCTCCCTGTCCATCAGCAACTCCCGGAGTTTACTCAAACCCATGTCCATCGAGTCAGTGATACCATCCAGCCATCTCATCCTCTGTCATCCCCTTCTCCTCCTGCCCCCAATCCCTCCCAGCATCACGGTCTTTTCCAATGAGTCAGCTCTTCGCATGAGGTGGCCAAAGTATTGGAGTTTCAGTTTCAGCATCAGTCCTTCCAGTGAACACCCAGCACTGATCTCCTTTAGGATGGACTGGTTGGATCTCCTTGCAGTCCAAGGGACTCTCAAGAGTCTCCTCCAACACCACAGTTCAAAAGCATCAATTCTTTGGCATTCAGCTTTCTTCACAGTCCAACTCTCATATCCATACATGACCACTGGAAAAACAATAGCCTTGACTAGACGGACCTTTGTTGGCAAAGTAATGTCTCTGCTTTTTAATATGCTGTCTAGGTTGGTCATAACTTTTCTTCCAAGGATCAAGCATCTTTTAATTGCATGGCTGAAGTCACCATTTGCAGTGATTTTGGAGCCCCCCAAAATAAAGTCTGACTCTGTTTCCCCATCTATTTCCCATGAAGTGATGGGACCAGATGCCGTGATCTTAGTTTTCTGAATGTTGAGCTTTAAGCTAACATTTTCACTCTCCTCTTTTCCTTTCATCAAGAGGCTCTTTAGTTCTTTTTTGCTTTCTGCCATAAAGGTAGTGTCATCTGCATATCTGAGGTTATTGATATTTGATATTTCTCCTGGCAATCTTGATTCCAGCTTCCAATCTTCTTCCAGCCCAGCGATTCTCATGATGTACTCTGCATATAAGTTAAATAAGCAGGGTGACAATATACAGCCTTGACATACTCCTTTTCCTATTTGGAACCAGTCTGTTGGTCCATGTCCAGTTCTAACTGTTGCTTCCTGACCTGCATACAGGTTTCTCAGGAGGCAGGTCATGTGGTCTGGTATTCCCATCTCTTTCAGAATTTTCCAGTTTACTGTGATCCACACAGACAAAGGCTTTGGCATAGTCAATAAAGCAGAAATAGATGTTTTTCTGGAACTCTCTTGCTTTTTCGATGATCCAGCGGATGTTGGCAATTTGATCTCTGGTTCCTCTGCCTTTTCAAAAACCAGCTTGAACATCTGGAAGTTCACGGTTCATGTATTGCTGAAGTCTGGCTTGGAGAATTTTGAGCATTACTTTACTAGCATGTGAGATGAGTGCAATTGTGCAGTAGTTTGAGCATTCTTTGAGATTGCCTTTCTTTGGAATTGGAATGAAAACGGACATTTTCCAGTCCTGTAGCCACTGCCGAGTTTTCCAAATTTGCTGGCATATTGAGTGCAGCACTTTCACAGCATCATCTTTCAGGATTTGAAATAGCTCAACTGAAATTCCATCACCTCCACTAGCTTTGTTCGTTGTGATGCTTTCTAAGGCCCACTTGACTTCACATTCCAGGATGTCTGGCTCTAGCTGAGTGATCTGGGTGATTATCTGGGTTGTGAAGATCTTTTCTTTAGTAGTTCTTCTGTGTATTCTTGCCACCTCTTCTTAATATCTTCTGCTTCTATTAGGTCCATACCATTTCTGTCCTTTATCGAACCCATCTTTGCATGAAATATTCCCTTGGTATCTCTAATTTTCTTGAAGCGATCTCTAGTCTTTCCCATGTTGTTGTTTTCCTCTATTTCTTTGCATTGATCGCTGAGGAAGGCTTTCTTATCTCTCCTTGCTATTCTTTGGAACTCTGCATTCAAATGGGAATATCTTTCCTTTTCTCCTTTGCTTTTCACTTCTGTTCTTTTCACAGCTATTTGTAAGGCCTCCTCAGATAGCCATTTTGCTTTTGCATTTCTTTTCCATGGGGATGTTCTTGATCCCTGTCTCCTGTACAATGTCATGAATCTCTGTCCATAGTTCATCAGGCACTCTGTCTATCAGATCTAGTTCCTTAAATCTATTTCTCACTTCCACTGTATAATCATAAGGGATTTGATTTAGGTCATACCTGAATGGTCTAGTGGTTTTCCCTACTTGCTTCAATTTAAGTCTGAATTTGGCAATAAGGAGTTCATGATCTGAGCCACAGTCAGCTCCCAGTCTTGTTTCTGTTGACTGTATAGAGCTTCTCCATCTTTGGCTGCAAAGAATAGAATCAATATGATTTCGGTGTTGACCATCTGGTGATGTCCATGTGTAGAGTCTTCTCTTGTGTTGTTGGAAGAGGGTGTTTGCTATGACCAGTGCATTCTCTTGGCAAAACTCTGTTAGCCTTTGCCCTGCTTCATTCTGTACTCCAAGGCCAAATTTGCCTGTTACTCCAGGTGTTTCTTGACTTCCTACTTTTGCATTCCAGTTCCCTATAATGAAAAGGACATCTTTTTTGGGTGTTAGTTCTAGAAGGTCTTGTAGGTCTTCATAGAACCATTCAACTTCAGCTTCTTAAGCATTACTTGTTGGGGCATAGGCTTGGATTACCATGGCATTGAATGGCTTGCCTTGGAAACGAGCAGAGATCATTCTGTCATTTTTGAGATTGCATCCAAGTACTGCATTTTGGACTTTTTTGTTGACTATGATGGCTACTCCATTTTTAAGGGATTCCTGCCCACAGTAGTAGATATAATGGTCATCTGAGTTAAATTTACCCATTCCAGTCCATTTTAGTTCACTGATTCCTAGAATCTCGATGTTCACTCTTGCCATCTCCTGTTTGACACTTCCAATTTGCCTTGATTCATGGACCTAACATTCCAGGTTCCTATGCAATATTGCTCTTTACAGCATCGGACCTTGCTTCTATCACCAGTCACATCCACAAGTGGGTATTGTTTTTGCTTTGGCTCCATCCCTTCATTCTTTCTGGAGTTATTTCTCCACTGATCTCCAGTAGCATATTGGGCACCTATTGACCTGGGGAGTTCCTCTTTCAGTAACCTATCATTTTGCCTTTTCACACTGTTCATGGGGTTCTCAAGGCAAGAATACTGAAGTGGTTTGCCATTCCCTTCTCCAGTGGACCACATTCTGTCAGACCTCTCCACCATGACCCGTCCGTCTTGGGTGGACCCACAGGGCATGGCTTAGTTTCACTGAGTTAGACAAGGCTGTGGTCCTGTGATCAGATTGGCTAGTTTCCTGTGATTATGGTTTCAGTGTCTGCCCTCTGATGCCCTCTTGCCACACCTACCATCTTACTTGGGTTTCTATTGCCTTGGACGTGGGGTATCTCTTCACGGCTGCTCCTTACCTTGGATGAGGAGTATCTCCTCACGGCTGCGCCTCCTGACTTTGAACGTGGAGTAGCTCCTCTCGGCCCTCTTGCGCCCACGCAGACGCTGCTCCTTGAACCTGGGGTTGCTCCTCTCCGCCGCTGCCCTTGACCTCGGACGTGGGGTAGCTCCTCTCAGCTGCCGCCCCTGACCTCGGGCACAGGGTAGCTCCTCTCGGCCGCTCCTGCCCCGTTGCAGCCTGGAGGTGTCGGTCGCTGCCCCTGACCTTGGGTGAGGGGTAGCTCCTCTCGGCAGCGCTTCTGCGTGATTCGTCACAGCCGCCGCACTTTTGCGCGGTCCGTTGCAGCCTTTAAATTAACGAAAAGCTCTTTAACCTCACTCATAATTACAGAAATGCAAATTAAAACTGCACTGTGATACCATTTCTCACCTATCCTATTGGTGAAAATTAAAAACCGGGTCACTAATAATGCTGTTGATGAGGCTGGGAAAACAGCCATTTTCATGTAACACTGGTGAAGATGCAAACCAGTACATCCCATTTGGAACGGAATCTAGCAAAATCTAACAAAATTATATATGCACTTACATTTTGACTCAGCAATCCCACTTCCAGAAATTCACCTGAAGATATTATACATATTTTGAGATTTGGGAAGGTATATAATATCTTCAGGTGAATGGCTATTTATAGAAGCTTTAAAAAATTTTCAAAATAGAGCTTAAGGAAACAAATACCCACATATAGGAGAGTGATTGAATAAACAAAAACACCACATAATGGAGGGTTAATGGAAAGAATCTCCATGAATAAAAGTATGAATGATTTCTGGGAGTGTGTTGGTAAGTGAAAAACAGAAAATGCAGAAGAGTGTCTGCAACATGCCATCTCTCATGTAAGAAAGAAGAGGAAATAAGACAATGTCTATGCTCATTTGGGTACCCCTCACCCCCAACTCCCCAAATAGAAAAACAACTTAGGAAGAACTGTTGAAACAGAATAGTATGGTGGATGGGAATTGGGTGGAAGGGATGGAGAAAGTGACTCTTCTCTGAATATACCTCTTGCTCTATTTCTGACTTTTAGGATCGTGTTAATGTTTCTTGTTGTTGTTCATTCGCTCAGTTGTGTCTGACTCTTTGCGATTCCATAGAGTACAGCATGTCAGGCTTCCCACGCCTGTCCTTCACCATCTCCTGGAGCTTGCCCAAACTCATGTCCATTGAATCAGTGATGCCATCCAACCATCTCATCCTCTGTTGTCCCCTTCTCCTCCTGCCTTCAATCTTTCCCAGCGTCAGGGTCTCTTCCAATGAGTTGGCTCTTCACATCAGGTGACTAAAGTATTGGAGGTTTTAGCATCAATTTCTTCCAATGAATATTCAGGGTTGATTTTCCTTTAGGATTGACTGGTTTGATCTCCTTGCAGTCCAAGTGACTCTCAAGAGTCTTCTCCAACACCACAGTTCAAAAGCATCAATTCTTTGGCACTCAGCCTTCTTTATGGGCCAACTCTCATATCCATACATGACTATTGAAAAAACCATAGCTTTGACTATGTGGACTTTCATTGGCAAAGTAATGTCTCTGCTTTTTTGACATGCTCTCTAGGTTTGTTATAGCTTTTCTTCCAAGGAGCAAGCATCTTTTAATGTCATGGCTGCAGTCACCATCTGCAGTGATTTTGGAGCCCCCCAAAATAAAGTCTGTCTCTGTTTCCATTGTTTCCCCATCTATTTGCCGTGAAGTAATGGGACCAGATGCCATGATCTTAGTTTTCTGAATGTTGAGTTTTAAGCCAGTTTTTGCACTTTCTTCTTTCACTTTCATCAAGAGGATCTTTAGTTCCTCTTTGCTTTCTACCATTAGAGTGGTATCATCTGCACATCTGAGGTTATTGATATTTCTCCTGGCAATCTTGATTCCTGATTGTGCTTCATCCAGCCTGGCATTTGACATGATATACTCTGCATATAATGTTTCTTACTATATATATATAAATATATATCCACATATGTATTTTTTGTAACTTAAAAAATCTGAAATTATTTCAAAATAGACATAAAATTCACACAGAAATCATTTTCTTCATAGTCAGAATTAAGCCGGTGGTGCTTGCTTTCATTGCTTTCTTTGCTGCCATTCTATTTTGTACTAGGAATCTTAATGAATTCAATATAGGGAGCAAATGCATAATATGCATTAATGTTAGAAGAAAAATCACATATATATGCAGATGTCATGTTGATCTACTTGAAAATGGAAACAGAATCTGGTGACATATGAATTGTATGTCCAAGAGAGTAAATCAAAATGAAGGTATAAAAGTCCACAGCTCTCCTGTGGATCAGTAAACAATTAGAACATAGAAGGCAGATGGTATAAAATGCCAGGTTGAAGTGAATTGAGGAGGGAATGGAAGCAGGTTATAGAGACTGTGTGAGCAGCCAATTTTTTTGAGAATTTTGTATATGAAGAGAAGCAATGGCTGGCAGGCTATGTGAAAGAGGGTGGCTTTCTTCTTCCTCCTCTTCCTTATTCTTGAGGAGAAATATTAGAGCATTTTGGTATACTATTGGAAATTATCAGTGGAGGGAGAAAGATTGATATTGCTGGACAGTTGTGGTGACCAAAGGTCCTGTGAAAACATTGGGATAATCTTAAGGAAGAATGGCTTCCCTGGTGGTTCAGACAGTGAAGAATCCGTGAACAATACAGGCGACCCAGGAGACACAGGTTCAATCCCTGGGTTGGGAAGATCCCCTGGAGAAGGAAATGGCTACTCACTCCAGTATTCTTGCCTAGAGAATTCTGTGGACAGAGGAGCTGGGAGGGCTACAGTCCACGGGGTCGCAAAACAGTTGGGCACAACTGAGCGACTAACATAACACTTAGTGAAGACTAGGGCACTTCCTTAATTGAAACGGAGGAATTTGTAGCCCATATATGCACATGGCAAAGTTGTAGGTCTGGGGATGTAATGATAAGTAAGCATTGTCAAGTCTGAGACAAGGTTAACATCTGAGACTGAGAGGGAGTGGGAAATTTGGGGAGACAAGTGAACATGTGAAAGAACAATCGTAGAGGACTGAAAATCAAATTTACTATAGAAGGAAGTAGAATTGCTGGGTAGGTAAGGTTCTATTTGCCACATACAAACATGAACTAAAAGTGAAACTGTTCTTCCTGGTGGTTTCCTTGAATTTCTCTAGCCATGTTAAGCTGCTTTGGGTGCAGGCCTAGAAAGGTAAATGGTTGCTTTGTATCCAATGTGGGATGTTTTCAGGTGGGTATGATGGAGGGAGAGAGGGGACAAGGAAATGGATGATGTTTGCCAACACCAGTTATGGTGTGATTATAATGATGGAGTGTGTCATCTAAACTGAACAAGCAGGGAAGTAAATGGAAGACAGGCTTCGGATAGACAGAAAAATTATTGGATCAAAGGACTGGAAGGTCCTGATAGAGTAGAATCATTTTAAAATGTTGGTACTTAAGCAAGTGGGCTCACAGGAGAGCAGACTGTTCAGAGAGTGAAATGTTTGCATTCAAGATGCTGAAGTTATATAAGTTTTGGTGATGATAAGATCCAATCATGGTTTGCCCTTGAGAATAGAAAGTGAAGTAAAATTACATCACAAAATAATGAGGTCAAGAATTTGAGTCCTGGGGTGTCAGTGAGGTCTTCTATATGTGTGTTGGTATTATTAAAAATGATGAAAGGAGTTGGGGTACAAAGGAAAGTTGTAAGCCAGGAGCACGGTGATATAGCCAGATGGCAAGCCTCATAGTTGATGGGTTTGTAAGAGAGTGAGGGTGCAATGGAATGGGCATGCCATTGAGAAACAGGGAGGATGACCCACCCACTGCTACTTGAGACTGAATACAAGAATAGCTTGTATAGGAAAATCTCCCCAGGAATGCTTTGTTCTCAGGAGATAACCAGATTTCAATTAAGGAAGAGGTGGGGGAGCTATTCCAAGAAGTTGAGTTTGTAGGATTGTTTGCTGATCATGGACATGAATTAAAGGCATTAGGAGAAAGGGGATCAACAGGAGATTGGTTCAGATGGGACAGAGCAGTGTGGGTGTAAGGGTTTCAGCAAAAGTAACCAGGGAGGCTTGCATTATGATTTGAATCATGACAAGATTCATCCTGATCATTTTATAAGGGGGCAGGAATTTGCTTCTCTGTGTTTTGGTTCAAGAAGTATAATATTTTATTTTTCTCTATTAAATCATACTGGGCTCTGAGTCTTTGTCTCCTGTTTGATAAAAATGAAATGTTTGGCATGTTTGGTGGTCCCTTTCTACTCTCCAGGGTTGTATAAGCATGGGAGGTTTCTTACACTGTGCAGGAGCTGGGGAGGCCCTTCTGGGCTCCATGTTGTGATTGGTGCTGATAAACTGCTTATTGTCCAAATTGTGTTTCCCTTGAAGTCAGGCAATTATTCTGCTTAAAAGGGTCTATTTGTTTCACCCCAGTTTAGCCCTATGAAATTTGGCCATGGACTACTAGGCTGTGTCTCCAGGTCCAGTCCCTGGGAGTCCACATTTATAAGAAGGTCCTAGGGTCTCCTGGGACATATGATGGGATCAGGGCACTGATTTCTGCTTCTGGAGGAATCTGTTTTACTTTCTGTCCTCCTTATCTTCACAAAATCCTCTGTGCCCTGAGGTTGAAGGAAATGGCATTTTAACTGTTTGTTCTCATGTGCAAAGACTTTTGCAACAAATAGTTCTATTCTTTCCAAGAGGTAGGTCTGGGAGATTAAAAAGCAAAGCAAAGCAAAACAAAACAAAACAACAACAACAAAAAAACAACACCACTACTTGCCCACAGTGTAGAAGGAAGGGAGAAAGACTGAATTTTATTTTTCATTTTGAGGCCTATAGGGACATTTTTCTTTTCTTTGGGAATGGCAGCCCACTCCAGTATTCTTGCCTGGAGAATCCCATGGACAGAAGAGCCTGGTGGGCCACAGTCCACAGGGCCGCAAAGAGTTGGATATGGCTGAGTGACTAACACTTTCACTTCTGTTTTAAACAGCACAAGTTTACTATCTCACAGTTCTGGTCAGGCGAGATGTTCAGAGAGAACAGCATTGGAACAAGTATACTATCAAGGGTGAAACAGATCACCAGCCCAGGTTGGATGCATGAGACAAGTACTCAGGGCTGGTGCACTGGGAAGACCCAGAGGGATGGGATGGAGAGGGAGGTGGGATGGGGGATCGGGATGGGGAACACATGTAAATCTATGGCTGATTCATGTCAATGTATGGCAAAAACCACTACAATATTGTAAAGTAATTAGCCTCCAACTAATAAAAATAAATGGAAAAAAAAAACCTGAAAAAAAAAGAAGTCTGAAATGGGTCAAAATCAAAGTGTGGGCAGAGCTGCATTTCCTTCTGTATTTGGATATAAGAAATGGCAATCTATTCCAGTATTCTTGCCTAGAGAATCCCATGGACAAAGGAGTCTGGTGGGCTGCAGTCCACGGGGTCACAAGGAGTCAGATATAACTAAGCGACTAAGACACACACACACAATGTAATATTTATTTTATTTTTCTCTATTAAGTAGTACTGGACTCTGTGTCTTTGCAGTTCCTGGGAAGAATCGGTTCCTTGCCTTTTCTGGCTTCTCCAGGCTGCCCCCATTCCTTCACTCACAGCCCCATTCACCACTCCAACCTCTCTGTGACTCTGATGCTCCTGCTTCCTCACATGGGGACCTTTGTGCTTAGATTGGGCTCATCTGGACAACCCATATCAACATCTTTAACTGATCCATATTTGCAAAGTCACTTTTGCCATGTAACATGATGTTCAGAGGTTTGGGGATTAGCAAAAGGACATCTTTCTGCCTTTACTCTGCCTACCATCCTGCCACTATGTGGTCAGCTGTTATCTCTTCTCTTCTCAAACCGATGGCTCTTTTCAGGTCCTCGTTGTGCCCCTTCTGGAAGTGTCCATCAGCCACCTGAATGGCTTCTGTTTGCTCATCTGGCACTCTGCAGTCCCTGGCCAGAGTGTCTCACCCAGAGTAGGGTCATTTAAAAAATCTTACTATTCTCATCTGCCTCTTAGAGTTGAGTGGGCACTCAGATCTTGTCCTGGGGTCTCAATATATTACCCACGGCATGGAAACTTCCAGGGCAGCTAGTTTTTCTGCTTGTAAGGGCTCTTGTGACTAAACTGAGGTGGTTTAGGGTGACAGGAGGCACTGCTTCCTTACACAGGCGGGGTGACAGGGCTTCACTCTCTGGACCCCTGTCCCATAGAAACTAGCACTACATGTGGAGCTGCAGGAACAGGAGAGACTTCCCCAAAACAGGACTCCGGGAGTTCTCACCATTATGCAAATCAGTTAACACCAAACAGTTGCTTTCACAGTCACACAGTCATGGTGCCCAGAGTAATCGCTTCCGTCGCCACCATCGGGTGGGTGTGAGAGCTGGGCTCGTGTTAAAGCATATGACTAATGAGCATGCATCCATCTGGTATATTGATGGGGCTGATCTGAAACGACGGCAATGTAGCTGAGACCTGGGAACACAGTTTATGGGTAACTGACTGAGCTTTCTCGGCTTTCAGCTCATGGGGGGATTGGTGGTGGGAAGGGAAGGGTTTCTCTGTCTCCTATTTCACTCAGAATATCTTCCCTTGAGAGCATTTAGTTGAAAGGGATCCAGACCAATCAATTACTGAATGAATTTGTCACCTTCTGTTCTTTCAATTTGTATTGAAAATACAAATAAGGAAACATTTAAATAGTTTTGTGCAGAACCAGCTTGTGGTCACTTTGATTGACACCAGTTGCCTTTGGTTTTGATCTCACTTAGGAGGAGCATCAACTTGTTTTCACAAATTGAGGGCTCCATTCATAGGAAGAAATGTAAGTTCAATCATCAACATGAATAATTAAGAATAGGAAACACAGGGTAGGTCTGATAAACGCAACATGTAGAACAAATGTATTTTAATTAACCACTACATATTAGTTAAGTAAAATAGGTTAGTTAAATAAAAGAGGTTATTTAAGTAAAAGAGGATGGATAGAATGTAATATAAATAAAGGCAGGAAACAGAGACAGCTAGAGAATGGAAAAGTGAGAGAAAAAGCAATAAATTATACTTAGCACCAAATACTCATTATCACAGAACTTCATGTTTGTCCATTTTTATTTTATCTTTCAGTTGGGTTATAGTTACTCTACACTTGTGTGTCAGTTTAAGCTATACAGCAAAATGAATAGCTATACGCATACGTATTATCTCCCTTTTGGATTTCCTTCCCATGTGGTCACCACAGAATTCTAAGTAAAGTTCCCTGTGCTATGCCGCAGGTTCTCACTAGTTATCTATTTTATACATAGTAGTGTGTATATGTCAATCCCCAATTCCCAATTCATCCACCCTTCCTTCCCCCTTGATATCCATATATTTGTTCCCTACGTCTGTATCTGTTTCTGCTTTGCAGTTAAGTTCATCTGTACCATTTTTCTAGATTTCACATATATGCATTCATATACAATACTTGTTTTTGTCTAACTTACTGTGTAAGGTAGCCTCCAAGCCCATCCACATCTCTGCAAATGACACAATTTCATTTCTTTTTATGGCTGAGTAATATTCTATTGCATATATGTAACACATGTTTATCCATCATGAAATCTTATTTATGTTTTTCCTTTGATTTTCACTTTTTTTTTTTACCTATTTCTTTATTTCTGTTTGACTTAAAGACCTAACTTTGACCGAAATCAAGTTTTTGTAGTGTCAATTGAAATGATTATTACCCATTTTATTTACTTGATTTGGGTTTATGTGTTTTTTAGTTTATATTCTGATCTCTAGTATTACCTGGGTGTTTTCTGGTAAAGGGCTAAAACCTGCATCTTATACCTCTATTTTCTGTTGCTACCTTACCAACTTAATGCAAACTGATTATACCATCTTATACTTCTGAAGGTCAGAAGTCCAGTACAGGCCTTTTAGGCTAACATCTTGGTACCTGAACTAAAGTCAAGGTGTTAGCATGTCAGCATTTCTTTCTGGAGCCTGTAAGGAAAAATCTCTTCTTTGCCTATCCCAGCTTTTAGGGGCTACTCACATTTCTTTGCACATTCCATTCCATTGCAGAATCCACCTTCAATGCAGAAGACCCTGGCTCAATTCCTGGGTTGGGAAGAACCACTGGAGAAGGGATAGGCTACCCGCTCGAGTATTCTTGGGCTTCCCTGGTGGCTCAGAGGGTAAAGAATCCTCCTGTAATGTGGGAGACCTGGGTTTGATCCCTGGGTAGGGAAGATCCCCTGGAGAAGGGAAAGGCTACCCCCTCCAGTATTCTGGCCTGGAGAATTCCACGGATTGTATAGTCCATGGGGTTGCAAAGAGTCGGAGATAACTGAGCAACTTTCACTTCACATTCCTTGGCTTGTGGCCCCTTCTTCTATCTTCAAAGTTGCAACACTGCATCTTTCTGACCCTTCTTTCATCCTCACATCTCACTCTCATCACAGCCAGGGAAGGTGCTCTACTTTCAAGGGCTGTGGGATTAGATTGGGCCCACCTGAATGCTCCAGGATAATCTTCCCCTCTCAGGGTCAGCTGATAAGCAACTTTACTTGCTTCTGCAAACTTAATTCCCCTGTCATGTATCAGTAACAGAACACCTTCAAGGGTTCCAGGAATTCAGATGTGGGTATCTTTTGGAGTTATTATTAAGGGTAGGCCATTGATATGCCTACCACAATCTCTTTTATTTTGTACTAACTAGATAATTTCCCTTTTACATCTATCAGAAGTTATTTTAGTGTGCCAACAGGATTAATCTATAAGGAATATTGAATAAGGATACTGTGGTCCTAGAAGTTGTTCATTTCTTTAAAAAATTTTATGGAGAACTCACTTCTCCCAGTCAAATTCCATACATATATTTTAAAGATTATTCTATAAATTTTGATCTACTTGAGCCACAATATATATGACTTGTATTTAATTTTATTGTGTCCCATAATATCAATATTTGTCATCTAATGATATTTGGAATTAGGTTTTATGTGTATAGATAGCAGCAGGGAGAGGGGAAATTCATTATGAGGAAATAGATTTAATCTAAGTTTCTAACTCTGGACTGCTGAGTGTCCAGTGTCTTATTCCTGTTGGGAGGAAAAAGTCTTGAAGTGCTTACTTTGAACATCAACTGATCTTTTAAAATAAAAATGCCTATATCAGTGATTTTGCTGACACTGTCTCTGGTTCAAATTTTACCTGAAATGTTTAAGTCTTTTGACCTTGGTCATGCCAAAAGGCATGAGTAAATTGAGGTGAATGGAAATCACCTTGTCATTTTTCTCTTTCCCCATTTTCTTCTACATCACATCAATTCCTTCCACCCTCAGAGAATCAGGGATGGCTACCATGGGGAAGCCAATTTTTTGTAATAAAAACTCTGAAATGCTGTTTGGTTTTTGCCCTCTTACTTCCACCTCAGCACTCACCAAGAGTATTCTCCACACAGTGGAAATTAGATATCAGAGAGGGTAATTAATTGTGCCCAAGAACTGATGTTAATATTCGTCTCTGGTTCAGTCACTGTGAAGAGCATAATTATTCTTCCCGCTTCATGCACATTATAACCTGGTCTCTACGACGCTGGAAAATGTACTCCTCTCATCCGTCCTGTAGGAAATGGCCCATGTCAGAGATACACTCTGAGACTGCTGTCTGACCAGCTAGTGTATCAACAAAGAGGCAAAAAACAGTTGATCTTTTTAATGCCAGAATTCTTGCATGACAACTCCTGAAAGCCTTGATGCTCTATAATCAGTTTTTTGAAAAGATTGGACACAAAAGAATGCACTTAGGAAATCACTTACTTTTTCTCTCTGATTTTTGCCTTTAAGCCTATCTCCCTTCTGTTCCTAAACAGTATCTTGGGTGCCTTCCAGAGTTTTGAATTTTAAAATAAATTTATTTTTATACAGCTTTTAAAGGTTACTTTCTACTTAGTTATTGTAAAATATTGGTTATATTTCCCATGTCATACAATATATCCTTGAGCTTATTTTACACCCAATAGTTAATACCTCCCATTCCCCAACCCCTATGTTGCAATATAGCCTCTTTTGAATTGTCTCATATGAAATGAACATCAGAATGTCACCTGATCAAAAGCTCCTTGCCTCTGTCTAGCATGGACCCTCAACTCAGGCTTTTCCCAACCAGCCCAAGAGAAAGAGCACAAAAAGTTTGTTCATTTTCTCTCTTGACTCTGCTTTTCTTGTATTTGTGGTTGGCAGCTGTAAAGGGAAAGTAGAAGAGGGGGAGAATACAGCCTTCGTTGTCTTGTCCAAATGCTGGCTCTCTCTGTGGGCACTTCAACTGACCATTGTGACACCTTCCTGCTGTGGACTCCTATGCTAGTAGCCTCTTCTTAGTAGTTGATGCCTCTTGCTCCCTGGAGAATACTTCTGGCCATATTGATGTTCAGCCAGTATGGATCTGTACTGAATTATCATCTGCTGGAGTCTATCCTCATTGTTTGGTGCTGGTGTCTTATTGTGATTCCCTCGTAGCTCAGTAGGTAAATAATCTGCCTGCAATGCAGGAGACCCAGGTTCTATGCTTGGGGTGGGGAGATCCCCTGGAGAGGAAATGGCAACCCACTCCAGTATTCTTGCCTGGGAAATCCCATGGAAAGAGGGGCCTGGTAGTCTATAGTATCTTACTAGTAGTAGGTATTTAAAATATCAACCCTACTTCTAGTCTTTCTTCTTCTGGAAACATTTTCTAGCATGTGGTCCTCCTGGGTGATCTCCTCTTAAGATGACTCAAGTATTTCAGTGAAACTTTAAGCCCATATGTATGTATGATTGTTTTATTATTGGCTTTCCACAATCCTTACATCAGACACATCATATTAAAGGCCATTATTGCTAGAATCACTCCAAAATCACTGCCGATGGTGACTGAAGCCATGAAATTAAAAGACACTTGCTCCTTGAAAGAAAAGCTATGATCAAGCTAGACAGCATATTAAAAAGCAGAGGCATTACTTTGCTGACAAATGTCCATCTAGTCAAGGCTATGGTTTTTCCAGTAGTCATGTATGGATGTGAGTGTTGGACAATAAAGAAAGCTGAGCACTGAAGAATTGACGCTTTTGAACTGTGGTGTTGGAGAAGACTCTTGAGAGTCCCTTGAACTGCAAGGAGATCCAACCAGTCCATCCTAAAGGAGATCAGTCCTGGGTGTTCATTGGAAGGACTGATGCTGAGCTGAAACTCCAATATTTTGGCCACCTGATGTGAAGAGCTGACTCCTTGGAAGAGACCCTGATGCTAGGAGAAATTGAAAGGAAGAGGAGAAGGGGATGACAGAGGATGAGATGGTTGGATGGCATCACTGACTCAATGTGCTAGACAGGGAAGCTCAGGGAGTTGGTGATGGACAGGGAAGACTGGTGTGCCGTAGTGCATTGGGTCTCAAAGAGTCAGACACAACTGAGTGACTAAACTGAACTGAATTGCTAGAATAGCATGGGATTTTAAATTTTCTAGTATGGGGGTATTATTTAGTTAGTCATAAATTTTACTTTTAACATTTTACTATGTTTAACTGGAAATAAAATTATGGCTGCTAAAATACGTTTTTTGAAATCAACTATCTTGCCCTCTCAAACCAGGTAGTTCATATATGACAATGTTATAAAAGTTTTCTATAAAAAGTTATTATTACTGTTGCTAGTAAACATCTGCCATGCCTATTAAAATATATTTTCTACAGGTGATTTCAACATTATTTCTCATATTGACTTTTATTACTGGAACTTTTCATGTTCATGTTAGCAGCATCTAGAGATTTTTTGAATGTTTGAATGCCCTCTGCCTTGATTTGGTTGGAATTTTGCTAAGTTTGGTAATGTTGCTTGAACTTTCTGACTACAGTTCTTTAACTTTTTCATGGACTTCCTTATAAGTACATAATAATTAAATGTTGAAATTTATGAAATACTTTTATGACTTTAGATAATTTTTAAATATTGCTAAAATTTGTTGAACTAAAGGATAATGTAAATAAAATAATTCACGGAACAAAATAATTAACTTTACAAGTTTGGTGACACAGATGCAAATGTTTTGATATATGGAGATGTTAAGTCTCTTGACTTTACTCAAGGTGCTGAATAGCATTAAATTCACTATTTTCCTTTCCTGTTTTACTTGTGAAAATAATAATGCACTAAGGATAGATAATCTATTTGCATATACCAGTTGTGATAGAAGGCTTTTGTAAATATGTATTGTAAAATTGATGAATATTTTTAGCATTGTGTTATTGCCTCTGCTGCTAATAAATGAACAAATGACTATCTGGAGAAAAAAAAAGATGACTCAAGCCCAGTTACATTCCACTTAGTCTAAGGCAATGACATTAGCAACACAGTCAGGCTTTTCAGCAGACTCTCATGAGCACAGCCAGGCACCAGTCTCCATTGTACCACCCCCTCCTCAAATCCAGGCAATAGGTATCAAGTTTCTCAGGGAACTCTTTTTTTTTGGATTTATTTATTTATTTTTATTTTTTTTAATTACTTGGAGGTTAATTACTTCACAACATTTCAGTGGGTTTTGTCATACATTGACATTAATCAGCCATGGAGTTACATGTATTCCCCATCCCGATCCCCCCTACCACCTCCCTCTCCACCCGATTCCTCTGGGTCTTCCCCAGGGAACTCTTTATCCTCACCCTTCTCTAGCTGTCTGGCAACATCAGAGCCAGCAAAGTTCCTTATTTGAAAGGAAAAGGGAAAGAACCATTTCCTCCTCTTTGGAATTCCTGTAAAGACAATCTTCTGATTTAACAATATTCACTATTAAATTCAAATTTCAAAGTTTATTGAGTCCCACATTGAGTGCCCACTGTATACAGTAAGATGTTGGATTAAGTGCTGCTGGAAAAACCAAGAGGATTTTGTTCTTCAGTCATGCAGTCAATGCACTTGGAGGCTAGAAGGTAGCAAAGATACAACCTCGACACCAGTAACCCCAAATCTGATCATCATAATAACAAAGGTATAACAAGTATGCTATGAAAATTCAGAAAAGAGAAGCTGTGTTTTGCTCAGAGACCAATGAAAGTGTCACAGAGGAGAGAGGATATTTTTTGTTGGTCCTTTAATGGACCGGAACCTGGTGGTCCGGAGAGGAAGATAGAGAAAGAGGCTGATATCCCCTGGTTTACGCGGAAAGCCAATAGAGTCCTGTTCTTAGGGCTCGCGCTGCTGTGCGTAGGCACCAGGCGCCCTCTCGAGTGGCTGAAGGCATAGTGCGTCGTCTCCAGAGGGTCTTATGTTCTGCCCGTAGTCCGAGTCCCCGGTCGGGAAAGAAGACTCCTTGAAACAATGCAACTCGCAATAGGGGAATTTATTACTAACTCGAGCCAGGGCCTCCCGCCCTCACCAGGTATGTGAGGACCAAAGGCCCTGAGCCCCAGTTCTCTTGGGTATTTATTAGGTCAAAACAAGCAGCAGGTAGTTGCCGCAATCGGATTGGTTACACAGTGGGTAGTTGGCCTAAGCGGTTTGGTTACACAGTTGCAAGGTAATTTTTGTTGGCCCTACGTGGGGCTTTCAGCTTTCCCCTGATAGCTTCCCTTTCTTCTGGCTAGGCATATGTTGATTGGCTGGCTCCAGGAGGCCTGATAATTATGTTACCCCGGGAAACCAGGCGTACTCCTAATCTAGGCTGCCTGTCATGGTGTTAGCCGTGACAGCCTCACACTTAGAAGCCTGGGCAAGAAAGTGAGCTCAGCGGGCCTCCGCGCTCCAAGGAATTAGCCAGAAATAGAGAGAGAGAGAGAAAGACAGAAAGAAGGAATAGAAAGAAAGACACGGGGACCCAAGCTCTGATGGAGCAAATGTGTTTTAATCAACATGGCGTGGACATATATACTGTCTTACAAGGTGGTTATTCTCAGCAAAGATAAAGACTAAAATTCCAGACTTACAAAACATAAGATGATCCCTATCAAAGAGACAGTTACAAACAATCACCTTTTCATAAGGAGGAAGAGGGTACTTGTCACTGTAATGAGAAATGCCTGGATTCCTCAGCCCCGGGAAAGGCATGCCTCTCCTCTTAATTCCTGAATATTCAGGAATCAATAAGGGCCAGAGGGTTCCTGACAGATCCAAAACAGCACACAAGAAGCCTTTTGTTAAATGCTTCCTGACAATTTTTATCTAGTAAGACTGTATGAACTAAAATTAAGAACTGGGCTCTTAATCTGAAAATCAGCAGCAAACACTGGCAAAAATTAATTCATTAGTAAAATACTCCACATTTTTGAGTCCTCACTGTGTGTTAGGCTCTGTGTTTTCATTTATAATCATAGAATTTAATTTGCACAATGACCTTTTGAAAAATATGCTATGATTATCTCCATTTAACTGTCAGGAAAATTGAGACATTGATTAAGTCAACCTGACCAAGGTCACACAGCTTGTAAGTAATGGAGATGGAATCTGAGTCTAGGGTTTTTCTGACTTTAAAGCCCAGAAGTTATAATCTCTCTAAAAGGCAAAAATGCACACAAGAAGCATGAGTTAATAAATGAAGGAAAATGCCCACTAATGAAGACCAGATGGATATATACAAATGTTGTTCAATTGCTAAGTTGTGTCTGACTCTGTGACTCCATGGACTGCAGCACACCAGGCTCCTCTGTCTTCCACTGTCTCCCAGAGTTTGCTCAAATTCTTGTCCATTGAGTCAGTGATGCCATCTAACCACCTCATCCTCTGCCACTATCTTTTCCTTTTGCTTTCAATCTTTCCCAGCATCAGGGTCTTTTCCAATGAGTCAGCTCTTCATATCAGGTGGTCAAAGTATTGGAGCTTCAGCATCGATCCTTCCAATGAATATTCAGGATTGATTTCCTTTAGGACTGACTGGCTTGATCTTGCTGTCCAAGGGACCCTCAAGAGTCTTCTTCAGTGCCACAATTTGAAAGCGTCAGTTCTTGGGTGCTCAGCCGTCTTTATGATCCAACTCTCACATCTGTATATGACTACTGGAAAAATCATAGCTTTGACTATATGGTCACAAATGTTACAGCACTTGGTTCAGCTGATCTCTTAGTTCTCCCTGCTTCTGAGCTTCTGTTCTCAGAGTCTCAGATGTTCTTCCTGTCTTCTTTGTTCAGTCCATTCCCCTGTCTCTTCAAGGCCTAAGAAAGACTTGTTACTATGAAGGCAGTTCTGGTCCAGCATTCCCATAGGCCCAGGATTCTGCACTTTTTCATCACCAGTTGTAATCCTAGCTCACATCACTAAATACTAAATGACATACTTTATTATTTTTTATTTACCTCTTCAGATAAACTATAAATTCTTAGAAGATGAAGCTATATGTTCTTTTTGCATTTCTCACAGTGCATGTGAGTTCTGCTGATTGATTATAGGGTTAGGGACTACTTTTAGAGTAGAATTAATTGCTGGTATATAAGGTTCTGCAGGAAAGATTTGACCTTCCATTTTTCAAAACTCATTGCAGGATAAAACTACAGGGCTGAGAAACTTCTTGTGAGTTTCCAAGGTGCTGGAGTATAAAGAAATTGAGAGGATGCTTGCAGTGCTGAAGAGTCATTAAAGATGCCTCCACAAGCGAGGATGTTGGGTTTGATAAGAGCCAAAGCAACAGCAGGGAGAATCCAAAGATTTATAAGATCAGTCTGCACAGAGTAGTGTGTGAAACATGAAGGGCCGTTGTTTTTGTCTCAAGTGTTTCCCTTCACAGCAAACGATCCAAAGGGAATATGTGGTTTCAGAGATTGCCTTCTGTTCTCCAGCTTTTGTGACACCCCAGCAAATGCAAAGTATTGTGCATGCATGAATTTCTTACTTGAACAGGAAGAACTCGGGAGGCAGTGACAAATATTTCACAGTAACTCCCTGGCATCTGAGATGGTTTTCTGAGAGAACACAAGCTCCTGTTTAGTGGATTCTCAGGGGACATCTGTGGGAGGAGCTTTCCATAGCAAATATGTACAGTCTCACCATCTCCACGGGGCAAATGCCATGAGACTTCTAAAATCTGGTGCAAACCAAGAACAACTGAGGGAGAGTTAAGGGAATCTGAAGGAAGATGTCTGACCACACACTTTGTCCAGAACACTGCAAGGTAATTACAGAAATCATGCATGTTGTTTTCAAGAAGTCGCAGACTGAATCAGTGGCAGGAAGCTTAGGAAGGCAGCAGCTTGGGGTAAAACAAAGATGGTATCACCTTTATGAGGAAGAAGCACCTTTTGAGAATTGCTCATCTTGAACAATATGACAGTGTTAGTCTTTTTTTTTAAAAAAAAGACAACCCAAAATACATCAGTCTTCAAGTAGCAGTGGAAACCTGGATATGACTTTATTGAGAGTCTCCCCACCCCCAAATGGAACCACAGTCACATGTCTTAACCGCTAAAGAGCTATGGCTGCTTATCTTCTTGGCTGATATATTTAGATTTTGTTCAGCACATGCTTGGTGAAGTTATACTTGCCAAATGAATTCAAGTTGGCTTGAATAAGAGCTTAGTCATGTGGATCTCAAACTGGATGAAGCTGATTAATAATAAATGTCAGAATTTTAAATAATGAGTGAAATGCAAGAAATGTAGAAGAGAAGGCAGCCTTTTGACACAACCTCTTTCCTTTCAGAGCAGTGTCTGTTTGCTCCACCCTCACCAAAGGAAGGCTGCCAGGAGAGAGGTAGCTAGAGAATGATAATTATTTTGTGAGTTCACCTTGCCCCTTTGTATATGTGCACATGGGTAGGAATCATCTAGTTGCCTTGGGTGCTTTAGTTTCCTGAGTTCTGTGACTGCCCCTGGACTCTTCTCAGTATTGTGTAGTATAGGGCAAGTATCCAAGGTGGGATCCTGCCAAGCTCCCCTTGCCCCAGAGCTTGCCAGAGGTCTCCAGGATGCTCTGAAGATGGGCTAAAATAAGGCTATGGTTAGCCTGGCATTGTGGAACCACAAAATGAAAAGCCCCATCTTGTTTGGCTTATTTTGGCCATGCTTGTTCAGCTTCTGAGCTTGCTGCTTCAAGTGCAGGAAATTCACTCATAATTTAATGAGTTAGCAAAGATGTATTTTTCTGACATCTAGAAGAAACAAAGAAAAATGAGACAAGAAGGTCATAGTCGAGGAGCAGGAGCAGGACGACAGTTCTGCACAGGACGCCATGGGTATGCAGCGGGGAGCTTACTCCAGCCAGGAGAGCGTATAGGAGTCATGATGGCTTTCTCAAGGGGGTGACGCATGGAGTGGAGGTCTGATGAAAAGTGACAAAAGCGCATTTTATTCACCCATTCATCAAATATCTCTTTAGCACCTACTAAACACCTGGCATTTGACCAGTTGCTGGGGAAATATCAGTAAACAGGAGCAAATAGAGCAGGACCAACCCAGACATGCAAGCAAGCAAACAAACAAAAAAGAAAGTCCTTTAAATTCTAACATGAACCTTGCTCTAAACACCTTATTCTCTACCAACAGGGGTGGAGGGTGGGAGTAGACTTGCCATTTCAAGGTTGCTCTGTCTTTGGGTTCAGAACAGTCTCTTGTGGGTACACTCAGTTTTTTGGGGCACCTGGTTGGCCTTTCAGAGCTTTCCTCCTCTCCCCTTTTCTTTCTTGTTGTGAAGCATCTGGAAACAGGTGGAACTGATTTAACCTACTGGAGTTGGGGGCGGTGGAGGGTGATGAAGTGAGTTTGATCCTAGGAGCATCCTTCTCTGTTGGCACCTACTGACCTCAGCTTGTCTCACCAGTTCCTGGGGACTGACTTCTGTCATCACTTTATCTACTGTATATACTGTATGTAGCATTTGATTCTGGCACAGGGTATATGAAATGAGTGTGGCTTAGCAGCTTGAGTATCTCACTTCTGAATAGGCACTACCTCAGCTGTTACTTCCCAGGAGGTGCTAGTGGTAAAACATCTGCCTGCCAAAGCGGGAGACATGACAGATGTGGATTCAGTCCCTGGGTCAGGAAGATCCCCTGGAGGAGGGTGTGGCCACTGCCTCCAGTATTCTTGCCTGGAGAATCCCGTGGACAGAGAGCCTGGCAGGCTATGGTTGATACTGTTGTAGAGTCAGACATGACTGAAGCAACTTAGCACGCGTGCAGCTCTATGCTAGGGACATGTAACCTCTAAGGTCTGATTATGACTCCTCCTCCAAACCTTGACTCCTCTAGATTATTACTCCTGCGCCCGTTGGTATGTGGACATTTCAACCTTCACCTCAACAAGCACCTCAGCCATCTTCCTCACCTTCTTCCACCTCTTCTATTCAGGACATAACATGGGAGCCAGGGAAGACTTGGGGGCACTGTTTTTCTTTCTACTCTGCCATGCTGCCTTCCTAAAATTCCCAGTGGAAATTGGGGCTCAGACTCTTACTGATTTGACTTCTCTTTCAACCTGAGATTTCTATCTTCTTGACCCACTAAAGTTAGAGAACCGTAGGTCCATCCTGGCTCCTTCCTTCAAAAGGAAGAGCTGTGTATTTCTTCCATGGACAATTGGGAGCTGCCTTTGTGTCACATCCTGAATTCTCTCTATGGCTTGTGGTAAATTCTGATATATCTCTGTTATATCTCTGTTATATATATCTGTTATATCTCTAAGTTTTGTTCTTGGTATATAAAATGGCAACTCTGAAAATTATAAAAAAATTTTTTACAGGAGCTAAAGTCTGTCTTTTCAAATGTTTGTGCTATGCTGGCCTCAGAAGTTTATTTTAGGGGAAAAAAATCTGAACATTTTTTCATTTGATTGCATTTCTGCTATATCAATTCTAATGATTCCTCAAGTATTATTTGTCTTAGAATTAATAGAGGTGAGTTTTATATAAGAAAGAAAAACACTTTTTCCAATAAGCAGCCTAGGCTGACCCCTAAAAATGGTGCGCTATTCACTCGACCCAGAAAACCCCACAAAATCATGCAAATCAAGAGGTTCAAATCTTTGTGTTCACTTTAAGAACACTCGTGAAACTGCCCAGGCCATAAAGGATATGCATATCCGAAAAGCCACCAAATATCTGAAGGATGTCACTTTAAAGAAGCAAAGTGGGCCATTCCGTCGTTACAGTGGTGGAGTTGGCAGGTGTGCACAGGCCCAAACAGTGGGGCTGGACACAGGGTCGGTGACCCAAAAAGAGTGCTGAATTTTTACTACACATGCTCAAAAATGCAGAGAGTAATGCAGAACTTAAGGGCTTAGATGTAGATTCTCTGGTCACTGAGCACATCCAAGTGAACAAAGCCTCCAAGATGCGGCGCAGGACTTACAGAGCTCATGGTCGGATCAACCCCTACATGAGCTCTCCCTGCCACACTGAGATGATCCTTACTGAAAAAGAACAGATTGTTCCTAAACCAGAAGAGGGGGGTGCACAGAAGAAAAAGATATCCCAGAAGAAACTGAAGAAACAAAAACTTATGGCCCGGGAATAAATGCCGCAGAAAATAAATGCAAATAAAAGTAAAAAAAAAAAAAAAAAGAAGAAAGAACAACAGAGGAGTTAATAACATACTCTGCAAATTATTTTCCTGCAAACCAGATGAGTTACAATATCTGCTTTCATTGAGTTTATATTGAGTCTCAGGAAACTAAACATATAAGATGTTTCCTGATTTTGGTAAAAGCATTTCAGATAAAACAAGAAGTAACGTAATGGAGTATGCCTTTATGTAGGGTTGGGATGAGGGTTCCCTTTGTGCTGCTAGATGGCATCCATAGGTGATGGTTTCCCAGTGGCTTGTAGACTGGCTTCCTGATGGAGTCCACAGAACAATTGGCAGGAAGCACGTCCCTTTAATGCTCTACAAGAATTTTATCTGCCACTCTCCCAATCTTGTTCCTCTCCCCAGTCATAGAGAATCTGAGCTGCAGGAGAAAGATGAGTCTTTGTGCCAGCACTCGGCACAGCTGGGGACGCCAAGTGCTCACTCACCTGCTCTCCTTTTCTTCCTTGCAGGAGAAATCACAGATCAGCCTGATGAACTATAGACGGAGGTTTTTGACTTAGTGCAGGAGACAGGGATCGAGGCCATCCCCATGGAAAAGAAATGCAAAAAGGCAAAATGGTTGTCTGAGGAAGCCTTACCAATAGCTATGAAAAGAAGAGAAGTGAAAAGCAAAGGAGAAAAGGAAAGATATTCCCATTTGAATGCAGAGTTCCAAAGAACAGCAAGGAGAGATAAGAAAGCCTTCCTCAGCAATCAATGCAAAGAAATAGAGGAAAACAACAGAATGGGAAAGACTAGAGATCGCTTCAAGAAAATTAGAGATACCAAGGGAACATTTCATGCAAAGATGGGTTCGATAAAGGACAGAAATGGTATGGACCTAATAGAAGCAGAAGATATTAAGAAGAGGTGGCAAGAATACACAGAAGAACTGTACAAAAAAGATCTTCATGACCCAGATAATCACAATGGTGTGATCACTCACCTAGAGCCAGACATCCTGGAATGTGAAGTCAAGTGGGCATTAGGAAGCATCACTATGAACAAAGCTAGTAGAGGTGATGGAATTTCAGTTGAGCTATTTCAAATCCTGAAAGATGATGCTGTGAAAGTGCTGCACTCAATATGCCAGCAAATTTGGAAAACTCTGCAGTGGCCACGGGACTGGAAAAGGTCCGTTTTCATTCCAATTCCAAAGAAAGGCAATCTCAAAGAATGCTCAAACTACTGCACAATTGCACTCATCTCACACACAAGTAAAGTAATGCTCAAAATTCTCCAAGCTAGGCTTCAGCAATACATGAACCGTGAACTTCCAGATGTTCAAGCTGGTTTTTGAAAAGGCAGAGGAACTAGAGATCAAATTGCCAACATTCACTGGACCATCAAAAAAGCAAGAGAGTTCCAGAAAAACATCTATGTCTGCTTTATTGACTATGCCAAAGCCTTCGACTGTGTGGATCACAGTAAACTGGAAAATTCTGAAAGAGATGGGAATACCAGGCCACCTGACCTGCCTCTTGAGAAACCTATATGCAGGTCAGGAAGCAACAGTTAGAACTGGACATGGACCAACAGACTGGTTCCAAATAGGAAAAGGAGTACGTCAAGGCTGTATATTGTCACCCTGCTTATTTAACTTGTATACAGAGTTCATCATGAGAAACGCTGGGCTGGAAGAAGCACAAGCTGGAATCAAGATTGCCGGGAGAAATATCAATAACCTCAGATATGCAGATGACACCACCCTTATGGCAGAAAGCAAAGAAGAACTAAAGAGCCTCTAGATGAAAGGGAAAGAGGAGAGTGAAAAAGTTGGCTTAAAGCTCAACATTCAGAAAACTAAGATCATGGCATCTGGTCCCATCACTTCATGGGAAATAGATGGGGAGACAGTGGAAACAGTGTCAGACTTTATTTTTGGGGGCTCCCAAATCACTGCAGATGGTGATTGCAGCCATGAAATTAAAAGACGCTTACTCCTTGGAAGGAAAGTTATGACCAACCTAGATAGCATATTAAAAAAGAGACATTACTTTGTCAACAAAGGTCCATCTAGTCAAGGCTATGGTTTGTCAAATGATCATGTATGGATGTGAGAGTTGGACTGTGAAGAAATCTGAGCGCAGAAATATTGATGCTTTTGAACTATGGTGTCAGAGAAGACTCTTGAGAGTCCCTTGGACTGCAAGGAGATCCAACCAGTCCATCCTAAAGGAGAACAGTCCTGGGTGTTTATTGGAAAGACTGATGCTGAAACTGAAACTCCAATACTTTGGCCACCTCATGCGAAGAGTTGACTCATTTGAAAAGACCCTGATGCTGGGAGGGATTGGGGCAGGAGGAGAAGGGGACGACAGAGGATGAGATGGCTCATGGCATCACCGACTCGATGGGCATGAGTTTAAGTAAACTCCGGGAGTTGGTGATGGACAGGGAGGCCTGGTGTGCTGCGATTCATGGGGTTGCAAAGAGTCAGACATGACTGAGTGACTGAACTGAACTGAGCTGAATTGAAGCCATCATGCCTTGGGGGAGGAGTGATACACGCACTGCAAGCTGTTTCTCTTATCTACTCTAAACTCAGTATTTCGTTCTTCCAGTGGAGTGCTGGAGAAATCTAGGTTTGAACAAAGTCTCTGGTTTTTGACTGGCTGTCCAAGTCAGTGTTCTCTGCTTCCCATACAGTGGCCAAGAGGGGCTGGAACTAGTTCACAGGCCACTGCAGGTACCCTAGCCACGGAGGTCTCTCTGTCTGTTATTCGATATACAAGTGGGTAAGACTCCTCCAGGGTTCCTTGGTGTATGGGGTGACAATTTCCACACAGACACTTTTGTTAGTGGATAAATCTCAAGTTTTTTCATTGTGGGAGTGGGCAAAAAGAGGGACAGCCTATGTCACCATAATACTGACCTTCCTTCTCTTTCTTCCTTCTTTTTTTCTTTATAGTGACCATTTAATGGGTGGGAAGTGATGTCTTATTATAGTTTTAATTTGCCTTTCTCTAATGGAGAACGTATTGGAGCTTCCTAGGTGGCACAGTAGTAAAGAATCTGCCTGCCAGCAGGAGATGTGGTTCGATTCCTGGGTTGGGTAGATCCACTGGAGGAGGAAATGGCAACCCACTCCAGTAATTTTGCCTGGAAAATTCCAGAATAGAGGAGCCAGGCAGGCTCCAGCCCATGGGGTTGCAAGAGTCAGACACAACTTAGAGACTAAACAACAGCTGCTTCAACTCAACTTCGTTCCACTTACCAAATTTACAATTTTACATGTCTTTACATGATAATTTGGTTAACGTTTGACTCCTGCATTAAACTGCAGGGCACCATCTGTATCTATTTTGCTTTATCTTGTAAAACCATGTGCCTGTCATGGTTTCTGGCACATAGATTGACCTCCCTAAATATTTTCTGAAAAAAGTGAATGGATTCATAATGGGTTGTTAGACTGGAACATGAAAAAGAGACATAAGCTTCAGGATTTGCCAAGGAGAGAAATGCAGAGAGAACCAAGTTTAAAATTTCCCTCAAGAACAGGTTACATAGGCAAAGAGCTGGTTGAAAAGCTTCTCATGGTAACTCTTTGAAGACTGATTAAAACATAATCAAGCATTGAATTTGACAGATGTTTCAGAGGAAAGAGGATGGGAAACAGAAATAAAAAGACAAGATATTGTGAAGTAATTATCCTCCAATTAAAAATAAATAAATTTTAAAAAGACAGATATTGATCAAAGAGAGCAAGGCTGAGAAATTGGAGGCAGTCTGGAAGGAGAGTGAAAAATAGGTTAGAGGCAGAGTCTGGGAGAAAGACCTGAAATGCTGGACTTATTTAATCTGAAGAATGACTGGGGTATTGTTTAACAAATGCCCTTCCCTCATGGCTCAGCTGGTAAAGAATCTGCTTGCAATGTGGGAGACCTGGGTTCAATCCCTGGGTTGGGAAGATCTCCTGGAGAAGGGAATGACTTACCCACTCCAGTATTCTGGCCTTAAGAAGGGAACGACTTACCCACTCCAGTGTTCTGGCCTGGAGAATTCCACAGACTGTATAGTCCATGAGGTCACAAACAGTCAGACAGGACTGAGTGACTTTCGCTTTCACTTGGGCTTCCCTGGCGTCTTAGAGGCTAAAGCATCTGCCTGCAGTGCGGGAGACCCGGGTTCAATGCCTGAGTTGGGAAGATCCCCTGGAGAAGGAAATGGCAACCCACTCCAGTCTTTTTGCCTGGAAAATCCCATGGATGGAGGATCCTGGGAGGCTGCAGTCTATGGGGTCGCAAAAAGTCGGACATGACTGAGCGACTTCACTAGCTCACTAGCTTAATATGCTACCGTGCAAGCCAGAGGCTGAGACTGTGGAATGGAATCGCACACACAGAATTCTGTTTGATGAAGGAGGGTCTTCTTGTCTGCATGGGCGACTATACCACGGAACAGGTAATGGGGAGGCCCAATGAATCTTACTTGGAGATCCTTTAGGAATGAAAGAGGCAACCATTTACCTGGAGTAAAGGCTGTTGATAAACTAGTCTCACTCTTCACTCCTTTGTGCTTTTGGAATGGATGGTTGTCTGTCTAAGGAATCTTTTTTCCCCCACCTTTTCTGCTCAGATCTACTCATAGAGGCGAGAGTTTTATCTGAGAATAGGTTACAGTGGACAGGCTCAGCTACTTCCACCTTATAAAGAAAACGAAAGTCTTTCCATTGCCGGGTCGCTTTGAACTGCCGTCCTGTCTTCTCTTTTCAGGCAAAGTTCTTTAAAGACGTGTTTGTCTGTGTTTGCCAACCTCGCGTCTCCATTTACTCTTCCACCCCCTCATCCTGACATCTTGTCTCCCTTCCTCCCGCCTCAGCACTATTAATGCACTCTCATCAGAGTGCTCTAAGGTATACTTTTATTCCTTATCTTGCTAAAACTTTTAAGAGTAATAACACTTGACTGGTCTCCTTCTTGAAACACTTCTCCTCAGATGTTTTTGTTGTTATTTTTTTAATTGTAGGAAAATATGTATAACATAAAAATTTCCATTTAAACCATTTTCAAGTGTATAATCCCATGACATTAAGTACATTTGCAATGTTATTAAACTATCATCACTATCTTTTTCCAAATTTTTTCCTCACTACTAACAGAAGCTCTGGACCCATTGAACAAGAAGTCACCATCTTTTCTTGGATTCTCTGACACCATACTCTTTCAGTTCTCTCTCTGTCTCATTCCCTCCCTTCCTCCCTCCCTCTTCCTTTTCAGGCTTCTTTGTCAGTGTTAGTTCCTTTGTCCATTGCTTAGTAGGCACTTTTTGGATACTGTCCTTGACCCTTATCTCTTTTTACTATATTCATTTTTTTTGGAAGGGTAAATCTCAATCTACCCTGAAGCTTCAATGAGCATCCGTGCTCAGATCTCTTTCCTGGATCCTTTGATTTAATTTCTTACTTATCTCTTGCCACTCACCAGTGCTATCAGCAATTTTATTCCTGTGTTTTGCATTATTTTTATGTTTTTGCTTTATAATATTCCTCATTTTTTATTTAGCAGCATCCATGAATAGTGAGTAACTAAACAAATAAAAAATGCTTGGCTTTATTATTAGTCTTTACTACAAGACTGTAAGATATCTGAAGCCTGGGAAGTACGTCCTGTTCAGTGTATTATTGCAGGAGCACCCCCAGTGAGGCCCGTTGAGGCCTCATTATATACCTATGAAAGGAGCTAAGAATGCGGGACCGTAAGTACATGAAACAGGAGTTTTAACTCATGTGGTCCAATTCCAAGGTTTGTGGTTTCCCTTCATCAAAAATCAGTTATTATTAGGTGAATTTGAAAAGCATTGGAACATGTGCTATTCATAAAAACCTTCCATTTCTTTGAGAGCATTTTCTTTGAGAGCATTGATGATGACTTGTGAGTGATTTACTGACTGATATAACTGGATTGCTCATTTTGTTTTTCCAGTGGGACTATAAGCTCCCCGGGGTAAGGAAAGTGGCTTGTCTTTTTTCATCTAGTTTTATTGAGATATTATTGAAAAAGCTTTAGTTTTTTCTTTTCCTCACTTTTGCAGTTGCATTTCCCTGTACTTGGAATTTAATTCTCCCTTTGCTTACTTTTCTTCTTATTCCTAAGGTTTCAATTTGGAGGTTCCTTGTCCAGAGAGCAGGTTGGAAACTCCTTCTCCTACTGTGCTGTCATTGCCAGTCTTCCCTGCTAGTCTCTACATTCTGTGAATGATATATTTGTTCTGCCCGTAGTCCAAATCCCTGATCGGGAAAGAAGACTCCTCGAGACAATGCAACTTGCAATAGGGGAATTTATTACTGACTCGAGCCAGGGCCTCTTGCCCTCACCAAGGGTGTGAGGACGAAAAGGCCCCGAGCCCCAGTTCTCTCGGGTATTTATTGGGTACAATTATTCAAATGTAAGCAGCAGGTAGTTGGCGCAAGCGGATTGGTTACACAGTTGCAAGGCAATTTTTGTTGGCCCAATCCTTCGTGGGCTTTCAGCTTTCCCCTGATAGGTTCCCTTTTTCTTGCTAGGCACATGTTGATTGGCTGGCTCCACTGATAATTATGTTACCCCGGGAAACCAGGCCTTCTCCTAATCTAGGCTGCCTGTCATGGTGTTAGCCATGACAGCCTCACAATATTTAGATAAGAACTGCCATATCTATTGTGTATTTCCAGTCTCAGCCTACAGCAGGCAATCATTAAATATCGATTCAAAGTAATGACTTTTATTGAATGAAGTTATAAAGAAGTATGGAGGACATCTAAGTATCTTTATGCTGACGATTCTAGAGGCTGGAAATAATTGATCCTTTCTGGCCTTAGATTGTTGTGTGTGTGATGTAAAAACACTTTACATCTTATTGAGAAACAGTTAAAAGTAATGATAGGGCTTTTATGGACAATTAACTAGAAGCTTCAAAACCGTGTTTGAGACTTAGCTTGATGAATACATTAGCTTAATTGATATTTATTGATTTAAGATAGTCTTATCTAGCATTGTTTAAATTGAGGTTCTTTCTTTTTTTTAATTAAAAAAGAAACAGCTCCTAATGAAGGAGAGATGCCTCTATTCGGATTTATATAGAGCATGTGAATTTCTGGATGCTCTTGCTCTGTGAACTACCAGAAGGAGACTGTAATGGCCTGTTTTGATACTGTCTGTGTTCCAGGCACTTTGGAGGATGTGTATTTGCTTTGAAATAGAAAGCCTTGTGGCATTTCAGGTGGAGAGGAGTCCAGTTGCGCTGAGTTGCAGTGAGCAGGGTATGAAAGGACAGTGTGATATCATACATTCTGCAACATCCCGTAATTGTGAAATACATGTTTCTAAACCCTTGTTGATAGGAGTTCTATAAAAAGGGCTTGGAGGCATTTTCTAACAAAATTTCCATTATATATGTATTTTTTTCAGATTTAACTTTATAGTCATAAACTTAGCCTAAAGTTTCTTTATGTTTAAAATGGCCTTAAGAAGTGTCCAAGTGGGTTGCAAAGAGTCGGACATGACTGAGTGACTAACACTTTAAGAAGTAAGTCAGACTGAGAAAGACAAATACCATATGTGGAATCTAAAATATGGCACAAATGAACCCATCTATGTAACAGAAGCCGACCCAGAGACATAGCACTCAGACTTGCGGTTGCCAAGGGGAAAGACAAGAGGGAAAGGGAGGGCCTGGGAATTTGTGGTTGAAGATGGAAACTATGACATTTAGAATGGACAACAGCAAGATCTTACTTTGTAGCACAGGGAACTGTATCTTATCTCCTGGGGTAAACCATAATGGAAACAATATTTTATTTTATTTATTATTTTTTGGAAAGAATATTTTAAAAAGAATATATTTGTGTAAAGTTGAGTCACTTTGCTGTACATCAGAGGTTGGTACAACATTGTAAATCAACTATACTTCAATGAAAAAAAATAGAAAAAATAAAAGGACATAAAGATCTCAGAGTCTTAAAATAGCTTCAAGTAGCTTTCATGATTGAAAAATCTATTTTTAAAATTCTTTTTCATGAGATGATACTTTAAAAAATAATTTTAAAAAAATCTTAAAAGTCAAGCTTAGGAAAATACATGCAAATCAGTAGTTTAAAAAAACACAGCAAGTGAGGAAATGGACAGTGGAAATGAATAGTTTCCAATATAAAAATAATAAATGGATAATACATATGAAATAATTCAATTATATTTATAAAGAAATGTAAATTGACAGTAACAAAATTGAGAAAGCTCAGAGTTGTAAAGATACAAAAATTAAAGATAACTTCCTTTGTTGGCAATGATAATGATTTTCAGTTATTGAGAGTTTACTTCATGCTAGATATAGTATTTAGTTTTTATCCTTTGCTAATGCACTAAGCCATTGTGAAAAATATTTGTGGTAGATGTTATGGTCAGCTCATTTTTATAGATGAGGAAACAATGGCAGAATGATGATGAAAAATTGCCGAAGGATATGTAACTAGTAAGGAATGAGTCAGAAAGTTGATATGATACCATTATATTACACTGCTTCGTGAACTATTAGGTGAATTGGTGCTGCCAGAAATGGCCAATTGGGTTGACTGTTGATATGAATATTCTGGAAATCAATATTGATCTCATTTGGGCTACAGAATATGTGGTTTAATTCTGCAGTAGACCATCACCTCCGCTTCTCTTTCTCAAGAAATTTCTTTGTATCTTTTCCCAGTATCTTCTATGCTTTTTTCCCATAAATATTATCACTATGATTGCATCTTACAATTTGATATCCCATGTCACACACATCTCCCCAAGAATTCACTTATGTAGATATTCTTCTTTGTTAACTATCATATTTTAAATTAGTTTTATCTTAGAACATCTTCTGTCTTAAGCTGAACCATACTTCAGTGCGGGAAGACAAGGCCCCCAGTGGACTGAAATGACCCTTGTTAGAAGACATGTGTGTGTGCATGCTCTGTTGTGTCCAGCTCTTTTTGGGTCAGCCCCATGGACTGTAGACTGACAGGTTCCTCTGTCCATGGGATTTCCCAGGCAAGAATACTGGAGTGGATTGTCATTTCCTCCTCCAGGGAATCTTCCTGACCCAGGGATTGACCCTGCATCTCCAGCACCTCCTGCATTGGCAGGCAGATTCTTTACCATTGTGCCACCTGGGAAGCATTATGGGATTGTTCAAAAGCCATACTTTACTACTGTGCCCAGAGTCACCTGTGGCCTGGATCATCCCATGGATCTGACAACTCAGAAAAAGGAGATGACATGGAGATGCTTGAGGATGGCATATTTCCAATCTCTACCTATGTAAACATATTGATCAGTCTCAGCCATCAAGAACAGTGGTCCTAAACTTTTTTTGCTTCTCTGCACACTGGCTGCTCCTTAGACAAAGTGCACCTCTCATCAAGAGTCATTCCCTACAGATCTGACGCTATCTTTTCTACTCAGGAAGGTGTATCCTATACTTTTTCAAGCTATGTGTTCTCCCCACCCCATCCTTGCAGCATATACCACCGCCCTTAGGAGTATCTCGCCCACTTGCACCTGGAGAATTACTGTCCTAGATCAAGAGAAAGAATTTAGAAAATCCATGACATGATCTATTTTGCCAAATCAGGAACTTCCTAAACTTAAAATGGATTTATCTGGAGTGAGCGCGTGCTCCTCCGTATCAAGCTGCTCAAGGCCTGAAAGACAGATGCGTTCTGATCTGATCGCCTTCTCTCCAGCCTCCCACCCAGCGTCTGGCACTCCCATTTCTTTGAGTGTAATTCCATTGCATTAATAAGAATGTAGCCCCTCAGACTTTATTTCTAGATCTATAAACAGCACCCAAGAATGTTCTCCTGGGCTATGCTTGTTTGAATATGGATATGCTTTAATTTATATGGTTAGGTTAAAAGGCTTAATTTGATCTATAATGGGGATAATTCAGGGTGGGAAGGGTTCTGAGTTATTTATCTACGGGAATTTAGTTAGCTATAGCTCAAGGAAGGCACATTGCTGTTTAAAATCCTTTGAGAGATGTTTATCTAGGGAGTCAAAGAGTGGGATGTTTTTGAACATTTTGGAAGAAAGCAGCTGCAGTATATTAAAAACAACACAGCAAAAAGATTGTTTAGTTTAGAAAGTAAGACAGAATCAGATTAAGTAAATTCAGAACTTTTTGAGAAAATTAAATAGGACTCAGTAAGAAATAACTAGCAATAATAATCAATAACTAAATTTAAGATATATGGATTTTAGCAAATTATATAGATGAAATACAGATACACAAAGCTATTATTATAGTAAAATTAATATGATGTTTTCCACTCATAATCCTTTTTAATTTGATAATCAAAACAACCTCCTGATTTTACATCTCTGATCACTACTTGATCAAGTTTTTCATCTATCTATTTTTTCAGGCTATGCCCTCTTTTGGGAATTGTCTGCATCTTTTGCCCATATATCTGTAGAAATCTTGTTTTTTAAATTGATTTGCCATCTTTGTGGCAAGTATGTTTTGCTCTGTATTTCATAGTCAAGTGTACTACTTAGTACGTTTGTAGGTGTTCAATAAATATTGATTGCATTTAAGAAGTGCATTTTTTGTATTTAGAAGTTTTTTTTCCTTGTGTTATTGATTTATTTTATCTAGCACATGAATTTACTGGTGTATTTATTGCTTTAAAATACATTTTAGTTTTATTTGTTTAGTTTTAGTTTTGTTTTAGTTTTCTTTGTTTAGTTTTATTTCCAGAGCATTTCCTTTGGATTTTTTTTTTTTTCCCCACAATTCTAAAGCTTTCCATGTTTGGTACAAGTACAGGAGAAATTTAAAATGTTCCACAAGGCTGAGTGCTTTCAAAAGAAAGCAGAAGTATCTGAATTTGGGATTCTCTTCTCTCTGCTAATAATAGCTCTCTGCTTTTCTCTGCTTTCCATGAGATGCAAGTTGTTATGGTGCTTAAAGGAGTTGAAATTGGAATAGAATGCAATACATTGATGACAGAAAAGTTTTTTAAAAATGATACATAATTTGTAAGTTTTCTTATTCAAATGGTTTGATTCATTGAGTTGCCTGTTGGTTTTTAAAATCTCCTGTGTAATTGCAAATCAAGTTAGTCTGTCATCTTTCTGCTTTCCTGGCAGTGTTAGGGACTATGACTAATGATGGACATCTCCTTATAGGAACATATTCCAGGCCATCATGTTAAGCTCATATCTAATAACAAGGCCTCCAAATGATTAGATATCCTGGTGCTGACATATAGCTAAATCTGTCTAATGGGTCTGGACTTCCATGGTTGCTACTAGACAATGACCACCATTGAGCTTTCCCACTTTGACCAAATGGTCTTATGTATCACCCATCTTTTCTTCCACAAGTAAGTTTCCTGATTTTGCTTTTAACTTCAGACTCCTGGATTTGAATGCCTGGTGAACTAGAAAAGTTGATGGAGGAGCCTGAGAAACTATGTCTTCTTTCTTGCATAAGCTGTAATGAACTATACACACTATACTTTTTAAATAAAACCAACCATTCTATTGATGATTGGGTCATGTATGACAAACAAATCAAACTTAACCAAGATGAGGTTGAACATGAGGGAGGCCAGGAGCCTCTGAGATGTATTGGCATTATCTATTCATTCATTCACTTCTCCAATTCAGTAAATATTTGAGGGCAAATCATGTTACGGGCTTCCCTGGTGGCTCAGTGGTAAAGAATCCACCTGCAATGCAAGAGATGCAAGCTCGATTTCTGGGTCAGGAAGATCCGCTGGAGAAGGAAATGGCAACTCACTCCAGTATTCTTGCCTGGGAAATACCTATGGACAGAGGAGCCTGCTGGGCTACAGTCCATGGGATCACAGAAGAATCAGATATGACTTAGTGACTAAATAGCAACAACAAATCATGTTATTAGGGCCAGCACCTGTAATTGTGGCACTCTTCACAGATTGTATGGGGCTTATGGAGGCTATGGTCAGCACCAGGAAAATGTGCGTAAGTTTTCCTTCTTTCAAAGCAATAGTGAGCAAGCTCAGGCCGGGCACCTGCTTTGTCGGATGGCTCTGCTACAGAAACATGAAATGCTACCTCATTTATGCTCACATTTTGGGTAAAGGTTCTACCTCTTTTTAAAGGTCTTGGGAGGCTTGACCAAAGTAATAACCATAGTTGTCCAGAGACTTTTTTTTTTCATGGTGACTGAAAAGCCTGACATATTCTCATATATTAGATATACTAGAATATTATGGTTCTTGATGAAGTCTTAATTTTGTAATAAACTTGGCTTAAGTTTTACTTCTGAACATTGTTAGAAAATTTTGGAAGAACCAAATTTAAAATAAGTTTAAATGTTTTTAACTTAATTAATATTCAGACTTAGAAAAAGTTTTTATCAATATATAAGGTTATACATTTAAAATGGCTAGTCTTTCCCCATCCTTTCTTTTCCATACTTACTCCCTTAAGTATAATTTGCTATTGCTGAAATTATGAGTGTTTGCTGTTATTTTTATTACTTTTTCCTGTGTAGTCATATATACACATACATATATACATGCAAGCATATACATGTTCAAATATACTCACAAATATGCTTTTTAAGCACATAAGGTTACATTATATATGTTATAATGTATATATATATAGCTTGCTCACTATATTATGTATATACTAAACATTATATATTAAAATTTTGGTTTTCTTTTTTTCAATAATGTACCATGGACATCCTTTCATGTCAGAATATATAAATATAATATATTTTGTTTAATGACTGTATAGTACTCCTAGCTTGAAGTGTTCATGATTTATTTAGCCATTCTAAAACTGGGGCATTTAGGTTGATTTCAAATTTTTGCTTTTACTAAAAGTCCAGCCATGGACATCACTTGTCCACTTACTTTGGGATACTTGTACAAGAATTTCTTTATGTGTAGTCTTAGAAGTAGAGTTGCTTGGTCAAAGGCTAAGCATATTTAAAATTTTCAGAGATGCTAAGGAGAGAACATCAGAGATTCAAAAGTGCTTCTTTGCCTCTTTCCTCCAAAAATGATCACTTCATGGAAAATAGATAGGGAAACAATTGAAACAGTGACAGACTTTATTTTCTTGGGCTTCAAAATCACTGCAGATGGTGACTGCAGCCACGAAATTAAAAGATGCTTACTCCGTGGAAGAAAAGCTATGACAACCTAGACAGTGTATTAAAGAGCAGAGACATTACTTTGCTTACAGAGTTCCAAATAGTCAAAGCTATGGTTTTTCCAGTGGTCATGTATGGATGTGAGGATTGAACCATAAAGAAGGCTGAGCGCCGAAGAATTGATGCTTTTGAACTGTGGTGTTGGATAAGACTCTTGAGGTCCCTTGGACTGCAAGGAGATCAAACCAGTCCATCCTAAAGGAAATCAGTCCTAAATATTCACTGGAAGGACTGATGCTGAAGCTGAAACTCCAATACTTTGGCTAGCTGATGTGAAGAACTAATGCATTTGAAAAGACCATGATGCTGGGAAAGATTGAAGGCAGGAGGAGAAGGGGACGACAGAGGATGAGATGGTTGGATAACATCACTGACTCAATGGACATGAGTTTGGGCAAGCTCTGGAAGATGGCGAAGGACAAGGAAGCCTGGCATGCTGCAGTCCATGGAATTGCAAGGAGTTGGACACAACTGAGCAACTGAACAACAACACAAAGGAATGTATCCATCATAGTTTGCCAGAGCTCTGCTCTAAGCCAGGATGTCAGAGGATAAACTATTGTGTTAAGGAGAGTCAGTCAGCCAGTTCTCCTGCCTGGTAGAAGAGCTTGAATTTATAAATAGAGAAAGGAATATTGAATTTGTTATTACTCAATCTGTTATAACGTTGCTTCCCAGAAATTAAAAAAGTAACTTGCTTTGTTTTTGAGCCCAATTTCAAATGGTGTATTCCTTACATACCTTGAGAAGATTGTCTGTGGGCCTTACAAGTCTCCTTCCTATTGGTCAGGACTGGCTCTTTTTTCTTCATGGAATCATTTTCCTCTTGTTGAGTCTCTTGTATTTCATAAGTAATGAATTTGCTGACTCACTGCTAGATGGCTTATGCTGCTATGTATGGTTTTACTCCTATCAACTTTAATGACTTCTTAGAAACACTATGATGGTAAAGGTACAAATCTTTAAAGTAAAACAAAGAAAAAAGAAGTTCCCCTTTTTAGGCAATCTACCTTGAGTTTTCTTTTTTTTCTTTTTTATTTTTTTTCATTTATTTTTATTAGTTGGAGGCTAATTACTTTACAATATTGTAGTGGTTTTTGTCATACATTGACATGAATCAGCCATGGAGTTACATGTATTCCCCATCCCGATCCCCCCTCCCACCTCCCTCTCCACCCGATTCCTCTGGGTCTTCCCAGTGCACCAGGCCCGAGCACTTATCTATAACAATCCAGTGATGTTGGTGACCTTGGTTTATTCCCTCTGCTCCTGATTTTAATAGGTGTGAGAGCCTTATTAAAACCAGAATGATATTTATGTTTGTATATTAGTACCTTAAGCACATATACTAATTTTTAGTTACCTCATCAGTTTCAGATTAATGTCCACACTGTTTTTCTCTCTGACCTTTAGCCCTCTGTGAGCATTACTGATTCCTCAGTTTCTGCCTTAAATTGAATATATGTTTCTGCTAAGTATATATTCCCCCAGTTGGATAATTTTTCAAGTCTGTTTTACTATAAAAGTAATAAGCATTTATAAGAAACCATTTAGAAAGTACACAAATGGGATAATTAGAAAGTAGCCAAATCTCTATGCCTTAAGGAGATTGGCTGTTAATATTTTGTGTATTTTCCCCTAGGATTTTAACTTTTTTAATCTGCATGATTTAAATCATTGTATATAAAATTTTTATCTTTATACATTTCTATCATTACACACTTTTGAGTATTTTGTATTGTGGTAAAATATACATAATATAAAACAGGCCATTTTTAAGTGTACTCCTCAGTGGCATTATGAGCATTTATATTGTTGTGATCCTACTATCACCATCCATCCACAGGACTTTTCTCATCTTGTAACACTGAAACTCTGTACCTATTAAACAAAAACTCCCCTTCCCCTCTCCCCTCAGCCCCAGGCTGCCACCATTCTACTTAATATCTTTACGAACTTGACTATTCTAGGAACTTCATATAAATGGAATCATACTGTATTTTTATTTTATTCACTCAGCATAATATCCTTAATGGTCATCCTGTGTTGTGGCATGTGTCACAGTTTTTCCCTTGTTGAGACTGAATCATAGTCCATTGTATGTACATACCACGTTTCTGATTTATTTATCTGTTGGTGGACACTTGGATTGCTTCCACTTTTTTAGCAGTTGTGAATACGGGTGTAAAAATCTCTCTCGTAATCCCTGATTTTACTGCTTTTGGCACTTACATAAAATTGGAATCGAAGGATTCTTTGGGCATATATACAAAAGTGGATTTATATGTTTGATTTTTGAAGAATTGCCATACTGTTCTCCACAGTGGCAGCACCATTTTTTGGTGAACCAACAACAGTGCACATGTGTTCCAACTTCTTCACATCCTGACCAACACTTGGTCTTTTCTTTTTAATAATAGTCATCCTAATGAATATGAGGTAGTATCTCATTGTGGTTTGGATTTCCATTTCCCTAATGATTAGTGACACTGGGCATATTTTTATGTGCTTAATTGACCATTTAGAAATCTTTGGAGAAATGTTTGTTCAAGTCTTTGCCCATTTTTGTTTCTTTGTTGTTGAGTTGTGGTTTTTAGACATCTGAATGTTAATCTCTTGTCTTAGTCAGTTGGTGCTGCTATATCAATTTTTTTTTTTTTTTGGTCAGAAAAAATCTTTATATCTCCTTAACTTTTCAAGGATAATTTCTCTGCTTACAGAAGTCTAGATTGGTGGCTTTCTTTAAAAAAAAATCTCAAAAACTTAAATATTTCTCTCTACTCTCTTCTTGCTTGCATGATTCTGACAAGAAGTTAGATGTAATTCTTATCTTTGCTCCTGTCTAGGTAAAGGTGCTTTCATTCTTTGGTTTATCTCAATATATTAAAAAAAAAATCTTTGATTTTCTGAAGTTTGAATACGATTTGCCTAGATGTATTTTTCTTGGCATTTATCCTGCTTGGTGGTCTCTGAGCTTCCTGGATCTGTGGTTTGGTGTCTGGCATTAATTATCTCAGGTCTTTGGATCCTTCATTACTCTGTTACATTAATGCTGCCTTCCCTCTGGGTCTCAAGCACACCAAGCTCCTTTCTAACCTTAAGGTCTATATTCTGCTATTTCTGCTCCTTGATATGCTTCGGCCTTAATCCTTCCTCTAACTTCATTTCATCCTTCAGGTCTGAGATGAGCATTTATTTCTGTAGGAATGGACAGAAGAAGAAGTTGGTGGGTACTTGCTCCCTGGCTCAGGCTCTTTTCTACTTCCTGTTGCTTTCTGCAGAGTACCAGGAAGGCATGAGTTTTAATAATTTGCCAGGGAAAACTTAAGGGCAGGAAGTGGATATTTGGTACAATTTCGAAAGATTTATTTTCAGAGTGCAAACCTTGTAAGATAGTGTTCTTAAGAGACCTGAAGAACAGAGATCCTGTTATTTAATACTTTTATGTTTATCATAGCAATGGTGCTGCTGCTGCTGCTAAGTCACTTCAGTCGTGTCCAACTCTGTGCGACCCCATAGATGGCAACCCACCAGGCTCCCCCGTCCCTGGGATTCTCCAGGCAAGAACACTGGAGTGGGATGCCATTTCCTTCTCCAATGCATAAAAGTGAAAAGTGAAAGTGAAGTCGCTCAGTTGTGTCTGACTCTTAGTGACTCCATGGACTGCAGCCTACCAGGCTCCTCTGTCCATTGGATTCTCCAGGCAAGAGTACTGGAATGGGTTGCAAATGCCTTCTCCCTATCATAGCAATGAATATTCATTATTTGGAAAGTTTGACATTTGCCATGAATACTGTGGTCATTATAAGAAATACTCATTGGTAGGTTGATTTCTAAGTATTTCTGTTGCATTAAGAGAGGTTTACTCGTAAGTAGAGTCAGACACGACTGAGCGACTGGACTGAACTGAACTGAGTCTAGTTTCTAGACTGGTCTATTGTGTTTATGTATTCTTTGGGCCTCTAGCAACATACTTATACCTGATTCATTGACTTACTTAATCACTCATCCATTCAACATACATTTTTTGAGACTTTTACATGGCAGGTGATATTGAAATTGCAAAGAAAAATAAAGAATAATGATTGGCTTTGTCCTTAGAACCCATAGTTTGGTAAGGGAGACAGATTTGTGAAGAAACCTCTGTATTGTGGTATCAAATATGAGAACCAAGAAAGAACATTTATCAGGCTTCACTCTAGAGATAAAATATGAACAAGTTCTGCAGGGAAAAGGGCAAGCCAGGCAGAGTGAGTGGTATGCACCACGGCGGGAAGCTATAGAGATGACACACGTGTTTGGGAACTGAGGATGGTTTAAAGTGATTGAAGTGTAAACTGTGTGTACAGAGAGGGAGAATGACGAAGGGGGAAATGAGAAAACTGAACAAGGCCATTTGGTAAAGTAAGCCCATAAATGTGACACAGCTGTGTTTGAATTTTCTCACGGACTTGATGGGATGGTGACAGTGGGAATGACCTAATCCAATTATTGTTTAGAGACCTAATTCTGGAATCAGTGAGGAGAATTTCCTGCATCTGTTGCTACTTAATTGACTCAGTTACCCTGTTTACTTTCCCAGATGGTGAATGTAAAAAATCGTTTATTATTACCTAAAAGTAATACTGCCACCCCCTTTTATGGGGGTGGGGGGTGGGAAGCTAACTGACTATAAAACAATCACAGCAAAAAATACATAAAGATTAATTCCAACCTTAAAAAAAACACATCAACTGAAGTGATTTATTTCCTTCAAATTATTTTGCTTTATATAATTAGGTTTTTATTTCCATTTGAACATGCCACGTAGTTTTTAATTAGACCTGTGCCTTATAAAACTGAATGATTATATGCTGACTAAACAGATTTTAAACTTGTAGAGACTCAGAAATTGTTTTTGGCAGAGTAGAAATAAAGCCAGCACTTAGGTGTTTACAACAGAACACGTCTGTTGAGAGTGAAAAAGTTGAAGCAGACAAGTTTCTGTGAAGGCCTTGTATATCCTGTCACTTACTCTCCACAGTTTTTCATTCAGAACATTCATGAACAGACTTGGGAGATTCACAGTCATCCCTTAACAGTCAATGTGTATGTTTATGGGTCTAAGCAAAATAAAACTACGAGGGAGAACTGCCCTTCTGTAAGAACTCAGAGTGGTACAGTTGTGTGGTCAGCAGCATTCTACCTCTTTTCTGTATCATTGGCTTTAAGTAGAAGCAAGGAGAAACAAATCATTTTAGTGCTTGGAAGCAATGCCAATCACTTTGAGAGAATGAAAAACATCAGGATTGATCTCACTTTTTATGAAAGGTCACACTCATCAAATGGTTTAGAGTCTATTTTGAAGACGTGTGTTATTTCCATGAAAAAGCGTTTCCTAACTGAGTGGCTGGAAAATATCCTACAAGTCAACGTCGCTGATTCAAAGAACATGAGTTTGAGCAAACTCTGGGAGATTGTGAAGGACAGAGAAGCCTGGCGTGCTGCTGTAATGGGATCGCAAAGAGTCGGACACGACTGAGCGACTAAATAACATCCTCATAGCCAAGCACAGAGATCAAAGAGAAATGTTTATTTCCTTTCTACATTTTTCAGAATAGTTTTTGACTGGGAAAAATGCTAATCCAGCCTGAAAAAGAACTCACACTGATGTTTGTATGTGAGCATTTTTCTTTTCTTTTTTTCTTTATTTGTCCAGTAAATATTTATGGTTTTGTTTAGATTTTTGGGTTCTACGATCCAACTCACAATTGGGACAAATCACTGGATGCTGGACCATGAAAGATGGCTTTTATTAGGATTAGCAGCTGATATTCCCTGTGCTAAGTCACTTCAGTCGTGTCTGACTTTTTGTGACCCTATGGACTGTAGTCCCCCAGGCTCCTCTGTCCATGGGATTCTCAGGCAAGAATACTGAAATACTGGAATTGGATCCGCTCCTCTAAAGGGATCTTCCCAGTCCAGGGATCGAACACACGTCTCTTACATCTCCTGAACTGGCAGGTGGGCTCTTTACCACTAGTGCTACCTGGAAAGCCCCAATATGCCCTGTGCCCCCTTGGGAAATTCTGTGTCTGGGCTTCAGCTCAGCTTGCACAACCAATGCTCAGCCTCTCCTCAGGGAAGTCTAACTGTGGCCAAGGCAGCTGTAAATATCAGGAAAAGTCAGGCAGGAAAGAGGACAACAGAGTCAAAAGAGGACAGAAGAGTCCTCTCCGCTCCCGGGATATGGGATTAGGGGCTCTACTGTGTTCTCTTAGGGAAGGGGAAAGTTACTCTATTCATAGATAATTCAAAGAGAATTAGTCTCTCTAGAAGGATTATATTTTATAATCAGAGATCAACAGATATTCAAAGTGAGTCATGGTTAAAATCTTCAGGGCTAGAAGAGACTTTCAAGGTCATCTGATGTTGAATTTCCCTCTCCAGCGTTCTAATTGGTTCCTCCAGCAGGGAGCTTCTTGATTCTTTGGGCTACCTGTGACTGAACTTGTTAAAAAAAATGCACATAGACATCGTCCCCCTTATTTCTGCCTTAAATCTATTCTTTTAACTTTCATTCTATTTGTCCTGTTTATACAGTATGGAGCCTGGATTAGCATCTGATTGTTTAGACCAGTGCTTCTCTACCTGGGGGTACTTAAGAAATTGTTACAGTGCACTTTCCTGGGGTCCATCCCCAGATATTCTGACTCAGTAGGTCTGAGGTACTGCCAGAGAATCTGCATTTCTAACAAGCTCCCAGATGCTGCTGCTGGTCTGTGGATGACCTTTGCACAGCTGATTCAGACTATTCAAGACTCCTTCTCCCTTCCTCTTGGGAACCGCACTTGGTTTTTCCTTTGGGGACTAACTTGTCTCTTGTGCAGGCAGACTGGCTGGGAGTGGCAGCCAAGCCATCAACCAGCAGAGTGTGGGCACAAGGTGGGCCATGGGATGCTGGTTCTGGAGAATGTGAAAGAAGAGGAAGAGACGCAGGAGCTCTATCACACTGCTGACCATGGCTCCTGCCAGGTCCCCGGGCCTGTCCTGCTCACCACTGCTTCTGAGTCTAGAACTCAGGTTTTCCTTCTGTTCTTTGAACTACCTCATGTATTTTCCATAAATGATGGTTTTTCTTCTAGTTCTACTTTAGTTCCTCCCCCCACCCTTCTTTCTCCTCCTTTTCTTCTTCCTCGACTTTTAAAAAATTAACTGGTTAGTTTCTACTTCTTGCCACCAACAATATGAACAGATAAAGACTACAAAGAATACACCTGCTGTCTTGACCCTAGTCAGCCTTCCACATAAAGACAATGCCGACTTGCTCCTCCAGATCCAGTTTCCCTGTGCTTTCACTGATTCTCTGTAGAACATGTATTTCATTATCACGTTTTCTCTTGGTTCACCTACTAGTTGTCTCCAGACTTCCCTGGTGGCTCAGTTGGTAAAGAATCCACCTGGATGCAGGACATCCAGGTTTGATCCCTGGGTCGGGAAGATCCCCCAGAGAAGGAAATGGCTACCCACTCCTGTATTCTTGCTTGGGAAATCCCTTGGGCAGAGGAGCCTGGAGGACCACAGTCCATGGGGTCGCAAGTGTCAGACATAGCACCAAACCGTCACTAGTTGTCTCCAGCCCTTCACCCCTTCACCCCTTCAATAGGGCATGATCCAGACTGCAAGGAGGAAGGAGATGTTTACTGCCTCTGCTGTGGTCACTATACTCTGGTGCCACCTAAAGCAGGAAGGAAAAAGAAAAAGGGACAATTACTTAGCAGTTTGTTTGATAAGTGTCAACAGTGAACAGAGATCACCCAGGTTCCAAAGTGAGTCTTTCCTACTGAATGTGTAAGTTTGGATGTGGTTCCTCCCTCACCCTTAGGGCCATGTTGCCCAGACAGAACACCAGATGGCTCTCGATTCTGCTGAAAGGCAAGAAGGGAAAGGTGCCTGAGATGGCAGAGAAAGCAAGGATTTCTTTGGACAGCAGATGCTCAGGGTTGGTCTTGTATCTAGGAGGAGACTCAGAGTCATCATTCTGTGCTTGGGGAGCGTGTTGGCAGTTTGGAAAAATAGTAGAGACAAAAGGCTCTCTTGGGATTCTTCTTAAATGCAGACAAGACACTTATTTATGGGCTCTCTGGCCTTCTTCATTCTGGGAGAATCAGAATTCTGAGAAGGAAGCAGGGTAACTCAGGAGCATTAGGAATTAAAAACAGAAAAACAAAGCATGGTTATTATTGCTATTCCATGTAAATACTCAGAAGTTTAACTTATTGACTTGATATGCATATTCATAACTCATCACTCCTTGGGCGGGAACTTCTCCGGCAATAACAAGTGTTTCTCTTTGTCAAGAGTGATTCTGAATTTAAAGCAGAATGACACAAAGCACTTGGTTTCTTGCCATAACCGTGGTAGAGAACAGAACAACAATACATGTTTGGATTTTTCCTTCTAACTTACTTAAAATTACTGTCATATGTCCCTGAGATTTAGGGTCAGGCTGCCTCTGTCCAGCAGAGTGAGGCTGGACAAAGGGAAGGGATGAAGTATGATGCTCTTACAACAAAGGCCTCTGAGATGCATGGGGAGGTCTACTGTTAGGGTGGTTATTCAGAATTGTCTCAAATTGTAGCAATGGGTCTGAGACATCGTGTTGCCTTATCAGCTGGTCACTGGATGCAGGCTGCCCTTGGCAGGGGATGTTACCTTGGCTGAGGGGAGGTGTTCTCTGTCTGACCGTGGTCCCCACGGGTGGCCTCAGCTAAGAGCTGTGAGATGGTTGTGATCCAGCAGCTGGCCAGTGGGTCCTGACTGGGGGATACAGAAAGGAGCTGGGTGGTGTTCCCACACCCACCACTGGTCCTGGCTGTCCCAGGGGATGCCTGGTGGGTCTGAGTGACACAGGGGAGTTAACTCTGCAGATAGGGTTTTGATGGATGATGGGAGATGGAAAGGCACCAACCGATACATCCTCTCCTTTCTTTCTCCTGTCACTGGTTCTGTGACATGGTTCCTGAGACCAATCAGGGAGTGCTGCATTGGCTGCAAAGGTGTAACTGGCTTGGTGAGGCCCCCTTGTCTGCGCTGTCCCCCATTCTTGACTTCATTCCCTTTCCTTCCTGTTACCCATGAGAGTGTACCTTTGCCCTGAAACATTCACACAGTATCTTTTGCCTTGGCCCCTGTTTCCTAGAGAACCCAGGTTAAAGCCAGATCACCTTCCTGAAATTCCCAGAACTATAGAACTTCAGTTAGCAGGGGCCTTAAAAATCACCTCATCTGATCCTGCCCATTTTATGGGTCAGGAGGCAGAGGCTCAAATGGTTCAGCTATTTGAATGTATCCCAGACCAAGAACCTAGGCTTCCTGATTCCTTGTCCCAGGCTCTTATCTATGCTAACCTACTTGGAAAGTGATTTTACCCCAGAAAATGGCCCTGTGATAGGATGATAGAAATAGGCAGGGGCCATCCTGGATACATATGCATTTGAGCTTTTGGAGAAGCCTCATGTGAAAACCTCCCGGAATTTGTCACTAGTCTGGTCTCTACACCGTTAAAGCTGGTAGGGAATTGGGGGTCAGCGAACTCTGTGTTTCCAACCTAATTACCATCATGGATCCCTTCTGTTACTTCCCTTCACCTCTACCCCATGATTCTTTTTAAAAAGATTTCTTCTGAATTGCTTTATTATCACTTAATTACTTTTCTACTCTCTAACTAAAACCTTATAACACTTCCATTGTATTTAATACACAAGCTTACCATTTCAGCCTTATATAGGGTGGATACATACATGGCTTCTACTTATCTCTTGAAACTAAAGAAGAGAGTAATGTTACCATTACAGAATCCTCCTGAGGAATCCCAGGGATGGAACTGCTCATCTGACCTGCCGTCCACACCCACCCTCCACTGCCCCACCCATCAGAGACCCAGCAAATAACAGAGCCTGGACCAGAACCTGGGTTTCCCGACTTGAAGGAGAGGAGGCTCTTTCCAAATTCCTGGCAACGTTCCTCCTCAAGAAGCTCCCAACCTCATCAGTCACAGTCAAGATTCTGACAGCAGACTACTAGCAGACAGTGTCACTGACCAGATGCTTGCTGTGCCTGTGTTTCCCTTGGCCGCTCACTCTGTGGAGGGTCCTTGGCCTCATCTTCTGGCTGCCATCCTTCCTCCGGGAGGCTCATCCAGGGGAGCCCATGTTACAGGGTCTTGTTAAACTCCAGTTGCTATTTATTCCTTTTCTAGCAGCAGTGGCTGGTGAACTCGCCATAACACACTGCTCAGCTCCCAACTGCATGCATGACCAGGAGGGAGGGGACACATGTGCGTGGCCTCTGTGTGAGTGGCCACCTTCAGGTCTGTCCACATTTGGAGTTTCCTGAGAAGAGAAGCATTGTAGCTCCTGGGGAGAGGAGGTTGCGGCATGATTTCACAGGAGACATTTTGCTGGAGAGGAGTTCCTTTCTTTAGTTATTGTTGTTTGGTCGCTCAGTCGTGGCTGACTCTTCGTGACCCCATGGACTGTAGCCTGTGAGGCTCTTCTGCCCGTGAGATTTCCCAGGCAAGATTCCCTGAGTGGGTAGCCATTTCCTTCTCCAGGACATCTTCCTATACCAGGGATGGAACCCATGTCTCCTGCACTGGCAGGCAGATGCTTTCCCACTGAGCCACCAGAGAAGCCCCTGCTTCAGTTACTGGGGCTAATTAATTAAGTCGATGGATTCCTATTAGCCTCCTCCTACCAGGCTGGGAATTGAGAGAACTAGGCTCTTGTCCTTACTCTACTGCTCATTTGCAGTGTCCTCTTGAGAACATCCGAACTGCTGTAGGGTTCTGATTCTTATGAACAGGGACCATAATCACCATTTTAGCCTCCTGACAGTCGACCACTTTTCTGCCACTATATCTTGGTTCAAGCCATAGTCATCCCCGCCGGGGACAGCTGCAAGATGGCCTCCCAGCTACTTCTACCCTTCCTTCATAGGAAGTCTGTTCTCCACAGAAAAGTCAGAGTGATTTTTAAAAAATGGTCGACTATCACTTTCCTGCTTAAATCCCTCCAATAGCGTGCTGTTAGATTTAAAATGAAACATGAGTGGTTTGCTATGGCCTCCTGTAGTCTAACCTCTGTTTATCTCTCGGTTCTCACCTCTTCCCATTCTTGGGGCTGGCATGCCATGCTACTGTCACGTGGATGTTCTGCTTGATCTTGCAAAGCACCAAGCTTTCTTCCTGACTCAGGGCCTTTGCACTGCTGTCTCATCTGCCTGGAATGCTTTTCTACTCCTGGCTGCCTCCTCCTCCTCAGCTCATCCTGTTTACCCTCTGAGGTCTTTCCTCACTGCCCTATTTAAAGTAGTCCTTCATTCCTACCCTTCAGTTCAGTTAAGTTGCTTAGTCGTGTCCGACTCTGTGACCCCATGAATTGCAGCACACCAGGCCTCCCTGTCCATCACCAACTCCCGGAGTTCACTCAGACTCATGTCCATCGAGTCAGTGATGCCATCCAGCCATCTCATCCTCTGTCGTTCCCTTGTCCTCCTGCCCCCAATCCCTCCCAGCATCACGGTCTTTTCCAATGAGTCAACTCTTCTCATGAGGTGGCCAAAGTATTGGAGTTTCAGCTTCAGCATCAGTGCTTCCAATGAACACCCAGGACTGTTCTCCTTTAGGATGGACTGGTTGGATCTTCTTGCAGTCCAAGGAACTCTCAAGAGTCTTCTCCAACACCACAGTTTAAAAGCATCAATTTTTCGGTGCTCAGCTTTCATCACAGTCCAACTCTCACATCCATACATGACCACTGGAAAAACCATAGCCTTGACTAGACGGACCTTTGTTGGCAAAGTAATGTCTCTGCTTTTTAATATGCTATCTAGGTTGGTCATAACTTTCCTTCCAAGGAGTAAGCGTCTTTTAATTCCCTACCCTTAGACCTTCTTTATTCCATGATTATTTATCATTCTCTTAGGTTATTTAACACCAGTAAATAAATAGATATATCAGTTGATCAATCAATTAAGCAAGTGAGCATTTAGTAGGTTTTCTCCCACTAAAATGCCAGCTCCATCAGCCAGGGCCCATGCTGGCCCCTTCACTACTGTATTTATTTCAGCCACTAGACTCTCAGGGTTGATGTTTGTTAATAAAATGTTGAATGCTTTTATTCATTTCATGATGTTTATTGAGTTCCTACCACATGGTGGGTACTGCTCTAGCCATGAGAATTGGTGATGGTTTAGTTGCTAAGTCGTGTCTTAGCAACCTCATGGACTGTAGCCTGCCAGGCTCCTCTGTCCATGGGATTCTCCAGGCAAGAATACTGGAGTGGGTTGCCATTTTCTTCACCAGGGGATCTTCCTGACTCAGAAATCAAACCCGGGTCTCCTGCAATGCAGGCAGGCAGATTCTTTACCAACTGAGCTACAAGGGAAGCCCACTTAAGGTACTTATGGTGGTGGTTTGTGGTTTAGCCACGAGGATTATCAGGGAACAAAATAGACAAAGCCCCTGACCTCCTGGAGCTTATATTCAATAGGGGCTGGTTTAGGGGGGAAATCACAAAGTATAAATAAATTAACAAATAAATACATGTCAGGTGGTAGCAAGAGCTGCAGGGTAAGATAAGTCAGAGTAAGAAAGTTTGGAGTCTCAGGTAAGGATGGAGATCAGGGAATTCTCTCATTTGATGGGAGACTTGCATAGAATGAGAATGCAATCGGTGAAGGCTGGGGATGGTGATGAAAGAAAGTTCTGGGCAAAGGCCTCGAGGTGGGCGTGTGACTGGTGGATTTGGAGGAATAGCAGAAAAGTTGGTGTAGCTGCAGCAGGGAGAACCGAGGGAAGCAGGAGGAGTCAGGGGGTGGAGGACCGAGTCAGAGCTCATAGACTGTTAGGTCACGAAACATGCAAGGGTTTAGGCTTAACTCTGAGTGAGAAGGAAACCTTTAGAGGCACAGGACTGGAAGTGCATATGATTTGTCTTACGTTCTGAAAAACACACTGGTCATGGCGCTGAGGATAGACTCGGTGGATGGTGAAGACAGGGAGATACTGAGGAGACCAAGCAGGGGATATTCTGAGTCAAGGTCCATTTCATGGTGAAGCAGATAGGACTTGTTGACAGAGGGAATGTGGGATGGGAGAGAAAAGAGTCCAAGTTGGTTCGAAGGTTTTGGCATGAGCAATCAAAAGAAGGCATGCATGTGTGCTCAATTGTGTTCAACTTGTTTGCAACCCCACTGACTGTAGCCCACCAGCCTCCTCTTGTCCATGGAGTTTTCCAGGCAGGAGTACTGGAGTGCAGTTGCCATTGGGTTGCCATTTCCTACTCCAATCAAAAGAATAGGGTTGCTATTTATTGAGATGGAGGAAGTCTGTGGGAAGAGTAGGTTTGAGGGAAAAATTAGACAGCAGTTTTGGAGGAAAGAATTATAGTTGATCCTTGAACAACAGGGCTTGAACGGCATAGTTCCACTTACATGCTGATTTGTTTTGATAGTAAATACTTCAGTAATACACCATCTGGGTTGGTAGGAACTGCAGATATAGGGGGCCAACTATACAGTTAATGAGGATTTTTGACTGGGAGGAGGGTTGGCAGCCTCTAAGTCCTGCCTTGTTCAAGTCAACTGTGCATCATCCTAAGGTGCCCTTGAGAGTTCTGTTAGTTCTAACATCCTCTGCATTCGTTTTGAAACTATTCTTAATTTTAAAATTTCTTAAAAATATATTTGTGTGCATGTGTTTACATGTGTGTTTGGGGGGTATATATAAATGGCTGGAGGGCATGAGTAAATCATGCCAGTAATTGATAGAAGCCTAGTTTTGCCATGATGCTAGCTGAGATGGCCCAGCCTCCCCACTCTGCATGTCATTTGGATACTAGACAAACAAGACCCATAGAGGTGAAGTGCTCTATTTGAGGCCAAGGAGCTATTGAGTAGAGGAACCACCCTGGAATAAAGGGCTCTGCTCTATTTGGCCTCTGCCCCTTCCACAGTATCACACTCACTCCTTACTACTGTTATCTCACATTACAGCATCTGGTATCTTTTGCAGAGCAAGGATTAGGCATAGCTTGACTAAACTATACACACTGTTAAAGATCACTGTGTCCTCACAAATGCTCAGGATCTCCCAAAAGCCAGAGAGAGGGGGAGAGGAGGAAGCATGAATGTTTACAGTCACAGGATGTGAAGCACCAAGGATGTGTCTATAACTTAACCCCAAACTTGAGTATTTATTCCCTCTTCTTTATGCTTGTAAAGCAGCAGGAAGAGACAAGCTGTTCCATTCAGAAATCACCGAGAGAGGCTTCCGTGATCTGAGGCTGCCTGTAGCATATGGGATACATTCTTTGCATTTAAGATGCAAACATTCAACAGACTACCCTTCCCTCGTTGAGTCTCTGCCTGTGACAGGGGGCCCTCAGGAAGGACTGGCTAACTGTGCTTGCCTTGGGAGGGGGTGCTGAATCTGTACTCTCCCTCCTTCCCCCACCCCAAGAGGGGTCTTTTGCTTGTGAAAGCTGTGAAAGTTCAGTAGAAAAATTGGCATGCTCAGTACTCTCCTTGGATGTTTCTTAAGGTCGGAAAGTGAATGATATAAATGTCTAATTAGAGAAGAAAGACACTTGCACATTTAATCTTAGTGGGGACTGGGGATCACACTTGATCTCATTATCGCCTCTGCTACGTACTGTCTTCCATGACACTTCTCCTATTACTTTCCAGCAGTCGTGCCAGTCACTGCACTTGAGCAGCTGAGCGGCGGTTCGCTGCAGCTGTCATTGATATAGACAAGATGGGAAGACCAAAGCTTGGGTCAAGTTTCTTTTATACTCCTTGGGGAAAAGCCACCAATTCAAATCCAGTCAAGGATCACGATGAGACTTTTGGCTCTAGATTCATCTGCAGAAAATTCCCTCCCTATAAGACAGACTGAAGTGCTTGGAGAGGTTTCTATAGAAAATACCAGGCTGTCATCTTCTGAGGAGGCATGATTTTTAAAGCAAATTGTTGTTGAGTCACTAAGTTTTGTCAGACTCTTTTGCGACCCCATGGACTACAGCCTGCCAGCCACCTCTGTCCATGGGATTTCCCAGGCAAGAACACTGGAGTGGGTTGCCATTTCCTTCTCTAGGGGATCTTTCCCACCCAGGGATCAAACCCATGTCTCCTGCATTGGCAGGTGGGTTCTTTACCACCAAGCCACCAGGGACATCCCTTAAAGCAAATTAACCACTGGTATTTTGATGATTTTCAGCTTCTGACCTTTTTCTATAGTGTGTGGGAACTTGATAGAGTACTGCTCTTTAGATTTAAAAGCAAATATACGAATACTCAATGACTGTTTATAATTCCCAGTCTTGTAGCAGTAAAACATTGGGGAAGAGGATATATATATATATATACACACGTATAAAACAAACATCAAACAGACCCAAGTGAAAATGTTAGGCTATTTGGCAGGGGATGGGGCGGGTTCATGATATTGTCTAATCACCAACAAGCACATTCCTTTGAGAGAAGAAATCTCAGTTTTCTTATTGCAGGGTGTCAGAGACCATATAGCAGAGTTTAAAAAAACAAAAAGCACAATTCACAATACAGAGTTTGTGTTTGATTAAAGGCTTTCAACCCCAATAGTAGAAATTATCCGTTGAATTTCAAAGCTTTCCCAGTAATTCAAAGGGATGAGGATACCAACAGGCTGGGTTTCGTGCCCAGTCAACTCTCGACCCTTTGTTGAAGAAAGTCAGCATGTACTCCAATGGCTGACTTCAAACGTCAGGGTGGTAATTTTGAATTCAGGCCTTGAAAGATGCTCCCTGCCAGGGGTAGCTCCCAGTGCTGCTGGTGGAAAGCCCCCACACCCACAGCTTCTTTTTTCACTGCCTTTCTGGCAAATTAGCATACTTCAATTTAAAAAAAAATCTTATTTTTCAAGGTAAAACCAGAGATCTGTTTCAAGAGTGACAACACATCGTGTCAGGAGAGTCCCTGTGGCTGCCAGGGAGGCCCTCTCCAGAGGAGCGCCTGGGGGCCCAGCGCAGGCATGGGTGGAGGTGCACGCAGCGGGCTGCGGACCCTGTTCACCCAGGCCGGGGGCCTCCGCACCCAGGCCGCGGACGTTCTGCACCTAGGCCGCGGGCCTCGTCGCCCGCCATCTTGGCCGGGCGGGAACCGCGGGCGCTCTGCACCCAGGCCGTGGGCCTCCGCACCCAGGCCGTGAACGTTCTGCACCCAGGCCGCGGATGTTCTGCACCCAGGCCGCGGGCCTCGTCGCCCGCCATCTTGGCCGGGCGGGAACCGCGGGCGCCCCGCTCCGCCTGCCCCCTCGGAGGGCGCAGGCTGTGCGGGGACTGGGAGGGGGCGGCTGGCGGCTGGCTCTGGCATGGCAAAGACTCAGCTCTGTCTCCTCTGGAGCAGTGTCTTCTTCATGTCGGAGGTGGTGATGCTCCCAGGGACTGTGCCGTTCTCCTCAGCTGTTGCGGGGTTTTTTTTTTTCCCATAGAGCTTCTTGATCTCATGGAGCAGCGCCATTCCTACGCAGAGGCTGAGCCCCCGGCCTCCCTCCTACAGGAGATCAGCCCCGGGAAGCCTTCTCTCTCCCACTCTCTCCTTTTTGGTCTTTCATGCAGATTGTATCTTGATTTAAAACTCATCAGAGGAGTACCAAATGCTGTCAGAACTGTAGCCAAAGGGAACAGCCTATTAATACAGGGATAATAATTGGAATACAGATAAGGATCAAAGCCAGAGGACAGAAATCCAGGAGGGGTGGCCAAGAGCAGTCTGTTGCAAGGCCCACTCTTAGGCGGAAGTTTTGACACCGGTGATATCATTGGATAAAGTCCAAAAAGCCAGAAATGCTTCTGCTTGGGCTCTTCAGGATGCATGGCATCCATTTAGGGCTTCCCACTCATAATCTATCTAAACTTCTTGACATCTCTTTCTGTACTTTTAGGCACCTTTTACGAGCTGGGAAGGATCTAAGCCAGGAATAAGTGGTTTCTTTTTTTAAAGCTCCTAAGTGCTGCCCCAAAGCCATTTAACAATTATCTTGTTAATTTGAAGACTTTTGATTTTGTTAATTGGGCTCCAGTATTTCTCCATGCCCTTCCCAATTAACCCAGTTTCATTTTGAGACAGGGAAATTCCCTAGTGGAAGTAACCCCTTCTAGTGCAGGCTTCTCACAATGCAGAGATCCCCCCCCCCACCCCATTTTTCTAACAAACAAAGCAAAGCAGGCAGACCTTAGAACTGGTCATTTGAAATGAAGCCCATGAAAATAGGTAAGCAGAAATGAAATACCCAGTGTGCCGCAGGGACCAGTGGCTGAGTGAAAAGAACAGAGGTCTTGAGGATGATGGTCCTTTGCTGGAGTGGTTCTTGCGGAGTTGAATTCCCAGTCCTCCTACAAAGATAGCAGGATCAAGAGGGAAGAAAAATAGGAGAAAGCCACAAATGAAGTCCAAAACAGCTGCAGGCTCAAATGATGCAAACAGTGAAAAATTGAGTGTTCTTATGGATTATGACAAAGTCCCAAGATGGCTTATATAGAGCTAAATTCCTTTTTTCTCCCTCTAATTTTCATTTTGCCATCTTCAGTTTCTCCTCACATTAAAAAAAAAAAAATTCTTAGTTCAGTTTTCACTTCCCATATTTGGTGCATGTCCTGTCTGTGACTAGCCCACCATCTCATGTCCTTTCCTATATACTTTATTTTCACTTTCTAGTCTTTTTTTCTTCTCCCATCTTCTCTAACCCTCATGGAATATATGTGGGACATAGTAAAGTGATTTCCTGAACAACTGATTTTCTGACAATTGAGAAATAAAGCATCTTTCTACAACAATTTTTTTCCTTTTATTTTAGAGGTAAAGCTTGTTTGCTTATTAAAAGACATGAATTCTCCCATTAAATAGTCACAGCATCTATTAGGTTCTAGCCATGGTTAAAATGCTGGAATATACATTTGAATAAGGTAGTGAAAGCAGCTACTTTAGTGGTAAAGAATCTGACTGCCAGTGCAGGAGACATAAGAGACGTGGGTTTGATCCCTTGGTCAGGAAGATCCCCTGGAGTAGGAAATGGCTACCCATTCCAGTATTCTTGCCTGGAAAATTCCATGGACAGAGGAGCCTGGTGGGCTACGGTCCATGGGGCTGCAGAGAGTCAGACACAACTGAGCGACTAATCACAGTAGCACTCTCTTCCTTTGTTGTTGTTCAGTCCCTCAGTGGTGTCTGACTCTTTGTGACCACATAGACTGCAGCACAGCAGGCTTCCCTGTCCTTCACCATCTCCTGGAGTTTGCTCCAACTCACGTCCATTGATGCCATACAACCATCTCAGCCTCTGTTGTTTCCTTCTCCTCCTGCCTTCAGTATTTCCCAGCATCAGGGTCTTTTCAAATGAGTCAGCTCTTCGCATTAGATGGCCAAAGTATTGGCGCTTCAGCTTCAGCATCACAGTGCTTAATCGTTTGTGTCTTTTTTTTTTTTTTTTTTCCTGTGCTAACCCTTGCAGCCAGCTTTAGGAGAAAAGTTCAATTTCCTGCATTTTCAGATCATTGCCTTTAAGCATTGGGACCACAATATGAATCCAGCAATTTGGTTACGGAGCCCTGCCCTTAACAGCCAGCTCTATTACCTTCCTTAGTCCCTGCCATAGTGTAGCCTGTAGTTCAATAAATGTGCTTGCAAGCCTGTGTGCAAAATGGCTTCAGTCATGTCTGACTCTTTGCTACTCTTTGCCAGACTTCTCTGTCCATGTCGATGAGATTCTCCAGGCAAAAATACGAGAGTGGGTTGTCATGCCCTCCTCCAGGGAATCTTCCCAACTCAGGGATTGAACCCACATATTTTATATCTACCTACATTGGCAGGCAGTTATTTACCTCTAGCGCCACCTGGAAAGCCCTCCATGAAGGTAGCTGACACGTAAAGTGAGGAGCACTGCTTCCCAGGTGGTTCAGTGGTAAAGAACCCACCTGTCAATGCAGAAGACACAGGTTCCATCCCCAGGTCAGGTAGAGCCCCTGGAGATGGAAACTGTAACTCACTCCAGTATTCTTCCGTGGAAAGTTCCATTGACAGAGGAGCCCAGTGGGCTACAGTTCATGGAGTTGCAAGAGTCAGACACAACTTAGTGATTAAACAACAACAACAACAATAAAATGTGTGGGTTGCTGTGCTGTGTGTGGATAGTTGAGCAAGTTGCATATTGCACTACTCAAGGAAGTATCAGTCATCTGTCCTTAAGAATATCCAGTGCTCTAACAGGGGATGCAAACTATACAAATACTTTGAATAGGGAAAATTTAATAAGAATTTTTGCCTAGTAATGGAGATTAACTACTAAAGGAGGGTAAAGAGATGTTAAAGAATACAGGAATGGCAGATACAAGACTTTAGTATTCTGATTCCTTTCTGAAACCAGAAAGGGCTTAAAGCATGGAAAAATTATTTTCAGCAGTTGTAAAGAATATTTCATTAACATCTCAGATGCAAATTAAGATTTAACTTCACATATCCAAATTAAGAGGTGTGAAGATGAACTAGTGTGTCTGAGAGATTTTGTTTCCCACAAGGAAACGAACTTCAGCATGCCCATGTGTGTTAGACCTCCCAAGAAGAACTTCCCTCTGGTAAATAGCCAAACCCCCCCACCATGGGTGAAAGCACACAGGGACCAATCATATTTAACGTTTGCCTGATGTTGCTTCCAAGCTTTATCAGGTAGCTTGTATTGCAATTAGCATTTGCCCTCCACATTATATGGATCCAGTGGCTTATTTAAGAACCAGTGAAATCAAGGTGTGGTTATCTTTGATTTTATCATTCTTTTTCTGGGAAGACTTAGGGTTCATAGTTCAAGGATGGAAGTAACAGAGGACCTTGTAGAGGCTAAAAGGACAGCCTGGTTTTTGCGTCATGGAAGCTTGGGCACTTCATTCAGTCTTACTGTAAATGCAATTTCCACAGAGTAATACTCTAAATCATTCTTATATGACTGGGATATGCCAAATGTATCCTAGGAACAGGTGGGTTGGATTGCTCAGGTAGGTGTCAAGACCTGAGTCATTCTAGGAGCATGTTTGGCGTCTTCTGTGGGCACCAAGTTTAAATGGTAATTTCTTCCTTTAGCTTCTACTCACTTATTTCTCAATGTAAGCCATGAGATTGGGAAAAGTCAGATGGCCAATCAACCCCTTCCTCCCAAGAAAACCATAAAACAAAACTCTCCCGCTTATCTTTTCCTATTAATTCAACAAGGTGTCCTGTAACAGCATCACTGGAGCCTTCCTCCCTCCCACAGGAAACAGGATTATCGTGTACTATTGGTTTCTTCGCTGGCTGCATGTAATGTGAGGCGAGCAGAAGTAACGCAACTTAGATTAGGAGTAGGCCTTCCTACTATCAGGTAGCTTTCGCTTAACAATGACCACTGTTTGCCAATTAGGACCAATTAGCTTTCACCAATGTTTGCCAATTAGGAAATTAGGAACCGGGCGGAAACCCCCAGGAAAGTCCTGCTTTGCAAACGTGTAACCAATCTGCTTCTCACCCTATAAATTTGTGTAACAGCTTGGGCTCGGGGCTCTCTGACTCACACCACTGCGTTGGTTGCGGGCGGAGAGTCCTGGCTCGAGTCAGTAATAAACTTCCCTTCCTGCGAGTTGCATTGTCTTGGAAGCCTTCTCTCTTCCCGCTCAGGTATTCGGACATCGGGCATAACAGTACGTCACTCTGCTTATGGTCGGGAAAGTACAAAAAAGTCAGGACAGAGCAGGCAGAACTCATTCCAGCCTGTTTCTTTTCTTTTTTTCTGTCTCTACCAGTGTCATAAAGACCTCATGAATTGCAGAAGGCTGGAGATTTGTTTGTTTTTATCCAAAGGCAAGGCAGTGCACTTGGTGTTTGTTCTTGTGGAATTAGAAACCATAGCTCAAACCATCAAGAGAAGGTGAGGGTAAGGCGTATATGCCCGTGCCTTTGTAGAGTTTACTTTTCTAGGTCCATGATACATGTGTTCTTTGAAAAATAATAAACATGATTTCACACAGAAATTCTGAGAGTAGTTTTTTTTTTTTTCAAGTAGAGGCTAAGAGTTTTCGTGATCTAAAGGGAAATCACAGTATAGTCTTGTTTTTTCAGCGTAGTGATGAAATGCCAATTCTTAGAAACCTTGAGGGGCTAAACAAACAGAACTGACTGAATAAAAGTTAATGAAGCTAAAAAGGGAGAAAACTGTGTTTGCGTGTTACCCGTGTACACGGGTTTTCACTGGGTAAACATGGCCCAAGAGGGAATGGAAAAGTTCCTGGTGTAGGGCTGGGTCTGGAGGAAAGATCACTCACAGAATAGGACACAGGAAAGGGCTTGTGGAATATTCTGGTAGCTTCCAGTGCTTGTTTGCTACTGTCGGATTTGAATGTTTCTGCCTGGTTTCCCTTTGTAAAGCAAGGCTTAAAAAAAACCCAGCTTTATTGAAGTGTAATTAACATATAGAAAATTGCACATATTTAAGCTCTGTCATTTACTATGTTTCACATAGGGCTTCCCTGGCGGCTCAGATGGGAAAGAAATCTGCCTGCAATACAGCAGACCCAGGTTCAATCCCTGGATTGGGAAGATGCCCTGGAAAAGGAAATGGCAACCACTCTCAGTATTCCTGCCTGGAGAATTCCATGGACAGAGGCACCTAGTGGGCTATAGTCCATGTGGCCACAGAGAGTCTGACACAATTGACCGGCTAACACCTTTTCACTTCACTTTCACGTATGTATACAACCTCACTACAATCAAGATGTGCAATGTTTAAGTGGCTGAAATAAATGTTAAAGGCTCAGCTGATGTATGCATCGGGCAGCCTCTGGAGACCTGGTAAGTCCCTCTCTAAGCAGGGCTGGGACTGATGGGGTGAGTAGAAGGCAGGGATACATGTCCTTGTGCTGTGGCTCAGATAGACATCTGCTTTTAACTGTTGTGAATCTCACATCTGGCATCATTGGAAATTATCTGCCTTCTCTCTCTCTCTCTTTTTTTTTTTGGTGCTTCTTGCTCAGGAGAGTGCAATCTAATCCAGACCACTGTCAGAAGAGTTGTCCTAAGAGCTGTTTTTGAAATCCTTGTGCTTTATTGATCAGTCAATGTTTGGTAAAGAGAGGAGTAGCAAATAAAAGTGAAGAGGAGGGGAAGGAAAGGAGTTAAGGGTCAAAGCCAAAGAAATCTGGGGTCTCACTGTCATGATTTAAAAAATCCTTTTACAGAGATGATATCTGTGACTCCTCCCTCTAGCTTCTCCCTCTTCAAGGCTACTGCTGGTCTGCTTTCTGTAATGTAGATTTAGTTTGCATTTTGTAGACTTTTATGTAAATGAATTCTAATAGTCTGAATTCTTTTCCTCTGTCTGCTTTCATCAGCATCATTGTTTTGAAAGTCAGGCATGGTGTTGCCCAGACCAACAATACCTATTCCTTTTCATAGCTGAGTGTCATTCCCTTGTATGGTTATATCAGCTCACTTACCAGACTGAACTGTTTATATCAGATCATTGTTCATTTACCTATTAGTAAACTTGTGGGTAGTTTATGGGTATTGGCTGTTACAAATAAAAAGTGCTATAACATTTATGTGTGAGTCTTTGCATCAGTTCAGTTCAGTTGCTCAGTCGTGTCCAACTCTTTGCGACCCCTTGGGCTGCAGCATGCCAGGCTTCCCTGTCCATCACCAACTCCTGGAGCTTACTGAAACTCATGTCCATTGCATTGGTAATGCCATCTAACCATTAACCATCTGTCGTCCCTTTCTCCTCCCACCTTCAATCTTTCCCAGCATTAGGGTCTTTTCCAAAGAGTCAGTTCTTCACATCAGGTGACCAAAGTATTGGAGTTTCAGCTTCAGCATCAGTCCTTCCAATTAATATTCAGGACTGATTTCCTTTAGGATGGACTGGTTGAATCTCCTTGCAGTCCAAGGAATTCTCAAAGGTCTTCTCCAACACCACAGTTCAAAAGCATCAATTCTTCAGTGCTCAGCTTTCTTTATAGTCCAACTCTCACATCCATACATGAATACTGGAAAAACCACAGCTTTGACTAGACGGACCTTTGCTGGCAAAGCAATGTCTCTGCATTTTAATATGCTGTCTAGGTTGGTCATAGCTTTTCTTCCAAGGAGCAAGTGTCTTTTAATTTCATGGCTGCAGTCACCATTTGCAGTGATTTTGGAGCCCCCAAAAATAGTCTCTCACAGTTCTCACTGTTTCCCCATCTATTTCCCAGGAAGTGATGGGACCGGATGCCATGATCTTAGTTTTCTGAATATTGAGCTTTAAGCCAACTTTTTCACTCTCCTCTTTCACTTTCATCAAGAGGCTCTTCAGTTCTTCTTCGCTTTCTGCCATAAGGGTGGTGTCATCTGCATATCCAAGATTATTGATATTTCTCCCGGCAATCTTGATTCCAGCTTGGGCTTCATCCAGCCCAGCATATCTCATGATGTACTCTGCATATAAGTTAAATAAGCACGGTGACAATATACAGCCTTGACATACTCCTTTCCCGATTTGGAACCAATCTGTTGTTCTGTGTCCAGTTCTAACTGTTGCTTCTTGACCTCCATACAGATCTTCTCAGGAGGCAGGTCAGGTGGCTGGTATTCCCATCTCTTTAAGAATGTTCCACAGTTTGTTGTCATCCACACAGTCAAAGGCTTTGGCATAGTCAATAAAGCAGAAGTAGATGCTTTTCTGGAAATCTCTAGGTCTTTTGATGATTCAATGGATGTTGGCAATTTGATCTCTGGTTCCTCTGCCTTTTCTAAATCCAGCTTTAACATCAGAAGTTCACGGTTAACGTACCATTGAACCGTTCATGTACCATTGAACTGTTCACGTACCATTGATCCAAGCCTGGCTTGGAGGATTTTGAGCATCACTTTGATAGCATGTGAGATGAGTACAATGGTGTGGTAGTTTGAGTATTCTTTGGCATTGCCTTTCTTTGGAATTGAAATGGAAACAGACCTTTTCCAGTCCTGTGGCCACTGCTGAGTTTTCCAAATTTGCTGGCATATTGAGTGCAGCACTTTGACAACATCATCTTTGAGGATTTGAAACAGCTCACTGGAATTCCATCACCTCCACTAGCTTTGTTTGTAGTGATGCTTCCTAAGGCCCACTTGACCTCACATTCCAGGGTGCCTGGCTCTAGGTGAGTGATCTTCATTACCATCTTCATTACCTCCACCATCCTTTGGTTACAGGTCAAACAACAGGGAGGGAACACAACCCTGCCCATCAACAGAAAAGTGGATTAAAGATTTACTGAGCATGGCTCCACCCATCAGAATAAGAATAAAATTTTTAAGAATAAAACTGGGAGTTTTCCTTTCAATCAGTCTCTCCCATTAAGAAGCTTCCATAAGCCTCTTTTCCTTGTCTGTCAGAGGGCAGACAGAATGAAAACCACAATCACAGAAAACTAACCAGTTTGATCGCATGGATCAGAGCCTTGTCTAACTCAATGAAACTCTGAAACATGTCATGTAGGGCCACCAAGGATGGACAGGTCATGGTGGAGAGTTCTGACAAAACACTGGAGAAAGGGATGACAAACCACTTCAGTATTCTTGCCTTAAGAACTCCATGAAGAGCATGAAAAGGCAAAAAGATATGACAATGAAAGATGAACTCCCCAAGTTGGTAGGTACCCAATATGCTACTGGAGGTCAGTGGAGAAATAACTCTAGAACGAATGAAGAGACGAAGCCAAAGCAAAAGCAACACCCAGTTGTGGATGTGACTGGTGATAAAAGCAAGGTCTGATGCTGTAAGGAGCAATATTGTATAGGAACCTGGAATGTTAGGTCCATGAATCAAGGCAAATTGGAAGTGGTCAGATAGGAGATGACAAGAGTGAATGTCGACATTCTAGGAATCAACAAACTAAAATGGACTGGAATGGGTGAATTTAATTCAGATGACCATTATATCTACTAAGGTGGGCAAGAATCCCTTAGAAGAAATTGAGAAGCCATCATAGTCAACAAAAGAGTCCAAAATGCAGTACTTGGATGCAGTCTCAAAAATGACAGAATGATTTCTGTTCATTTCCAAGGCAAACCATTCATTATCACGGTAATCCAAGTCTATGCCCTGACCAGCAATGCTGAAGAAGCTGAAGTTGAACGGTTGAATGAAGACCAACAAGACCTTCTAGAACTAACACCCCCAAAAGATGTCCTTTTCATTATAGGGAACTGTAATGCTAAAGTAGGAGGTCAAAACATATCTGGAGTAACAAACAAATTTGACTTTGGAGTACAGAATAAAGCAGGACAAAGGCTAATAGAGTTCTGCCAAGAGAATGCACTGGTCATAGCAAACACCCTCTTCCAGCAACACAGGAGACGATTCTACACATGGACATCACCAGATGGTCAATACTGAAATCAGATTGACTATATTCTTTGCAGCCAAAGATGGAAAAGCTCTATACAGTCAGGAAAAAGAAGACCAGAAGCTGGCTGTGGCTCAGATCATGAACTCCTTATTGCCAAATTCAGACTTCAATTGAAGAAAGTAGGGAAAACCACTAGACCATTCAGGTATGGCCTAAATCAAATTGCTTATGATTATACAGTGAAAGTGACAAATAGATTCAAGGGATTATATCTGATAGACAGAGTGCCTGAAGAACTATGGGCAGAGGTTCATGACATGGTACAGGAGGCAGCGATCAAGACCATCACCAAGAAAAAGAAATGCAAAAAGGAAAATGGTTGTCTGAGGAGGCCTTATAAATACCCGAGAAAAGAAGAGAAGCGAAAGGCAAAGGAGAAAAGGAAAGATATTCCCATTTGAATGCAGAGTTCCAAAGAATAGCAAGGAGATATAAGACAGCCGTCCTCAGTGATCAATGCAAAGAAGTAGAGGAAAATAATAGAATGGGAAAGACTAGAGATTTCTTTAAGAAATGTAGCGATACCAAGGGAACATTTCATGCAAAGATGGGCCCAATAAAGGACAGAAAAAGTATGGACCTAACAGAAGCAGAAGAGATTAAGAAGAGGTGGCAAAAATACACAGAAGAACTATACAAAAAACATCTTCATGACTCAGATAAGCCAATAGTGTGATCACTCACCTAGAGCCAGACATCCTGGAATGTGAAGTCACGTGGGCCTTAGGAAGCATCACTACAAACAAAGCTAGTGGAGGTGATGGAATTCCAGTGAGCTGTTTCAAATCCTCAAAGATGATGCTGTGAAAGTGCTGCACTCAATATGCCAGCAAATTTGGAAAACTCAGCAGTGGCCACAGGACTGGAAAAGGTCTGTTTTCATTTCAATCCCAAAGAAAGGCAATGCCAAAGAATACTCAAACTACCACACCATTGTACTCATCTCACATGCTATCAAAGTGATGCTCAAAATCCTCCAAGCCAGGCTTCAGTGGTATGTGAACTGTGAACTTCCAGATGTTCAAGTTGGATTTAGAAAAGGCAGAGGAACCAGAGATCAAATTGCCAACATCCATTGAATCATCAAAAGACCTAGAGAGTTCCAGAAAAGCATCTACTTCTGCTTTATTGACTATGCCAAAGCCTTTGACTGTGTGGATGACAACAAACTGTGGAACATTCTTAAAGAGATGGGAATACCAGACCACCTGACCTGCCTCCTGAGAAGATCTGTATGGAGGTCAAGAAGCAACAGTTAGAACTGGACACAGAACAACAGATTGGTTCCAAATCGGGAAAGGAGTATGTCAAGGCTGTATATTGTCACCGTGCTTATTTAACTTATATGCAGAGTACATCATGAGATATGCTGGGCTGGATGAAGCCCAAGCTGGAATCAAGATTGCCAGGAGAAATATCAATAATCTTGGATATGCAGATGACACCACCCTTATGGCAGAAAGCGAAGAAGAACTGAAGAGCCTCTTGATGAAAGTGAAAGAGGAGAGTGAAAAAGTTGGCTTAAAGCTCAATATTCAGAAAACTAAGATCATGGCATCCGGTCCCATCACTTCCTGGGAAATAGATGGGGAAACAGTGAGAACTGTGAGAGACTATTTTTGGGGGCTCCAAAATCACTGCAAATGGTGACTGCAGCCATGAAATTAAAAGACACTTGCTCCTTGGAAGAAAAGCTATGACCAACCTAGACAGCATATTAAAATGCAGAGACATTGCTTTGCCAGCAAAGGTCCGTCTAGTCAAAGCTGTGGTTTTTCCAGTATTCATGTATGGATGTGAGAGTTGGACTATAAAGAAAGCTGAGCACTGAAGAATTGATGCTTTTGAACTGTGGTGTTGGAGAAGACCTTTGAGAATTCCTTGGACTGCAAGGAGATTCAACCAGTCCATCCTAAAGGAAATCAGTCCTGAATATTAATTGGAAGGACTGATGCTGAAGCTGAAACTCCAATACCTGGCCACCTAATGAATTTGAAAAGACCCTGATGCTGGGAAGGATTGAAGACAGGAGGAGAAGGGGACGACAGAGTATGAGATGGTTGGATGGCATTACTGACTTGATGGTCCTGAGTGTGTGTAAGCTCTGGGAGTTAGTGATGGACAGGGAAGCCTGGCGTGCTGCAGTCCATGGGATTGCAAGGAGTGGAACTGAACTGAACTGAATGGAGATACTGGCGACCTCCTTCAAAAGATCCATGCAGGCACTCCCGCTCAGTGTCCCCGACCCTGTTGCAGGCCACCTCAACCCACGCCTCCCCTGGAAACTCCTGGGCACTCACAGGCAACTCCAGAACAGTCTCTTGTGGGGTCACTGCCCCTTTCTCCTGGGTCCTGGTGCACACAAGATTCTGTTTGTGCCCTCCAAGACTCTATTTCCCCAGTCCTGTGTAAGTTCTGGCAGCTCTATGGCGGGATTAATGGCGACCTCCTTGAAGAGGGCTGGTGCCATACCCAGGTCCGTTGCACCCAGAGTCCCTGCCCCTGCGGCAGGCCACTGCGGACCCGGACCTTCAGGAGACACTCACATGCAGTTCTGGCTCGGTTTCTGCAGGGTCTCTGGGTCCTGGTGTGTACAAGGTTTGTTTGAGCCCCCCGAGTGTCTTTGGAGAGGATATGTCTTTGTAAAGACATATATATTTATTTCTCCTAGGTAAATACCTAGAAATGGAATTGAAGGATAGTTGTATGTTTGATTAAAAAAAGAAAACAGTTTTAAGAAACTGCTAAGCTGTTTTTGAAAGTGGTTTAGTCATTTACCATTCCCAGGAGTTCTGTTTGAAGGTTCCAGTTTCTGCATATCCTCTTCAGCACTTGGTATGGTCAGATCTTTTTAATTTTAGAAATCCTAATGTGTGAATAGGCACCAAATTATGGTTTTAACTTGAACTTTTCCTAGTTGCTACTGATGGTGAGCATTTTTTCAAGTGACTATTTGTCATCTTCTTTGATGATATGCATGTTCAAATCCTTTTTACCCATTAAAATAAAACGTGGGTTATTTGCTTTCTTATAATTGAGTTTAGGTGGATACTTAATCTATTCTGGATGCAGGGACTTTAGCGGATAGGTGATTCTCAGTATTCTCTCCTAGTCTGTGGCTTATCTTTTTTGTTCTCTGTGTCTTTCAAAGAGCAGATGTTCTTGATTTGATGCAATCCAGTTTACCTTTTTATTTTTTTTAATGGAATGTGCTTTTGGTGTTGTTTCTAAGGAATTTCTGATTTTCTCATGTGTTTCCCCCTAGAAGTTTTATTGTTGTTTGTATTTAGGTCTATAAATATATTTTCAGGTAATTTTTATATATAGTGCAAGTATGTGTCAAAGTTTTTTTTTTTTGATATGGATATGAAATCGTTCAAGCACCATTTGTTGAAATGATTATTCTTTCCCCATTGAATTACCTTTGCATCTTTGTCTAAAACCAATTGACCATATTCGTGTGGTTCTATTTCTGGAAACTCTATTATGTTCCATTGATCTCTTTGTGTATCTTGTCACCAATACTATACTTTCTTGATCTCTGTTGTTTTATTAGTTTAGAAGTAAGGTAGTGAAAATCCTTCATATTTGTTGTTTCTCAAAGTTGCTCTTCTTCTGGTAAGTCCTTTGCATGTTCGTATGAGTTTTACAGTCATCTTGTCAATGTCAACAAAAATGCCCACTGGGATTGTTTTGAATCTGCAAATTTATTTGGGGATAGTTATTTTTCCTTGTTAATGTTTTACTCCATTTTTAGTTTATTTAAATACTCTATTTTGTGTTATGTATCTGATAATTCCTAGGACTCTAATTCTGCTAACAATTGTCTCTGCTGATTCTCATTCATGACAATTTAAGTAATTATGTACCTTTGGAGTTTGAATCTGTATTCTGTGGTACTTTGTCTTTGGGACTCTTTTGAGCTTGAGTTGATGACATTTCTCTCCACAGTTGATCTGAGTTTGCTTTTAACTGGTACCTCAGGTAGCTACCAGTCTTTGTTAAGTTAATGTTCTGCCTATTTTTCTTCCCTAAACTACTTTGGAGGTACAAGTTGAAGTCTTAAACCCTTGTGAAGGCAAGCAGAGGATTACAAGTGCTTGGAGAGATTTTCCCCCCTCCTGAGTACAGACTAAGACAGATGAATTTTCTTATCATCTTTGTCAGCAAGCCGACCTCAGTATTCCATTCCTCCATTGAATGCACAGTCCTGATGCAACCTAGGCTTTACATGAGGGTCTCAGTTCCAACTGCCACTTTCTCCTCCTGGCTCCTGTGTGGTGGTCAGATGTGAGGTTCTTTATTCGCAAGGTGGGCAAAGATACACATGTTGACTCTTGCAGTTACCTATCACCTAGATTCCAGCATCTTCTTCCCTTTTGCTCCTGATCTCTCCTGATTGTTTTTTTCCCTTCAAGCTAAGTTCTGCATTTCAGTGGGGGACAGTTACATCTTATTCATCATTTCTTTGGTATTTTATTTTTGTGTTAGAAGGGATTTTACTTTTTTTATGCTATCTAGCATATCTTCATATAATAAATATAGTAGAAAGAAATTAGTTCCCCCTCCCCTCATTTAGTATCCATCTTAATGCTGTATTGATTACCAGATCCACATGAAAGACGGCCAGATGTCACACAATCATGAGGTACTGCAAGGGACAAGAGGCGTTCCACTAAATGGGGGGAGGGGTGTTGACAATGGTGTTCTCATTTATTTTCTTGCTTTCAATGTTTTGTAGCATATGGAGGTGCATGTGCATGTGGTTATATGTATTTATGTTTAAATTAACTTCCACAAAATAGACTTATGACTTAAAAATATTCCTGCAAATAAACCATGGACTATGACAACATTACCTGTGCAAGCACATGGAAACAGAAAGAGACAGGCAGAGCGAACACTCCTGCACCTAGGATGAGATCTTCATCAGCCTCATTTTTAATCACTACCAGAATGTAAGATCAGTTTTTACTTTTTATGTTTTATTTTCTGTGAAGTTTGGTTTGATTTAATTGCTAGGTCTATAAAAGCCTATTGTACCTGGTTTTCCATTTATTCTCATCAGCAGTGGTATCATGTAGAGGAGTTAGAATATAGTGAATCAGTCTTCCTGGGTTTGAATTCTGGGGCCACACCCTTCTAACTCTAAGACGTTAGCATGTTTCTTAACCCCAGTGCCTTAGATTTAATCCCCTGTAGTAATATCTAACTCACAGGTCTCTCATGAGGATGAAAGAAGATGCATGGAGTGCTTACACAAATAAGCTCTTGCAATAACCTAGCGTGTAGCAGGTTTAAAAAGAGTTAGCCTCCCCTCTCTCTTCCTGTTACAGGTTAGTTAGGAAGCACAGATAAGAATTTATAAATCAAGTTGCATTGTAAAGGGTGAAGTGATATAACAAAACAAAGGATTATGAAGGTAATTCTCTAAACCAGGAGCCTTCCCCTGGAAAACATCAGAGTTGCAGAAGGGAGAGGAACTTAACAGGACAATGTTTAGGAAGTTTAGGGATAGAGTTCATGTCACAATTTGGACTTTTTTTCCCCTTTGGGAAAGCCATTTTTAAATTTTAAAATTTTTTATTGATGTATAATTAATTTAGAATGTTTCAGATGAGAAACTTTCTATTTTAAACTCACGAAATAGGTGGCAAACTCTACCTATAGTTATCTTCCAAACACTCCAGTATTCTGGCACTCAGGTAGCTGTGTTTTTATTGTTCCCCCGACTCTGACTGCTGTGCGGCCTGGAACACACCTCCTACCATCTCTGTTTCCCTTCCTTCTCCACGCGTGGAAAGAAGATCCCAGCTTCTTTCCCGAGTGAATCTCAGAGCCAAGAGTGGATACTTGTTTCGTGTTCAGCTTAAGGATAAACATCCTTTTTCCCTCTGGCAGTTGCCGGTGACTCAAGCTTGTCTGTTGAAAGAGGCAGTCTTCTGAGTGGCATGCAGCTATGCTGTGTTGGAGGCCTCTTTATGGTATGTCTTTTGCCAGGGTTAGGCACCTCCTGCTGTCAGTGGGATGTTATTGCCTATCCAAGGCAAGCCTGGCTCCTGCCTCTTCCCTGAGGATCTCCTCTGCCTGTGGCCGCACGTCAAAGAGGCAGGACATTCTTTTCACCGCCCACCACACTGACTGTCTTTAACAGAGTAGCTGCACTTCCATCCGGCTGCTGACGGACACACAGCTGGCTCCTCCTAAGTGTCTGTCTTTTGTTGAAAAAGATCATCATCTACAGTCTTTGATATAAAGAAAAGGAAAAAAAAGCAAAATATAGGCTAGGGTATTTTAATTATGTAGGATTATTCCCAGGTCAAGATTCTGCCCATAAACTCAAAGGAAACTAATTAAAATAATGCCACAGTATCTTTTAATTTACTTATCTGACTATTGTGTCTCTTAGTGGTTACTATCTTTATCTTCTGAGAAAATGGTGAAGATGTGTTGTGAAGAAAAGGAGAGAAAAGAACTACAGAGCCTTCAGGAGAAAAGAAAAATCAGAAAATGAGTTTTCCTTGTCTTACAGACATTTATAGGCCTGGAAGCTTTCCTGGCTGGTCCTCTGTGTGAGTGTGCAATGTTCGATTTGGGTGAAGGAAAGAGGTATGCAATTTCTTTGCCTCTTTGCAGAGATTGTAGCAGGTACTTAGAGCTCTTCCACTTCTAGCTGTGTGACATTAAATAGATGACTCCGTTTTTCTTTCCTCAGTCTCCTCATCTCTCAAATGGGAATCATAATGGCATCTTCCTCATGCCATGATGGTTTCCCAGGTGGCACTAGTAGTAAGGAATAGAACTAATAAAGTGACCATTAATTGGGCAACAGTCACAAAACTAGACACTTTATCCACAAAGTCTAATTTGGACCTCCCACCAACCCTGGCATGCATGCATGAGTGCTAGCTGCCAGTGCAGGAGACATCAGAGATTCAAGTTTGATCCCTGGGTGGGAAGATCCCCTGGAGAAGGAAACAGCAACCCACTCCAGTATTCTTGCCTGAGAAATCCCATGGACAGAGGAGCCTGGCAGGTTATAGTCCATGGGGTCACAAAAGCATCAATACAACTTAGCAACTTAACAACAACCACAATAACACCACCACCTACTGGTGGTGTCCTCTAATTGCAGGCTAACAGGGTGTTGCCAGGAGAAATTAAATGTCTTCTCAAGGGTAGGGTTGGAATCCAGACCTCCCAAAGGGGTCGTGTCTCAGTCACACACTGTTGACTTGCTGTGATGAGTATGGTGTAACTGACTTCAGGATTCTACAATCCATTTACTAGAATGACTTAGGATGATCCATTTTGTGCTTAGGTTAAAAAAAATCAAAGTGCTCGAAGATAGATAGATTTCCCTTTGCTTCTCAGCCCAAAATACAGATAGAAATAAAAAAATCCTTCAAAGTATCTAGAGATTGCTTTGCTCAGTATGATGAGCACCGGTAAGTATCAAGATGTGCTCAAGGATTCTATCACCAGCATTATAAGGTTTGAATTAGCTGAAGAGGCTTTCCAACCTGTTAGAAAGCACTGTACCTCTTAAAGAGGAGAAGGAAAAGGCACCCCACTCCAGTACTCTTGCCTGGAAAATCCCATGGACGGAGGAGCCCGGTGGGCTGCAGTCCATGGGGTCGCGAAGAGTCGGACACGACTGAGCGACTTCACTTTCACTTTTCACTTTCATGCATTGGAGAAGGAAATGGCAACCCACTCCAGTGTTCTTGCCTGGAGAATCCCAGGGACGGGGGAGCCTGGTGGGCTGCCGTCTATGGCATTGCACAGAGTTGGACATGACTGAAGCGACTTCACAGCAGCATGCCTCTTAAAACAAGAGAACACTCTAAAAGCATTACAACACTATGCAAGAAATTCCAAAAAAATAGTCTCTGACCCCAGCTGACTTTTGCTTTTTTGTTTCTGATGTTTGCATCACAATGAAAGCTTTCCTTCCAGAGAGGATGAACATGATGGTTGCCAGTTAACTGACCTGATCATTTATCTTTAATGTCTGGATGAGACGTGTCACTGGCTGAGCAATGCAGCCCCTTGGCAGATCTGCCCAGGCCCCCAGGGAGCGCTGTCAGCAGCTGCTATTACTAATTTAGTTGGCATCTTGCATTATGTTTAAAGATCACCAGGACTCAGCCAAGTGCTGTGGGATTATAACATCCTCAGACAGGAGGGGGCTGCTCACAGAGCCTCAGCCACAGTCCGAGCGCTCAGTCATATTGTGTTACAAGGATACAAGAGAAACAGCTCTAGCATTTGAAGGTAGGGTGCAGCATAATTACAGGTAATTAACTAAGGGCTCCTTGGGCAGCAGCTCAACTTGAGACTGTATCTGACAGGCCTTCAGGGCCAGAGAGATGAAGAGAGACCTTATTTTAGCTGGGTTAGGGAAGAAAATGTCAAAGGTTGCACCTGATAGGAGTACATCATGTGTAATGAGAAATGAAAAGCTTCTACTCCTGTCTTTGAAACTGCATGAAGCAATCACTTTCAGCTGCTTTGTACAGTCCTGCTGGTCCGGGCGGGGTTTCCCTTTTCGTGTCCTCTTACAGGACTGGAGACAATGGTAAAGGAAAGGCAGAGCAGGAACCGAATAGAGGCAAAGTGAATTAGCAACTTTCACGTGCAATCCCCGGTTCTCTACAAAACAAAAAGATGATGATTTTTAGATGATGATTTGGCCTGTTCTTTCTATGACACAAGTCACTGCTAAACTTGGACATACTTCCTAGATAAGCATGCAAAGTGAATGCCTCTCCAGACCTCTTTCTTTCCTCTGCTACTCAGGGTGAATATTAACTTTATAAAGAAATCAACACTTGTATTTGTTGTGTGTGCTGATTCCAGATAAAATGCAAGGAATTCATTCTGGAAATCTAGGCTTTGTTTTCTTATATATTTGCTCTAGCCTGAAGAAACTGCTTTGCATGACAACAGAAATGTAGTGTTAGGCCAAGGGAAAGCATTTTTTAATATTAGATAGAATGCTGATCTTCCTGTAACTTTGAGGATTAAATGTTTGTGCACAGAATGGCTTCTATTAAATAAGGTGGGATTATTTCAGGAAAAACTCTATCTTTCAAAGGAAGAATGAGGATAAACTTATGAAGAAAGAATTATGTAGGAATGAGAAAAAAATTATGTAGGCCCATGAGAAATTAGGGTGCCAGTTCTGTGCAAATGTCAGTGAATAGCAAGCACTGCAGGAAGTAGTCCTGGGAGAAGCAGGAGACACTAAGGGATCATCTAGAAACCCAAGACGAATAACTGCGCTGCACACGTAGGTTTTACCTCCTGCTCCCTGGCAGCGCTGGGTTTGTAACGGGTGTATGCCGTCCCCATCTGTTACGTCACTGGGCGGCTGGAAGACTGTCTTTGCCTCTCGCTAACCCCAGGTGCAAAGTCCCATCTCACCTACATCTCTTTTACCTGAAAGGGTGGGGCTTGCTATTGGCCTAAGAATCTTCAGACTCTGGTATTTGGCTCTGGTCCTGTATATCGCTCCTCTGCCCCTGAGAGGAGGTGAGACTCTTTAATTACCAGGGGCAGTCAGCATCTGCATTTTCTAAGTATGTATCTGGATCCGGCAAGCGCTTGCCCTCTTGCTAACTCTCTGTAACTGTAAAGTTGCTGGATGAAGTTACTGAGGTATTAACTCTCAGCTCTCCTCCTTCCTCCCCTGCCTCCTACTGTTCCCTTCCTCCCTTTTCTTTTTTATTTTTTGAGTAGGGAGGACCACTGATTTTTTTTTTTTTTTAAATGTGAAAGTTGCTTAGTCATGTCCAACTCTTTGCAACCCCATGGACTATACAGTCTGGAGTTCTCCAGGCCAGAATACTGGAGTGGGTAGCCATTCCCTTCTCCAGGGAATCTTCCCAACCCAGGGATCGAACCTAGGTCTCCCGAATTGGAGGCAGATTCTTTACCAGCTGAGCTGCAAGTGAAGCCCTTTTTAAAAAAAAAAAAAGTTATTTATTTTTAATTGATTGATGATTGGTTTACAATAGTGGTTTGATTTCTGGCATACATCAACATGAATTAACCATAGTGGTACAAGTGTCCCCTCCCTCTTGAATCTCCCTCCCGGAGATAAAGGAAGAGAGTAGCATGGATGCATATACACTAGCATACGTAAATAGATAGCTGATGGGAATTTCCTGTTTGACTCAAGGAACCCAACCTGGGGCTCTGTAACACACTGTCCTTTTTAGAGTAGGACTGACGTATACACACTCACAGTGGCAAAGAACCCACCTGCCAGTGCAGCAGACACAAGAGATGCAGGTTCAGTACCCGGGTCAGGAAGATCCCCTGGAGAAGGAGATGGCAACCCACTTCAGCATTGTTGCCTGGAAAATTCCATGGACAGTGGAGCTCGGCAGGCTGCAGTCCGTGAAGTCTGGTCAGACATGACTGAGTAATTGAATACACACACACACGTGTAAAAGAGATGGCTAGTGGCAAGCTGCTGAATAGCACGAGGAGCTCAGCTTGGTGCTCTGTGATGTCCTAGAGAGGTGAGACGGGGAGGGCAAGGAGGGAAGCTGAAGGCGGAAGCGATATACGTATACTTATATCACCCTGTGGTACGGCAGAAGCTAACACAGCAGGGTAAGCAGTTATCCTCCAGTAAAAGAAAGTTTACATGTTATAGGTCAACATTTGCTGTGGCAACAAACTCCCTAGGTGTGATTTTCTCGCTTTGTAGAAGGACCAGGGGTTGAGGTGTGATTTGGCTTGGATATTGCTTGAAATCAGTTCCGATACCAAGTTTCTGGAGGAAAAAAAGAGGAGCCGAGTGTAAGGGCACACAGACTGGGAGGCAGCCGGCAGGCTACACTCAGCTCTCCTTCCACGGAGAACCACTGTGCGAAGCTGGGACGGTCATTCCGCCTTGGGCCTGGAGCAGAGAGCTTGAGATTTCCAGGAACTCTGTACTTCCTCCCCATTCCTCAAGGCCTACCATTCTCTGTACTGGTTGAAATGGATTTACCCGGACTTCTGAATTTTCAGCTCCCCTGTCCCCATCCCTCTTCCTTTTCATTTTTTGCAAGCATCCATCTTCACCTTTGTTTCTCTGTTTCTCAGGGTCCATTCTTTCAGAGCAGGGAAAAGGAGAATCAGAAGGGCTAAGTGATTTTCTTAAGGCTGCACAGTTAGTGACTAAGAACCTAAATGCATCTTCAGGGTTGGGCCTCTCTTTCTACTACAGTTCAGTTCAGTTCAGTCGCTCAGTCCTGTCTGACTCTTTGTGACCCCATGGACTGCAGCATGCCAGGCCTCCCTGTCCATCACCAACTCCCGGAGCCTACTCAAACTCACGCCCATAGAATCGGTGATGCCATCCTGCCATCTCATCCTCTGTCATCCCCTTCTCCTCCCACCTTCAATCTTTCCCAGCATCAGGGTCTTTTCCAGTGAGTCGGCTCTTCTCATCAGGCAGCCAAAGTACTGGAGTTTCAGCATCAGTCCATCCGATGAATGTTCGGGACTGATTTCCTTTAGGATTGACTGGTTGGATCTTCTTACATGTCCATAATTTCTCTCTTGCTCTGTCCTTGTGATTCTTCTTATAGATAGTAAGAAGCCTTCAGAAACAAGAGATAGGTTACAGGCAATCAGCTTGTGCTTTTATCTCCGAGCATGACAGGACAGGGCCGTGAGTGCCGTGCGGAGGCTCCTCCTGCTGGGAGATGGGGAAGAAGCAGGCTTGGGCAGCCTGAGTGGGTCCTGGGAGTGTTGCTTGTCTCAGAAACAGGGGTCAGAGTGAGGCTAGGTGTCTAATGAACAGAATTTCATTGGGGAAGGCAGTGGGAAACAGCAACCATTGTGACGCCACCCAAACTCACGTTCCAGGCTCTGCTCCAAATGCGAGCTGGGTGGCATTGAGCACATGATGACACGAACCTCTTTGGGCCTGAGTTACTTATAAAATAAGCATTTGTTGAATATCAACGTCAATAATTGGAGGAGGAAATGGCAACCCACTCCAGGATTCTTGCCTGGAAAATTCCAGGGACAGAGGAACCTGGCGCTCTGCAGTCCATGGGGTTGCGAAGAGTCAGACATGACTGAGTGACTAACACAACAATGTCAGTAATAATAGTAAAGAATCTGCTTCAAGAAAGGCTGGTTGTAGCATGTGGGTTCAATAGTTGTGGCTCCCGGCCTCTAGAGCACAGGCTCAATAGCTGTGGCATACGGGCTTGGCTGCTCCCCAGCGTGTGGGATCTTCCTGGATCAGGGATCGAACCTGCATCTCCTGCACTGGCAGGAGGAGTCTTTACCGCTGAGCCACCAGGGGTGCACCCCCTTCTGGTTCTATATAGAACTGCATTGTATTTATAAGTCAATCAACATAATTAAAAAAAAATAGACACTTTCCTGCTCTTGCCTGTCCTACTAAGGCAGGCTTCCAGAGACTTCTCAGGCCGCTCTCCCAGGTGGCTGCCTACAGGAGGCCTGAGTTTCGTCCTTTTCCTGCTCTATCACCGGCGCTGGCACCTGCGCCGGGCAGCTGCTGTCTAGCAGGCATCCCTCTCTCTTAGATGGCTGTTGCTGAGTCAGGCCACGGTCCTAACGCCACCCTGTCCCTGCTCACTGACCAAGGGCAGACTCCTCTGCAGTGCTACACGCACACCTGCAGAAGATCCTAAAGGAGGCTGCTGGGTCTGGACAGCAAGACAGGACTCTGGATTTTTCCTTAGTGTTTTTGGTTCCCAAATAGGGATCCAACTCTGTTGGGAAGGAAGTAGAAAGGCTGGGCCAGCACGGCAAAGCCGAGTGAGGAACACCTCCACACGCTCAGACCCAGGCTGAGGCTTTGTTCTTGGGCCAAGTACGCTGTGCTCCACGGATGACCAGCTTTCCTGAGCTCCTGGGATGGAGTTTCTCAGACAGAGACCCAACCCTGCTAAGACCAGGAAATCCCCAGTGACCTGAGAAGGTTGATCATCCTCACAACTCCCTTAGTCCGCATCCCTTTCCGGGAGTCCCTCAGAGGCCTGGGCACTTAGCCGTCTTTGAACCTCAGCAGTGCATGTAGATTACACTCAGTTTAGGACTGCTGCTTTATATATGTATATAAAATTTAGCATAAATAAATAAATCCGAATTTCTTCATTTTTTCCCATATCTAAAGAGAACTTAGTTTCAGAAAACTAAGATCATGGCATCTGGTCCCATCACTTCATGGGAAATAGATGGGGAAACAGTGGAAACAGTGTCAGACTTTATTTTTTTGGGCTCCAAAATCACTGCAGATGGTGATTGCAGCCATGAAATTAAAAGACACTTACTCCTTGGAAGGAAAGGTACGACCAACCTAGATAGCATATTAAAAAAGAGACATTACTTTGCCAACAAGGTCCATCTAGTCAAGGCTATAGTTTTTCCAGTGGTCATGTATGGATGTCAGAGTTGGACTGTGAAGAAAGCTGAGCACCGAAAAATTGATGCTTTTGAACTGTGGTGTTGAAGACTCTTGAGAGTCCCTTGGACTGCAAGGAGATCCAACCAGTCCATCCTAAAGGCGATCAGTCCTGGTTGTTCATTGGAAGGACCGATGCTGAAGCTGAAACTCCAATACTTTGACCACCTCATGCGAAGAGTTGACTCATTGGAAAAGACCCTGATGCTGGGAGGGGCTGGGGGCAGGAGGAGAAGGGGACGACAGAGGATGAGATGGCTGGATGGCATCACCAACTCGATGGACATAAGTTTGAGTGAACTCCGGGAGTTGGTGTTGGACAGGGAGCCCTGGCGTGCTGTGATTCGTGGGGTCGCAAAGAGTTGGACGTGACTGAGCGACTGAACTGAAAGAGAACCACTGTACTTGGCACATCACCCAAAAGAGGCAGCCCTTCTCACCTGGGGCATCAATCAGAGGTGATGGAAAGTGCTAAAACCTCAGCAACCTCAGCAAGTATTTATTGAGTGCTTATCCAGACCTTATGCAGACCTTGGCCTCTTTAGGACAACCCTGAACTCTCTTCCTCCTAACAGAGTATTGAAAGTATAGGAGGATTCTTCAACATTTCCACACCCTTTTCTCAGAAAAGCTACAACCCCAAAGGGGATTTTCTGTTCTTTTGTCATTATATCAAAAATTAACAGTATTATTTTAGGTAATACCACCTGGGAGTTAGGACCAACATAGCAGCTTACAGAGATCAATCAGTTCCTCAGTTTTATTTTTTCTTTTATACCACGCAAAGGTAATTTAGTGAGCTTTTAACTGCAATCTATTTAATTACAATGCATGCAGATGTAAAAGTAAGTGCTAACACAGGTTGCAATTAGATCATCATGTCAAAAGACCGTCGTGTGTCTGTGTTGGTGGAATTAGAGGATGGGGTACCCTCAGAGATCATTTAGCTTGTTGTCCTATTGCAGAGCCTTCACACAGCGTTTATGTAACGCTTTGTGTATGGCTCCTGTGATTTTTACATCACAAAAGGGAGAAGGGATTGACGCAATATTTATTCTTCAGCCACCAGCCACCAGACCTGATCTGGGACAACGACAAAGATGGCTTCACTTATCTGCCCAGGAGCCCTGGGCGGGAGGGGCATACTTTACTCGTTCATGTAGGTCAGTTCTCAGTGCTCAGAGAAATGATACTTTCCCAAGGGGTCACAGGTCGCAGGTGGTATGGGGATGAGCTGGTGTGGATGGACACTGTCGCCACCCTAGAAAGTCAGCTGCTCTTTCTTTTTGGGGGAGAACACAAGATCCAAAAAGTGACTTGGCCAAGGCTCAGTGACAGGAGCTGAGATGTGGAAGGGGTATTGGAGGTTATGGAGCTCAACTTGCTTATGTTCTGAGGGATACAGTCAAGGTTTGGAGAAGATGGGTTGAGCTTAAGGCCCCCTGGTTAAAACTGTGAAGCCAGTATCCCTTCCTTCCTTCTTCCTAACCTCTCCCCACTCTTTCCTTGCTCCCTTTCCCCCTCCACCCTTCTTCCCCTCCCTCCCCCTCTCTTCCCCTCCCTCTTCCCTCCCTTCCCCTCTCCCTCCCTCTCTCTCTTCCCTTCCCTCCCCCTCCCTCTCTCTCTTCCCCTCCCTCCCCCCTCTTCCCTTCCCTCCCCCCTCTCTCCCCCTCCCTCCCCCCTTTTCCCTTCCCTCCCCCTCTCTCTCCCCCTCTCCCTCCCCCTCCCTTCCCCTCTCCCTCCCTCTCCCTCTTCCCCTCCCTCCCCCCTTTTCCCTTCCCCTCTCCCTTCCCCTCTCCCTTCCTCTCTCCCTTCCCCTCTCCCTCCCTCTCTCTCTTCCTCTCTCCCTCCCTCTCCCTCTTCCCCTCCCTCCCGCCTCGTCCCCCTCCCTCCCCCCTCTTCCCCTCCCTCTCTCTCTTCCCCTCCCTCCCCCTTCCCTTCCCTCCCCTTCCCTTCCCCTCTCCCTTCCTCTCCCTCTTCCCCTCTCCATCCCTCTCCCTCTTCCCCTTCCCTCCCTCTCTCTCTCCCCCACCCTCCCTCCTTCCCCCCTCTTCCCCTCCCTAACCTCTCTCTTCCCCTCCTCCCTCTCCCTCCTCCCCTCTTCCCCTCTCCCTCCTCTCCCTCATTCTTCCCTCTCCCTCCCTCTCCCTCTTCCCCTCTCCCCCTCTCCCTCTCCCCTCTCCCTCCCTCTCCCTCTTCCCCTCTCCCTCCCTCTCCCCTTCTCCCCTCTCCCTCCCTCTCTCTTCCCCTCTCTCCCCCTCCCTCCCCCCTTTTCCCTTCCCTCCCCCTCTCTCTCCCCCTCTCCCTCCCCCTCCCTTCCCCTCTCCCTCCCTCTCCCTCTTCCCCTCTCCCTCCCTCTCCCTCTTCCCCTCCCTCCCGCCTCGTCCCCTCCCTCCCCCCTCTTCCCTTCCCTCTCCCCCTTCCCCTCTCTTTTTTCTTTCCTCCCCCTCTCACCCCGCCAATGGCCCCAACGTTCCAGCTCAAACAGCCTCCCCTCTGCTCTCCTGGACAGCCCCTGTGTCAGAAGTCACCTCTGCATGCTTAGTTATGCTGGCCCGACTGGGGCCTCTAAGGAAGGCAGGGTGGTAAGTGATGGCGAGCTGGCTTTCTCTCTCTGTAAGAACTCTTCTGCTCTTCTGGTGCCTAGGAACTTGTTTCCACAATCTAGGAAAATGTGACTAGCCCCTAGGTGCAGAGCTGGAATGACTCTATAAGCTGTAGCTGCGTCCACTCTAAGGAGGAACCTCAGGCGTCTGGGCAGAGTTACAAGATGTTTTGCGAAACTGAATGTAGTTCCGGTCCTGTGTGAGTAGAAGTTTGTTTGTGAATAATACTTTGTTTGCTGGTGGTCCTCAAACTAGCTCATAGGTGAATCTAGAGGGCTTGGAAATACTCAAGATACCTTGGCCCTGATCACAGAGATGCTGACTCAGGAGGTCTGGTTTAGGCTAAGAATTCCTGTTTCTCCTTGCTCTCTGGGTGATGCTCAGGCAGTAGGACCGGATGCTGGCCGCATCCCAGGAGCCCTGCGGCGTTCATGCACTTACCTAAAGCCAGCCGGGCCTCTGTGCGCCGGTGGGCTCAGGACACGACAAACCTAAATATTTGAACGTGGCTGTGCTTTTTTAAAAAGGGTTTTTAGTTTCCAGCAAAATGTAATTTATGAAGAAAGTACTAAGGAGGTCTACTAGTTTGTCCATCTGTTGCCAATTTATTTTCTTTTCCCTTGTAAACAATTGTAGGTTCTACAATTTGTTATGATGCATAAATTTGGTTTTATGATGGGTGAAATCCCGTCGTCTGAAATATGACAACTGCACCACAGCGTAACACTTGAACAATAGCATCGTTATTCTACCCAGTGGGTGCTGCTGGTTTTTATCCCACTTTGAGTGTCTTTTCTGTTCTTTTTTGTAGACCCCCATGTCTGCATACCAGATTCGTCTGTAAGCTTGGCTTCTTACTGATGGCCCCAGTCTCTCTGACCTTCCTTTTCCTTAAAGTAAGGAAGACAAAAAGTCACAGGCAGAACTCTATTTACATGAATGGGTTCCCCTTTTCAGTGGCCCTTCACTGATGAGAAGGTGTGAGATGATCTTGGCAGCAAAACTAAGAAATATACCGTGAAGGAATGACTAATTGATCAAAAGAATCAAAAGCTGAAGTGGAGAAATCACCTTTTAAACTGCAGCTTCTCCTTGATTTAATTTGCAGGAGCACCGCCAAACTTTACAGCGTAAAAACCGTGGAGGGGAGGGAGGCAGTATTTTGTTTTCCCTACACCTCCAGAGATAATTGTCCGTGCTGATTTGTGATTTATTGCTTTCACTGAAAACTTAGAGAAGAGGAAGGTATTCAGGAGAACAGAAAAAGAATGTGGAGCATGTACTTTTTGAATGCTGGAATAGAATGAAACAGCATAAAAAGGACTCTTGACAGCTTTCATGATTAAATTCGATAAACAATTTGGTAAATCTTAGGATATTTACTTGTAGAATTTACCATAAGAGAGCGCACTTCTTTGAGTACTGAAAAGATCTGATTTTCCTGCAGAAAATGGCGTGGTTCTTTGAACTGGGGAAGTGGAGAACCCTGTAGAAAGTTGAGTTGGGCTGCGAATCCCCCACCCGGTCTTGCACCCAGGGCCACCCAGAGGCTTTCTCTGCTTGCTTGAATTACATCACTCAGTTTCTAGTTGTGCTTTTCTCACCCCAAAAGGAAAAAATTGGAAAATGAATGCTTCATGCTTCTTCTTTTATAGTCTGCTATTTTGGGAGGTATTCGAGGCTGTCTTTGAAAGTTATTTTATTTAAATTGTTTTTTTCATGCAAATGTTTGCTCTCTACCTACTTTTGGTAATTTTCTTTTTTTTTGCAATGCCCTTTCCCAGAAGAAAACCAAAAATAAGGGCTGGTGTCACCATGTAAAAGCTTGTTACTCAAATGCCCTAATAGTCCTTAAACCAGTTCTCTCATATCAGAGAACTATGGCTGCTACTCCTGTTGAAAAGAATATTTTCTCTGCTTCTGACAGATTCTTCCCTTATTGCCTTGATCCTAAGCCCTGAAATTATGGTTAAGTGTCCTGGCTTTATGATACCTGAACATAAATGGTTCTTAAACACCTAGGTATTCTTTTGGCAGTTTATTATTTTGTCTACTTCTTTCTTATGATAGTTATATAAAAAGATTTTCAAATTTTAATGGCTATGACAAAATCCATTCCTCAAAGCTGAATAATTAAAAATTTTTTCTTATCTATATGATGCTTTTCCAGTTGCTCTTCTATTTAATCAGAAGACATTCCCAAGAGTGAGATTATTTGCTTGAAGGGTATCATTATTTTTTTAGCTTCTGAAACAGTTTGTCAGATATATTCCAACATGCGACTATAGTTTCACCATGATTATGCTGGAATTTGGTGTTATTATTTAAGTTTTTTTGGTGATCTTAGTAGGAAGAAAAGGTGCCTATTATTTTTACATTTTCATATCTTTCATAACCAGTATGGTGATACATTTTGTAATACATTTATGTGCCATTTGCCTCTATCATTAAAAAATGACACTATATATTGGTAAATACTGGTTAAGTGAATATTAGTTTAATTTACTGAGTTTACTGGACATATTCTAGACATGGGCAGAATAGGTAGAGGGAGAGAGGAAGAAAAAGAAGGGGAAGAAGGGAGAGCTCATGTTCTAACAATATTCATTGGCAGTGCTTGACCTTGCTCTAATATGGGCCCATCTTATAAAACCTGTCCTGATTTAAAATTAGACTACCATGAGGGACAGTCCAAATACACCGGCTTCAGGAACCTTCTGTTTAACTATTCTTTGCTTCTTTGTTATGAATGTGTTTAGTGATGCCATATGTTCTTCTCCCTCTGAGATGGGCATTTTGCCATGTGTATAATGCTTTGCGACTATTAATTACTCTGTATGAAATAAGTTATTATTACTGTCCTTCTCTTCTGTGATGACTCCTGTTCCCCAGGAGAGGTGGGTTTTCTTCTTGCTTGTTTTTAAACAGGCTGCTTTTTATTTTGAGACTTAGGTGCGGTGGCAGGACACGCAGTCATGGTGAGCTTTCATGATAACTCAGCTTTCTGGGGTTAGGATAGTTTGGAGGAGATATTCGTCACTGGTGACGCTCTTGGAAGGCTTGAGCCTGCTGCACGGCTTCTGCTCTGCTTGGGGACACTGAGTCTCTCCTGTGTGCTTTCTCTTTAACGGCCACTGCCAGTGAGGATACACAGACCGAGAGATGAACAGTCTAGCTCCCTGCCTCTTGGCCTTTAAGTGCAGGTTCATCTCTATTTTTCTAGGGTCTGATACTGATCGATGATCTTAAGCTATTTCCCAGAGACAGATAGGAAATAAATTAGGAAGGTATCCTATTTTTTTTTGCTGTGTGGTTGTTTGTATGTGTGGATGACTGTGTCTATCCATATGACAAACACAAACACACATAATCACTCACGCAGGCATCTAAAACTATGGAATCTGGGTATTGTAAGGGAGCTCAGAGATCCTCTTTTTTTTCAGGAAACAGTTTCAGAGGGATAAGTGACTCCACACAACCTGTTGGTAGCAGAGACAGCACTGAAATAGAATTCTCAATTCCTAGATCACCCGTACTTCTCTCTTATATATGCCGTGTCACCTCCATCTGCCTCCAAAAGATGCTCCTTTCCTGATAATTCTGTTTGAGAAGTATAGAGAAAAAGTAACAACTGTAGATGGTCATTCACCTAAAAATTGGCACAGATTCTCCGGAATTAGCAATTAAGTCTGCAGAGGGACTGGGAGAAATTCTTTCATGTCGGAAGTTCCTCCTAGAGATAGTCAATTAATCATTCCTACCACTACCTCTAGGTGGCACTGTTTCCTCGTCAACACTTGTGAGCAAGCTCACCCCATACTCTCCTTATACTACTTGGGAGCACGATGCTGGGAAAGACTGAGGGCAGGAGGAGAAGGGGAGGACACCTCTGAGATGGTTGGATGGCATCACCGACTCGACGGACATGAGTTTGAGCAAGCCCCGGGAATTGAAGATGGACCCGGAAGCCTGGCGTGCTGCTATTCATAGGGTCGCAAAGAGTCCCACCCGACTGAGCGACTGAACTGAACTGAGCATGGTGGAGGTGAGGCTGAAGATTGCACTTAAATCTTCAATGAAAGGTAGAGGAACAACTAAAAGTGTCTGCAGCCCACAGAGTCAGCCTACCCTGGTTTTTGCCCAGTCGCTGCAACTGGACAAAGGGCTCTAGAACCTGGGGGGTGCTAAATTAGAGAAACTGAGGTGGTAGAACTTGTCTGTCCCAGGCATGGATGGGGAGACATGCTTAAGTTGAGGGGATCCAGAGAAATCACATTCGAAGTTTGGGGCATATGGGAATGAAAAGGCAGTATAGCAAATTCATTTCAAGCCCTAAACATGAAAGAGTTAAAGAAAGGGCAACAAGAAGATAGGAGGCTACATGAGAGCGTCTTGCAAGAAAGACAAGAAATGGCTGGGACCCAATAAATGTGGCTGAAGACGAGGAAGAAGGGAGTGTTTCGGGGATGGAGAAGAAAGCTGGGATTTGGGGAGATTCTGGTTATGCAGAGGAAATGGATGTGAAGAACTAACCTTGGCTTCTAGTTTTGAGACTTTGTGTAAATTGAGAGGAGATGGACAGTAAGTAGAGACAAATGTCCCTTGGCAGTGGGAGATTTTTTTGGGGAAAAAGCTCTTTGGAAGAGTTGTTAACAGTGCGTCCTGGAATCAGGAGAACTTAGGGGACCTGGTCCAGGAGAATGTACTAACTACTGATGTGATTTTCAGTAAGACAGAAAGGAGAACTGTGAATAAGGATAAATGGTTCTTCAGCTTTATCGCTGCACATTGAAAGCCCACCCTCTACTTGCCAACATTACCTATAAAGTGATGCACAGTCACTTCTTTAAGTTGCATTTCTTGATATGTATTTACACGTAACACACAAAGAAAATACCGTATGAGTTCAGCTCCTTATTGCTCTTTTCCCATCAGAAGATGATTCTTCTTACCAAAAGGGACTTTCAGTAAACATGCTCGCCTATCTATGCTCACACCAAGGGCTCAGAGGAGAGAGGTAGGGAGCTACAGCATCCCCAGCATGGCCAGCACCTGGCACCGTGATGAGTCAACAAAGCCTCCAGCAGAAATCAGTGTCTCTACTGTGTGCTGAGCAAATATAAGCAAAGATCAAGCTTTAGTTACAAAGTTTTTGAAACAATAAGGAGTTTCCCTGGAGAAATTGAACTTTTTAGAGAGTATGTGGACAGAAGGGCACAGAACTCTTCCTTAGGTGAAGGGCAGGCCTGGCAATAGTTCCACAGGGAGGAGGGGCTGAGCACTGTACCTAGAATTACAACTGTATTCTTTCATGCATATACATGATGGAGAGTTTCAATCCTCTGTAAAAATAGACTAGTATACTCTTAACTTCAACAATGATCAACTCATGGCCAATTTTGTTTCAGTTGTCTTCTCTTTGTTCTCATATTGTTGTTATTTTTATTTTAAGTCATATTTGTTCAGTTTTGGCCATGCTGGGTCTTCTTTGCTGCATGGGCTTTTCTCGAGTTGTGGTGAGCAGGAGCTGGCTTCTCTTGTTCAGTAGCTGTGGCACGTGGGTGCAGTAGTTGTGGCTCCTGGCTCTGAAGCACAGGCTCAGTAGTTGTGTTCCATGGGCTTCGTTGCTCCTCAGCATGTAGGATCTTCCCAGATCAGGGGTCAAACACATGTCTCTCCTTTACCACTGAGCCACCAGGGAAGCCCCCTTGTATTATTTTTGAAGCATAACCCAGACATTGCATTAATTTATCTTTAAATGTTTTAATATACATGTATCAAATATATAATCAATATTCAAACTTCTGTCTCATAATTGCTATATTTTTTTGCTTAAACCAGAATTTAAATAAGGTGTACCATTGTGATTGGCATATGTATCTACCAATCTTTTAAAATTTACAGGAACACTTTACTCTCTTCTTTTGTTTATTCCTTGCAATCAATTTGTGGGAGACAACTATATTCTTAAATATAAGTTGTTTGAATGTAAGAATCCTGGTGGCAGAGACTGGCTACACATTCATGAATCCCGCTTCCTTTTCCTTCTAAGCACACAGCTAAACTAGTTTTCCTGCCCTTTTTCTGCAGTTCAATGTGACTAGATGACTTGCGTCTCGGTTGATGGAATGTGGGTGTAGGGGAAGGTACCACTACCTCTCAGCTCATGAAGACTTCCCATGTGCTCTCTCCATGTCCTCTTCCCTAGGAAAGTGGAAGCCAGCAGCAAAGATGGTGGAGGCACAAGATGCAAAGAGCCTGCCTCCCCGAATCAACACTTGGAGGATAGTTCCTGGCTGTCTGGGAGTAACTTCTATTTTGTTATTGAGATTTTCGATTTGTTTGTTACATCAGCTGGCGTTTCCTTAACACAAAAAATTTCAAAGGAATCTCATTATAGAATGGTGGTTCTCAACCCTGGCTGCATATTACAAACACCATGGAAACTCAAAAAAGACTGATCCTGACCCAGACAATTAAATCTGAATCATTGGGAGGGGTTTAGGCATTTAAACAGAGCACAGCGTGTAATGCTAATGTTATGGGCTTGAGAACCACTGTTACCAGTTGTGGGTTCAGTAATTCTTCGGGACTCCTTTTCTCATCTTCCTAAAACACTGAGCTGAAAAACACCTCTAGAAATCTCCTGGCAAATTAGGTTTGAAGAGGAAGAACATATAGAAGACAGATCCACAACATCATTAAAAGCACAAATAAACGTATCATGAAATGTTAGACTTGGCAGGATGCAAGCCCTGATCTGGGCTAGTGATTTTCAAAGTATGATCCATGGACCCCTGGAAGTCCACAGGACCCTTCAAGTAGTCTTCAAGATCAAAACTATTTTCACTAGAGTACTACATATGATTTGCCTTTTTCATCATGTTGACATTTATGTCAAGGCACAAAGGTAATGGTGGGTGAAACGGTTGGTACCTTAGCATGGGTCAAGGCAGGGACACTAAACTGTACTCTTCACCACTGCAAACTCACAGTAAAAAATAGTTTTTAAAAAAGCCAGTTTTGCTTAAAAATGTTCTTGATAAAACAGAAATTAATTTTATTAAATGTCAACCCCCAAGTACATAACTTTGTACTCTTCAGTATGACAAAGCAGGAAGCATGCATAAAGCATTCCTGCTGCATATGGAAGTATGATGACTGCCTTTCAGAAAAGCTCCTGGGTGATTGTTTGAGTTCCAAGCCTAACTAGTCTCTTTTTCATGGTATACTATTTTTATTCAGAAGCACAGACTATGCTTGTTCGGACCTGGGCAGATGGTGGGCATTTTCTTGAAGATAAAACCCTGCTATCTCAAGAAAAACATCTGAAAGTATTTGTTGGTGATGGAAATTTTAGCTTTTAAGCAAAAAATCAGAATTTTGAAAAACATATATCTACTACATATTTAATACCTTCCTAGTACTTAAAGACTTTCCTATGAGATAGGTGATAATGTTAATAAATATGACTTTTAAATGCTATACAAAGTAATATGTCCGTATTTGTAAGATCTGAAATAAGGCAGTAAACCACATGACCAATGCAGGCTTTCAGAAAATCATATATCAGTAAAAATAACATTGGAAGTGCAAGATGGACCCATGGATGTAACAGAATGTAAGTTTTTGATATGCCTTCCCCTTTGCAACTGATCTTTAAGAGACTGTAACTTATGAAGTTCAGAATTTAATCATGGATGACTAATGACAATTATCTGGAAAGGCTATTAAAATACCCCTCCTTTTTTCCTACTATATATTTGTGTCAGGCTGGATCTACTTCACATATTGGGTTGGACAAAAAGCTTGTTCAAGTTTTTCTTGAACAGCTTACAGAAAAACTTGAACGAACTTCTTGACCAACCTAATACTTCAGCCTAAACCACATATGACAATAGACTGAAGGCAGAATCATATTTGAGAATCTAGTTATCTCTTCTCAAGCCAGATATTGAATAGATTTATAAAATTGTAAAACAATCCTACTCTTCTCATTTTTTTGTTTTGGAAAATAGTTATTTTTCAAAAAATATGTTTTGTAGGTTAAAACATATAATGGATTTACTTTTACTTATTTAAAGCACTTTCAATTTTAATTCCTAATATGTTAAATATTGATGGATGTAGTCTACCTAAATGAAAGATTTTGGGGACCTGAAATAATTCTTGTAAGTAAAAAGGGATCGTGAGACTAAAAAGGTCTGAGGACCATTACTCTAGCCCATCACCTTATTGTTCTAATGGGGAAACAGAAACAAGAACTAGATAAAAGATGGTGTATTAAACATCACTAGAATAAGCTGTCAAAATATAGCTGGTAGAGAATGAGCCTGCAATGGAGACCTAGGTTCAATCCCTGGGTTGGGAAGATCCCCTGGAGAAGGGAACGGCCACCCACTCCAGTATTCTGGCCTGGAGAATTCCATGGGTTGTATATCTATAGTCGAAAAGAATCGGACACAACTGAGCAACTTTCACTTTCACTCCTTTTGCAGAAGAAACTGCTTTCAGATAGAAAACACACACACAAACAATTCTTTGGTAGACATGTTTTGGTTGAGTATTTTTATGACTTGGCAGTCCAGTTGTCATCACTGGAGATCCTAAGCTTGAATAATGTATGACATGGTGCAACTTACCAGAAACAAATAATTTGCTTTATTATTCTAAATTTAAAAACCTTCAGTGTGCATCTCAGTCCCTTGTCTTTTTGGAAAAGTACAAAAGGAAACTGGCAACAAAGAAGGAGTAGCAGCCATAGGAAACGGCTTACTGGTGGAAATTAGATCTGGTTAGTGGCTGCCCTGGGGCCAGAAGTCTGAGGTCACAGTCGTCAGCCCAGGTGACCATAAACGAGACCATCAGAACTGTGCGCTGTTGAGACACATGTGACTGAGGAGCTCCGGGTGCTTTAAAACACGGTTCCTGCAGGCATGTCCCTGTCAGAGACACAGGAAGGCTCAGAGGGTCAAAAATGCTCAAGGACCAGCAGTCACATAGGATTGTCAGGGGCTACTGAGGGCTTCCCTGGTGGCTCAGACGGTAAAGAATCTGCCTGCAATGCAGGAGACCTGCTTTTGATCCCTGGGTCACGAAGATCTCCTGGAGAAGGGAATGGCAACCTACTCCAGTATTCTTACCTGGAGATTTCTATGGACAGAGGAGCCTGACAGGCTACAGCCCATGGGTTCGCAAAGAGTCGGACACGACTGAGTGACTTTCACATCATGGAGGAATAGAAACAGCAGGGTTCTGGGTCTGAGGAGGTGGCGAGAAGAGAATGATTCAGACTCGGAGTCACGAGTAGCTTTAAATGGCAGAGATCAAGCTCTCAGAACATAGATCTGGGTAAGGGGAACCCTGTGTATTAGAGGCCCCCAAGTTAGCCTGCTCTAACCCATGGAGGTCCCCACACAGGACCTGTCTGCAGAGTCCAGGACTTCCACTGACTCAACTCACACTGTTCACTTGTTGGCCACTTTCTGGGCTCAGGAAGGAGCCTGAGTTCAAGGCTCCCAGAATTCACTGCACAAACAACCCCATCCTGTTTCCAGGCTGTTGGTCCTCCTGTGGGTGGGCCAGCCACCAGTGTGTGACCCTGGGTCTGAGAGGAGCTGGGAGTTGTCTATCTGAAGGGCAGGTGGGTGGAGCTTGGACGTGCGGTCTGTGGTGTCCATGCTCAAACACGTGAGGTTCCTTGTGGTACCGATGGAGTCGGGAGTCTGGATGGCTATCCTCATACGACATTATTCCTGCTGAGTTTAAGTCGGACCTTCTCTAGTTCATCACCTCATTGTTGCCAGGGTAGACAGACAGAACCTATTTTTTAACAGTATGGCTCCATTTATACTCTTGTCTGAGAACCCATAAATGTTAGGGGCCATTTTTCTTCAAAACTGTGTTTGCAGCCGAGCTGGTGGACCTTCAGTACTGGCATGTTCTTGGTGAGCCATGGTCTCTATCTTTGATAATTTCCTATCCAGAAACTTCAACACACATTATGAGTTCTTAGCAAAATAAACATGTTTGTGTCTAGGCATTATATCAGAGAATTGTCCAAGTCATTAAAGTTATCCTGGGTTCACTAAGCCTCTCCCTGAGTGGCAATCAACTGGGTCAGTGCCCGTGTTCTGAGCTGGCAGGCACATGGTGGGCATCCTTGGGGGAATATCCAGAGTGTGTGTCTGTGTTGTTGCTGGAATCCTTCCACACGTCAGTCCAGAGAGAGAGCTGCCCCAGGGCAGGTCACCATGGTATCTGCAGCTGGTGGGGAAGCTAAGTCTGCTAATTCAGAGACTGTCGGACCCAGAGGAGTGATGCACAGAACCAGAGCTCCTCAATCATGACACCGTCTGGGTGCACACCATACATTGGAGAAGTGCCTGTTGACTCACCAGCCTCACGGCAGATGGCTCAATTAACAATCCGAACTGTGGCTACTGCGGGGAGTTAAAGATAGGACGATTGAAATCTTTGCAAGTCAGTCACAAATATAGTTGCCACTGTGGAGAGCTCCCTCCATGCCACTAAGCACTTCATCGTCATTGTTGACTTGTTTTAATTTAAATTCGCATAACACGACTCTGAGCCCTCACTGATCTCAGCATTTTAAACTATTGCTTCATTAATATTAATAGTCTTGTATGGTAAGCACAATGTTAATTTCATTGTACAGCTGAGGAACCTGAGGCGAAGAGCTGTTAGGTAAGGGACCCAAGGTTGTGAACTAGTATGTGGAGGATTGGGGGCATGCCCTGGGGCAGCCTGCCTCTGGGGTCCAGCTCTATTAATCACATATTTGACTCAGTGCAGGCATATAGTGTTATCATCCCATGTCATGGAGAACATGAAGCTGAGCTCTCCAGTTTCTCCAGCTTCCCTGGAGAGGTTGCAGAACTGGTGAGAGGTACTGAGGCTTGAGCCCTGTCTGCTAAATCGGCTGGACTCTGGAGCATGCCCCCCCCCCCCGCCCTTTTCTGAGCATTCTGGATCCACAGGAGTTTGTCACATACTGAACAACCGACCATTGTATCATTTCCATCCTCCCTAACTAGCGTAGGATAAAGGTCTACAGATGGTCTGGAGGAGGCCCTGTGCTGGCGTGCAGAGCACTGGAGATCTGCGGGAGGAAGGAGGCGCCCTGCAGGGCACTGCTGGCCCCTGCTGTTCTCGTGACTTTGGAGACCTTGGTGGCTGAGTGCTCAGCTGACCCCTGTGCAGTAGTGGTGCCGTGGTGAAGAACCTTCCTGACAATGCAGGAGACCTGGGTTCGATCCCTGGGTCGGGAAGATCCCCTGGAGAAGGAAATGGCAACCCACCCCAGTATTCTTGCCTAGGAAACCCCAGGGATAGAGGAGCCTGGCGGGCTGCAGGCGGCCGTGACTGGGCAGACGCATGCACAGTGGAAGGGCCCTGGTTTTGGAGGGTGGCAGACGCGGGTCTGCGTTCCACCTGCCTTGGTTACTTGGCCTGCTTGGAGTCGGGGTGTTTCCTCCGCAGGTGGTGGGGGTGCTGACGCTGGCTGCGGGGGTGCAGGGGAGGGCAGGGCAGAGAACAGGCAGCCCAGGGCTGAGCTGGTTTCCTCCCCCTCTCTTCATTCAGAGCCTCACGGGAGCCCCGAAAAGACCCAGAGAAAGCTCCCTATCCTGGGAATCTGGCTCGCGGGGAGAGTGTCATGCCAGCTTATCCGTCCCCTGGACTCCGGAAAGCGGAGACCGCCCTGGCCAGCAGTGTGGCCTGCTGGGCCCACTGACGCAATGGCTCGGGCAGAAGGCCCGGCGCTGCCTGGCCCTTGGCCGGGGCTGCTCGAGCCAAAGACGGCAGGAGCCAGGAGGCCTGGCTGGGGCCCGCTGCCGCCTTCTCTCTCAGGTCCAGGGTCTGCCTCCCTGGACCCAAAGGCATGCGTGGGGCATTTGCACAATAGAGGAGCTGCTGCCAGCTTTCCCCTTTTCATTTCATCCTGCTGTTTTATTTTGTGGGGTGGGATCAAGCCAAGTGAGTGGTAAATGTGTTCCTGAGACGCAATCAGAACTGGCAGCTTGCTCCCCGGGCCGGGACTGCACGGGTCAGGGAGCTGTGTGGAACCTTATAGATTTTGTCCTCTTGCGTGGAAAGTAAGGAGTCCGGGTCTAGAACTATTTCTAAAGCGTTTCCTCCGCTCCCCTAGGCTGACTTGGAGGGAATACAGGGAGCAGAGCATATGTTCCGTATTGATTTGCATTTGCACACTTTCCTGCATCCATTATCTCACCTCATTAGGGCTTGGAAGGGGAAGCCGCGCCGAGTGTGGCAGCAGCATGCGCTTTCCTGAGCCCTGTGGAGAATTGTCCCGAACGGTAAATGAGACAGTTGCGAGGGCCGGCCAGGTGCCTGCAGGGGGCCTAGTGGAGCCTGGCCGGCTGTGAGGGTCCAGCTGTGCCCGCGTCACGTGGCCCATCGAGGGCGCGTCCTGGCCAGGCTGCTCGGTGATGGACGAACCCTGCTGGAGCTGCAGAGGCCCCACGAGTTCCCGTGGATCCCACACGGGCCCCTTTCTTGGTTTTGTGTTCCTTGCATGGTAAAACAAATGGCTGAAATGGAGCAACTCCTTCCCTCCTTCCCTGATGGCCACCTTCTAAAAGTGGGGGGTGGACAGAGAACTCCTGTTTACTTCTTAAGGAGAATGATGGTAGGGAAATCACAAGGTCAGGGCTGATCAAGAGGTGGGAAGTGTGGCGATGGGATGAGGAAGGGACCTCTCCTGTGTCGCTTTCATGTACACCTCAGATTTATAGCCAAAGAAGCCCCAATGTTCAGCTGTATTTTATGTGAGAGTATTAAAATTATATATATGCATGTTTAATATATATGTGCATGTATCTGTATGCATATATGTATCTATATGTATGTTTGTGTGTATAAGTATATGTGTATATGTATGTATATGTCTATATGCATTGTATATTATATATGTGTATATGTATGTATATGTGTATAATATACATGCATGTATATATGTATGTAGGTGTATATGTATGTGTGTATGCATGCATGTATATATGTATGATATGTGTATGTCTTCTATATCTGCATGTTTGTGTGTGTACACACATATATATGCATATATATGCACATATATGTATATATTCAACCAAATCATTAAAATGCAGATATGGTTGTAGCCCAGGCATCATTAGATCTCTGAATAGCCCTGCTTAGGAGTAACCCTCAATATCTGTGTGATTGTCACCCTTGACCCTTTGATGTATATCTTACAGTTTGTTTCTGAGACTTTCCTCTCTCACGGCATGAGAGACGTGTTGGTAGATCTGCCTGTGTCTCTTATCGGTTGTGTGAACATGGATGAACCACTTGACTCTCCTGGGTCTCAATTTCCTCATCTTCTGAGTAGACTGTGCCATATTGACTGACCTAGTTATGATTTTGAGGCCACTGAAAACAGAATGGCCCAACAATACCTGCGCCATGCTTTTGTGGTGATGAAATGCTATGGAAAAGTGGAGTGGTCTCATTTGGGAATGAATAAAGCCATTTTTCCTTTGCCTGTGAAAAATTGTCTTTATTAATTAACTCTTGACTCTTTCCCTTAAAGTAGGCTGGACTAACAAAGCATCACAAGACCAAAGTTTGGTCTTTGGAAATAAATAGAGTCCCCCATAAGCTTCCATAAGTGGTAGGAATTAAGCAGACTCAGGGCTTACTGAAGGACTGTGACACAGAGAGGTGTTTGGTGGTGGTTCTTGCCTCCGTCCAGAAAGGGAGATGGGTGATGGAGACTTTGCTGCCTTGCCTGGTGGTCTCAGAGAGAGAGCGGTCCAGGCTGGAGGCGTGTCAGGAAGGTCACAGAGAGCCAGTGGTCAGAGAAGAGACCCAGCTGGCCCTGGGCCATGGCATGAGCCTGGCACCGGGTGGAAGAGCATCATCTCACTGATTGTGGTCTCTACTGAGCTGTCAGGACTGCGTTCGCCCCATATCCTTGGAGTAAGATTTCTCATGGGGCCGTATTTTATCATCTCTAAATTAAATGGTTCGCAGTGCCATTTGCTTTAAGATAACTTGAAAAAAAATCATTAGGCCCCAGAACATACAGTACAGAAAAGTGGGGTGGATTAGAAAGTAAAATCAGGCATCAGGATGACAACAGTTTACCCTCATGGAAAGGAATATTCTGCCAACTGTTCCCATATACTTTTGTTTCAAACATCCCCTCATTACCATTTTAAAACATGTGCTTATTCAGCTGCTCTCCAATTCTGCAGCTTGGCAAAGTGAAGTTGGTAATATTAGCCCAGGTGGGAGCCTGCTGGGCCCTTGGCACCCCAGGGTGTAGGGGTAGGTGGAGGAGGGGAAAGGCGGGGTCGGTCACAGAGTCGGGAAGCTGTTAGGCCCAGGTCCACAGTGGCAAGCGGGCATAGCAGAGGAGGGGGAGGGATGGGGGCAAACTGAAGGATCAGCAGACTGTGGTTGCTGTTCCTAGGCGCCTTCAGCTTGGAGGGTGGCAGCTCAGCCTACGAGCAGGTTTCAGAAGACGATACAGAAGCAGATATACAGACCCAACCAAACGGACTGTGTCCCTGGCTTAGGCGTGAGACAGGGCACCAGGCTGTACAAGGGAGGCAAAGTGCCTGTGGCCTGTCAGCTGGCCTGACAGAGCTGGCCTGACAGAGCTGGCTGAGGGACTTGGCCCTGTCTGCCTGCGCTGGAGGTCTACTTGGCAGGCCAAACAAAAGCCCAGCTGTCTTGATGGGGCGTCTCGTCCCAGTTCAAACCCGTCTTGGCTGGCCAACTACGTGGTGATTGGGTTGGGGATGGAGGCTGCCTGAGTCTGAAGGATGGAAGAGATGCTGGTACAGGACTTAGAGAAGATAGTGGCTGAACTCGGGTCATTATATGGCTCTTGTGGATATCATTTGCATGGACTCAGTTTGGTACCAAATTACAACACACAGGAAGTCCTCCCTTTTGAGATGACCATCTTTTATCCTTTTCATATTACCTTAGATGAAAATGGAATCCCAGTTGGCTTCAAGGGCACCTCACCCATTCTCGCTACCCCACCCATGATCATTTTCATGGATTTGTTGGACAGGTGACTGGGGTCAAAAGCAGTGAGCCAGCAATGACATATGGTGAAGGTAATGGGCTCAAACAGGACCTTTTGCCTTGGCCTTGTAACCTCAGGCTTTCCTTAGTTGAGCCAAACTCCCCATTTGGTTGGGGGTACTTTTGACAACCGCCGCGGCCTTGAGGAGGCAGAAACCGTGTGCCTGGTATATTCTAACAGGAGAAGGGAAGGCTCAGGAAGGGAGCCGGGCTCAGGGCCAGGCTGAGCTGTCCATCAGACTCGTGTAAACAGCAGGACTTCACTTGAAAGTAACACGGAATCTGAAGTAACAAGAACTTTACCCTTGAACTTCCGAAAGGGAGAAGTCAGTCCTGTTTGACAGGGTTTTTGGGTTCTGAACAGCATCCTATCTCGAGAATGACAAATGTATCTGGCTCAGCTGACTGTGACAGACACTTTTCTTCAGTCCTGCGATTCTGTGGACAGTAGTACCTGAGTGTAAGACTTGCACAGGCAACTCAACAATGTGTCCAGTGAACTCTCTGAAAGTGCTTAACACAACCAGTAAATAATAAATAATGGTGAGCAGGATGATGATAGTAAGAACTGAAGTGTATTTCTTGGGCCTAAACTCATACATTATTTTGCTAAGGGTTCAGCTTCGTGTTGGTTTGCTAAATTACTCTTTTATTATATTTAAGGTACAAAGTTTAGTGATTTACCCCTCCTTGTAGTTAGGCTGGGTGATCAGAGAAATCTTGCAATGACTCTGTTCTTCCCCTTGAGTAACATGCTCACAGGGAGTCTGAAGGTGACTGCTGCTTGCTGAGCAGAAGAACATTTATCATTGGTTCAGAACAGTTTTGCAAAGTGAAAATAAATTTAAATCTTCTCCAGAAATTACCATCAATAATGTCTATATCAATGTGTGGCAAAATTTCAATGGCTGGTCTATCTACCTTGAAAGATGTTTGGGAAAATAGCTCTTCCAAATACAGCTACTAAAATTGGGTCAGATGTCTCAAATTTTTGAAGTCTTGCTCCAGTAGAAGCTTCTAGAGGGTTAAATAGGCCTTCCCAGGTGGTTCAGTGTGGAGAATCCACCTGCAGTGCAGGAGACGCAGGAGATGTGAGTTTGATCCCTGAGTCGGGAAGATCCTCTGGAGAAGGAAATTCAATCCCTTTTAGTATTCTTGTCTGGAGAATCCCATGGACAGAGGAGTCTGTAGGGTTTCAAAGGGTCAGACATGACTGAGCAACAGCACAGAGAGCCAAATATGAGGTTAGAGTGATGTTACCATCTTGGCCTCATTGGTGGAGATTTCATTTTCAGAAGGGATATCTATTTTTTGTCTTTGCTGCTATACAGATCATCTATAGCATTTCCTTCAGAGGTGGACTTATTAATGGAGGCTGATTTTGCTTGGCAAAGGGGCATCCAGATTCAGTCAAGGCTCTGATGGAAAATATCATTAACTTCCTATATCTGTTTCTTTTCCCCATGTGTGATGTATCATGGAAGAGTCTCAACCTACAAGATACTTGGCATAGATCAGCTTTCAGGAAGCCAGTTTTCTTAGTGATTGTATTTGGCAACTTTGATAGCCTGTAATTTTAGTCTTAAAGAAGCACTGTTGTGTTATCTGGGTAGTTTGCTCCTAGGATTAGAAAAGAGGGCACTTTATTGGGCATCAAGTGACATACCCGAGTTAGTGGAACTGAAAGTTCTTATGAAGTTTTAACAGGAGTCAGCACCATGTTTGTTCATGAGAAAGATAAGAATGCAGTGGGGTGAACCCAAATGACAAGATCGTTTCCATTTTAATGTTCCCAGAGACATAGCTCCAATATTTTTTCATGTACGTTATTCATAGATCTTACTTTCCCTCGGTGTAACTTCAGTATTCCCAAAAAAGTCCCTTATGTTAAAGGTGACATTGCTTTCTCTTTTGGAACATGCACTTGGCAAGGAATTCATTAGCCAGACAGGTGTTTATGTCACTGTCAAATTGCAATTGCTATTTTTTTGGTTTGTTTCTGCCTATGGGAATAACACAGCTATTAGATGTTAATAAGAGGCAAATACCTTTCTATGACCTTTTCTAAGTTTAGGCATGCAAAAGAAATAGCAGCCATTATTCCAAAGGTTGCTTACTATTATTGTTTTCTCTCTACAAGCTTAAAATGACATGAGCCTGGAGGTAAATGCAGATGTGTATGCTCAGGGACTAGTTGGAAGAGTATAAAATTCATGCAGGAGGCAGTTGGGAGCATCTCATGAGAAGTAAAAATATCAGATAATACATGAAAGAGTTACTTGTTTCTGTAAAATTATATATAGAGGATGGGGAAGGAAAAAAGAGAAAGGAGACTATATTAGTAAGAATGGAGAAGTTTAACTGGAAAAGTTTATGCATAAGTAAAAATGGCATGGATGGGGGCTAAAACAAAGATTGAAGAATACATTTGTGTACTATCATTCAGCAGAACTTGGTGTTGGCTATGCTAGTTTTGTAGGCCAAAAATAACAACAATAACAAAAAATATCAAGAATCTCTCTAAGGTTAAGACATTAGGGAGGAAACTGGACATGCCGGCTGTCAGGAGTAAGATCAGAAGATAGTAAGTGAACAAGCTGTTACTAACTTCAAATGGTGGTTAAACATTAGAGGGGAAAACGTGAAAAGTTAAAGCAGCAGGAAGTTTTGTAATTATTCAGAATGCTCATCCCAGAGGGGAGACTGGAATACAGCAAAGATCAATGAGTGGGTTGGCTGGTTAGTGAGACACTTGGGACTACTACTCATGCTTCTTGGTTCGTGTTTTATACCAGAGTGTTTTGTTAATGCCTCATGGAAAACAAATGAGAGCGAAGGCTATCCCAGTGTTTTGGGCAGCTATGTTATAGGCTAAAATAGAAGTCAGGACTGCACATACAAAGTGGACACCAACGGTTTCACTCTGAAGCAGTGTCCAGGAATGGCTTCTTTTGAACCGAGTGTATAAGATACAATATATGATGGAAAGGACACTTGAAAGAACTTCAGTAGGAGGACTGTGAAACTGTAATCCTGGGAGTACCCTAAATCTGAGGTGGAGCTCAGGGTTTGAGGGGTGCGGTTTTGGGGCTAATACTAAGGGTACTCCGTGTAGCTGTAACATACCTGAGAATTTGAAAATGGTCCTGTGGGAGCTCTCATCCCCACCCCCACCTGTCAAGGCTGGTCAATATGTTACAGTGTTAGGTCAGTTGCATCTGTTGCCTTGGTTACCCTGACTGGAGATTTATAAATCAGCCTGGTGACTGGAGGAGTCTCAGTGCACCATCAAGAAATACCAGAGAAGACTCTGGGGCCTTAGTTAATTCCTTGAGCTGGTCAGAAGCCAAGTCTGGTTATTTTGAGAGTTTGAGGGCTTCTCAGGGGGACATAGGGATGATGACAATAGTTAATAGGCAGTGATCCCAAGGGTTGACCTTGGCTCTTCACGGGTGACTTTGAGCAATTGGTGTCTACTCTGAGTTACAGAGCATCTCCTCAGTTCAGTCGCTCAGTCATGTCCGACTCTTTGCAACTCCATGGATTGCAGCACGCCAGGCCTCCCTGTCCATCACCAACTCCCGGAGGTTACTCAAACTCATGTCCATCGAGTCAGTGATGCCATCCAGTCATCTCATCCTCTGTCGTTCCCTTCTCCTCCTGCCTTCAATCTTTCCCAGCATCAGGGTCTTTTCCAATGAGTCAACTCTTCACATGAGGGGCCAAAGTATTGGAGTTTGAGCTTCAGCATCAGTCCTTCCAATGAATTTTCAGGACTGATTTCCTTTAGGATGGACTGGTTGGATCTCCTTGCAGTCCAAGGGACTCTCAAGAGTCTTCTTCAACACCACAGTTCAAAAGCATTAATTCTTCGGCGCTTAGCTTTCTTTATAGTCCAACTCTCACACGCATACATGACTACTGGAAAAACCATAGCTTTGACTAGATGGACAGCATCTCCTAGGGCCTCAAATCAAACGCTCCTGGGAGCTGTTGTTAAGGGGAACTTCCGGCTCTGCTTCACAGTTCTCAACCAGCTTCTCGTGACTGGACCCTGCGCTTCAGCTAAGACGAGCCTGTAAGTACACAGCTCAGCTGTGTGCAAGAGGGAATTTACTAGAGCTGGTTTCAGAGGGATTACTAGTGAAATAATTTCAGTGACAGTGTGCTGGTTGGTGGTTTAGTCGCTAAGTCGTGCCCAACTCTTACAATCCCATGGACTGGAGCCCGCCAGGCTCCTCTGTCCATGGGATTTTCCAGGCAAGAATACTGGAGTGGATTGCCATTTCCTTCTCCAGGAGATCTTCCTGACCCAGGAATCGAACCTGGGTCTCCTGCATTGCAGGCAAATTCTTCATGACTGAGCTATAAGGGAAGTGATAGTATAGCCCAGTGGATAAGAACATTCAGTCTTGTCTTTGATACTTTAATTCTATGATCTTGGGCAAGTTTGTTTAATTTGACTGAACCTTAGTTTCATCATGTATAAAATGGGCATAATAAAAATACCTGTGTTGTTGGGCTTTAAGGATGATTGAATGAGATAATATATATGAGGTACTTAGCCTTATGCCTTACTTATGGGAAGCATTCCTTCAATGTCAGGTATTATTATTGTGACATCTAGTGAGTAAAAAGTCTGGACTGTAGTTCGAAGACTGCTTTGGAAATCTTAGCCCTGGGCTGCTATGCATCTTCAACCAGCAAGCAGTCTGGTCTCTCAGTATATAGTGGGAAAAACTTCCCTGGGCCTAAAGGAAACCCACTGACTCAAGTGTTCACGCATTTGGAAGGAAGGCAGAATGTGGAGGTAAGAGGTCAGTTCAGCATCGCCTCCCATCACTCCTAGGAAAGTGGGGGTCTATGTATTTTGCAATTTTGCAAGGGTCTGAACCCTGGAGTTAACTGGTCCCCAACATTGAATTACCATGAGCTCCAAGAGTGGGGATTTCTGGGTCTGGGCATCAGTAGGAACAAAACTATTTGGATATTTAGGGAAGGGGGAAATTTGGGAATGGCTCACCTTCAGGGACACAGGAACAAGGGTCAGAGTCCCCATGAAGTACTTGCGGTGGTGGAAACGGTGGGCTTCAGAGGGGTTGGAAGAAGACCTGACTTATCAGGGAACTCAAAGCCAAGGTCCTGCAATCTATGAGATGACAGGGAGTGAATTCCCACCACTTCTGGCCTGAGTCTCAGACCACGGGGCGGGTGAAGGGTGGCATCAGGCCTGGTTGGTGGGGTAGGTGTACAGAACTCAGGGGCCCTGCAGGATCCAGGGGGCTCTGAACACAGAGAGAGCTCCTGCTGGAGGTGCAAAGAGAAACAGCAGGGACCAGTGAGGGTGACTTCCACTTGCCTGGTGCTTTGCAAAGTGCTTCTTGTTGAAGAATAACAAATCTGATCATTTTACTAAAGGGCATGAGTTTCTTTTACAAAAGGAATTGCACGCATGTATTAAATGCTTTGTTAAGTGCTTAGGGACAGAAGGCAAGGGCCTAAGGGTATGCTTTTTTTAAAGAGGACAAAGAACTGCACTATTTTACATCAATGGACATAAATTTGGGGGTGGTAGGAGAGGAAAGATGTGCTGGGACTGAGGGAGCAGGACCAAAACAAGACCTAAACCACATCGGGGGAGCTGAATGCTGTCTTGCTAAAAAGGGCCCAGGAGACGCCGGACACTGCAGTGTCACGCATTTAATTTTAACTTGTTTTTCTCACGCTGTCATACCCCTCCTTTTTCTCAACTTTCAGTAATGTCTGCAACTCACCTGACAGCCTTGGTGAGCGTGTATGAGTGTGTGAGCAAGACGAAGGAAAGGCCCTGGGTCTGGTGGCTGGGTTGACGTGGAGAGGAACCCAGAGCTGGCATCTCCTCTCAGCTGCCCTGTGCCAGTGCGGGTGCCCGTTAGGAGGAGGAGTAAGTCCCAACTTCTTAGGTACTTCATTTGTTTGTTGAGTTAAGGTGGAGCAAGAAATTTTTTAAACCCTAAAATACTAATAATTTCTTTGACAGAATTCTGTATCAATTTCTCAGGGACCTTATAAGACAAAACCCAGGGGAGAGAGGCATTGAGTGATCACTGTCTACGGTTGGGACAGGCTAACACTTTGTGTCTCTGCTGTTGAGAGGGGCCTGTTCTGGTGAATGTTCTGCGGTGAATCAGTGTCTGCAGGGATCTTGCAACCCCATGGGCATCTTCCTGCCAGAGATCACGATACCCAACTTCTAGCATCATGTATAGAGTCCAGACACAAATTATTTTACTTTCTAGAGTTCCCAAAAGTTAGGTAGTTAGAATAGTGAAAAGGAGTCCAGAATGGCAGTGGCTAAAAGATAAGGAAGAGAAAAGCCAGCGAAAATAGAACAAAGGAAGTTCTGAGGACTGGAGTGAGGACCTCAGGTAGAACAAACAACACTCTTGGCTAACCCAATATACATAGGGCAGGCCCGGGGGGTGGGGAATAAAAAGTGGAGCCAAAGGGGCTGGGGGTCTCTCTCTCTCTCCTGTGCACTGGGGCACACTTCTCTTCGCGTCTTTGGGTCGACATGCCCTCACGCCTCGAGGATGGATTTTCCTGCAATTATCTACATAAAATAGAGCTGTAACATGGAGCTGTAACACTGATTTGTCTAAGAGCTAGAACACAGTCCGTTCGAGACCTGAGAGTTATAACACAGTCTGTCCAAGACCCGAGAGCTGTGACACGCCGAGGGCTTTCATGTCCGTCACTCCAAATCTTTGTTGTGACGAGACAGAACCGAGGAGCATACACTTGCCTGACACAGAGATTTAATAACAAGTGGCACCAGGTTCAGTATAACAGTTCCAGATCTTTCTAGATTACTTATTTCCTTGCAGGGGATGAAGGAGGTTGGCATTCCACACGTTACTTCTTTATATCCTCCAGCACATTTTATCTAATACTCCTTGGGTTTTAAGTGCCACTGCCAAATGTCAGCCTTTCCAAATTTCTGTGTAGTCAAACTAGGTCTTCTCTGCCTCCCATTTGCAGTCTATTCAGGATCTGTCCCTGTTCTCCACTTACATGAGATCTCTAGTGATTCACAAGCTCAGCTTCAATGAAAAATACTGAGAAATTCCAGCGAGTTCATGGATCCTTATGGACTTTTTTCCTAGTAAAAAAAGCTTTTTAAGCTAGTGTATAAGTGAAAATGCCTTAAAAGTGTAAACTGCAGATAGTTTTAATATATAACTTCCTTTAAATCTTCCTTTTGTTTCTGTTGTCATTTAGTCGTGTCTGACTGTTTGTGACCCCATAGACCCCAAGGACTGCAGTACGCCAGCCTTCCCTGTCCTTCACCGTCTCCCAGAGCTTGCTCAAACTCATGTCCCTTGAGTCAGTGATGCCATCCAACCATCTCATCCTCTGTCATCCCCTTCTCCTCCTGCCTTCAATCTTTCCCAGCATAAGGGTCTTTTCAAATGAGTCAGTTCTTTGCATCAGGTGGCCAAAGTATTGGAGTTTCAGCTTCAGCATAAGTCCTTCCAATGAATATTCAGGACTGATTTCCTTTAGGATGGACTGGTTGGATCTCCTTGCTGTCAAATGGACTCTCAAGAGTCTTCTCCAACACCACAGTTCAAAAGTATCAATTTTTCGGTGCTCAGTCTTCTTTATGGTCCAACTCTCACATCCATACATGACTACTGGAAAACCCATAGCTTTGATGCATTTCTCTTTGATTGGCTGTTTATTTTTCTATGTTTTAAACTCAGATTCTTCATACAAAGTTTAGAAAGCAACATGCTGACACATAACAAATTATCAGCTTCTTTTTTCTTTTGACATCTTGGTTCTAATTTTCCTTCCGTTAGATTCCTGCCCAATAATCATCAGAAGCATCAGGATATCTGGCCTTTAATGTGAATGATCTTTGAACATAAGAGACATTCAGAGTAACTCCCACTGATAAATCTACTTCTGAAAAAAAGATTTTTAAATTTATTTGTTTTTAATATGTTTGTATCATTTTGAAAAAGACATGAAAATCCTTATTAATCTACCTTACTGATTTTTTTTCTAGAGTTAAGATTAGTAGTATGTTTCAATATGTAGAATGTATAGGAGAACAGTACAGAAGTCCCTATTATTTCTAAGGACAAGATGGCTGTCATTTATTTTTATTTTTTGTTTAAAAAATTTTTACAATGTTGTGTTGGTTTCTGCCATAGAACAACATGAATCAGCCATAATTATACATACATCCCCTCCTTTCTCCCTCCCTCCCCTCCTCCTCATATCCCTCTGTGTCATCACAGAGCACCAGACTGGGCTCCCTGTCATACACAGCAACTTCTCACTGGCCATCCATCTTACACATGAATATATAGTGGTTCTGCTTTCTCCGTTTGTCCCATTCTCTCCCTCCCCCATTGTGTCCACAAGTCCATTCTCTACATCTTTATCTCTGTTCCTTCCCTGAAAATAGGTTCGAAAACATAACTTTTCTAGATTCAATATATATGTATTCAGTTCACTTCAGTCACTCAGTCGTGTCTGGCTCTTTGTGACCCCATGGACTGCAGCACGCCAGGCCTCCCTGTCCATCACCAACTCCGAGTTTACTCAAACCCATGTCCATTGACTCAGCGATGCCATTCAACTGTCTCATCTTCTCTCATCCCCTTCTCCTCCCACCTTCAATCTTTCTTAGCATCAGAGTCTTTTCAAATGAGTCAGTTCTTCACATCAGGTGGCCAGAGTATTGGAGTTTCAGCTTCAGTATCAGTCCTTCCAATGAATATTCAGGACTGATATCCTTTAGGATGGACTGGTTGGATCTCCTTGCAGTCCAAGGGACTCTCAAGAGTCGTTTAAAAGCATCAATTCTTCTGTGTTCAGCTTTCTTTCTAGTCCAACTCTCACATCCATACATGACTACTGGAAAAACGATAGTTTTGACTAGATAGGCCTTTATTGATAAGCAAAATAATGTCTCTGGTTGGTCTAGAGTTGGTCATAATGTTTCTTCCAAGGAGCAAGTGTCTTCTAATTTCATGGCTGCAGTCACCATCTGCAGTGATTTTGGAGCCCACAAAAATAAAGTCTGACACTGTTTCCACTGTTTCCCCATCTATTTCCCATGAAGTGATGGGACCAGATGCCATGATCTTAGTTTTCTGAATGTTGAGCTCTAAGCCAACTTTTTCACTCTCCTCTTTCACTTTCATCAAGAGGGCTCTTTAGTTCTTCTTTGCTTTCCACCATAAGGGTGGTGTCATCTGCATATCTGAGGTTATTGATATTCCTCCCGGCAATCTTGATTCCAGCTTGGGCTTCATCCAGCCCAGCATTTCTCATGATGTACTCTGCATATAAGTTAAATAATCAGTGTGACAACATACAGCCTTGACATACTCCTTTTCCTATTTGGAACCAGTCTGTTGTTCCATGTCCAGTTCTAACTATTGCTTCTTGACCTGCATATAGATTTCTCAAGAGATAGGTCAGGTGGTCTTGTATGCCCATCTCTTTAAGAATTTTCCACAGTTTATTGTGATCCACACAGTCAAAGGCTTTGATGTAGTCAATAAAGCAGAAGTAGTTGTTTTACTGGGACTCTGTTGCTTTTTTGATGATCCAACAGATGTTGGCAATTTGATCTCTGGTTCCTCTGCCTTTTTTAAAACCAGCTTGAACATCTGGAAGTTCATGGTTCACATACTGCTAAAGCCTGGCTTGGAGATTTTGAGCATTACTTTACTAGCGTGTGAGATGAGTGCAATTGTGTGGTAGTTTGAGCATTCTTTGGCATTGCCTTTCTTTGGGATTGGAATGAAAACTGACCTTTTCCAGTCCTGTGGCCACTGCTGAGTTTTCCAAATTTTCTGGCACTTTCACAGCATCACCTTTGAGGATTTGAAATAGCTCAACTGGAATTCCATCACTTCCACTAGCTTTGTTCATAGTGATGCTTCCTAAGGCCCACTTGACTTCACATTCCAGGATGTCTGGCTCTAGGTGAGTGATCAAACCATCTTTATTATCTGGGTTTGAAGATCTTTTTTGTATAGTTTTTCTAGTGTATTCTTGCCACCTCTTCTTAATATCTTCTGCTTCTGTTAGGTCCCTACCATTTCTGTCCTTTATTGTGCCCATCTTTGCATGATACCCTTGGTATCTCTAAGTTTCTTGAAGAGATCTCTGGTCTTTCCCATTCTATTGTTTTCCTCTATTTCTTTGCATTGATCACTTAAGAAGGCTTTCTTATCTCTCCTTGCTATTCTTTGGAACTCTATATTCAAATGGGTATATCTTTCCTTTTCTCCTTTGCCATTTACTTCTCTTCCTTTCACAACTATTTGTAAGGCCTCCTCAGACAACCATTTTGCCTTTTTGCATTTCTTTTTCTTGGGGATGGTCTTGATCATTGCCTCCTGTACAATGTCACAAATCTCCATCCATAGTTCTTCAGGCACTCTGTCTATCAGATCTAATCCCTTGAATCTATTTCTCACTTCTTACAGGATTTGATTTAGGTCATATACTATATTTGACCTATGTTTAGGTTAATAAACTATATTTGTTTTTCTGATTTACTTCACTCCATTTAATAGGCTCTAGGTCCATCTACCTCACTAAAACTGACTCAAATATGCTTTTTATGGCTGAATAATATTCTGTGTTGGAAGCCTGGTGTGCTGCCATACATGTGGTCACAAACTGTTGGACATGACTGAGTGACTGAACTGAACTGAACTGAATATTCCATGGTATATATGTTCCATATATTCTTTATTCGTTGATCTGTCAATGGACATCTAGGTTGCTTCTATGTCTGGGATGTTGTAAATAGTACTGCTATGAACAGTGGAGTACATGTGTCTTTTTCAACTATGGTTTTCTCAAGATGTACGCCCAGTAGTGGGGTTGCTGGATCATATAATAGATTTATTCCTAGTTTTTTCTTTTTTTTAAAGGAATCTCCATACTGTTCTGTGTAATGGCTGTATCCATTTACATTCCCACCAACAGTATGGGAGGGTCCCCTTTTCTCCACACCCTCTCCAGTGTTTACTGTTCGTAGATTTTTTAATGATGGTTATTCTGACTAGTGGGAGGTGATTCCTCATTGTAGTTTTGATTTGCATTTCTCTAATAACTAGCAGTTTGTTGTTATTTTTAAGATGGAAAAGTTTCATAGCATATTCTTTCACAGAAACAAATGTTAGATTTTCTTAAATACATAGAATGTGGGCCCTGATGAACACATTCCCTTGGCCACAGCTCTTTCTTTAGTGAGTGGGATGGGTGAAGCCAGGGCAGGGCCAGAGCAGGGTTTCTCAGTAAGGCCAGCACAAGTGTCCACTTGCACAGAGCTTAAGGGCTGTGCTGTGTCAGAAATAGAGGTCAGGCAGTGATACCTGAGAGACCCAGTAAGATATGGGGATGGAGCGAGCAACCCTATAATGTGGCTAGATTTCAATCTATTAGGATCCCTGCTCCTGATAGATCTTGAGTTTCCTTTCACTATGAAACCGAAAAAAAAAAAAAAAATTATCTGTAAGCAATAGGGTCACACTTTCATGTTCTGGAATAACTCCCAAGAGGGTCCTCAAAGAGAAAAGTTATTTTAAATACACTTTATTTATCTATTTTTATAAAGTATTACATGGTCCCAGTATAAAATTCAAAGTATACAAAAACTATTCAGTGAAAAAATGTCTTTGTTATGTGCTTAGCCCAGCCATCCAGTTATTTCTGAAAGCAACCATTGTTACTAGTTTTGTGTATATCTTTACAGAGGCAATTTTATGCATTTACCACCTAAATATATATATATATATATATATTGTTATGCATTCTATTTTCCCCCCAATTAATATAGTTTGGAGATTCCACACCATATTGGTACATTTAGAGTTGCCATAGAAAATGACATATTTTGCCTTTGGTCCTCTGTTTTTCCCAGTACTTTAATAACTGTAGTTAAGATTAAAAAAGAGGATTTTATAGTTTGCCTGGAAATCTATAAAACTTTTGCATTGTATTTTCCATATTTCTTCTCCAAGCATTATCTTCTGAAGATCTAATGTAAAATTTGAGTGTTAGCAAATTCAAGAGCACCTCATCTGTAACCATATTTAGATTCAACTTCTAGTTGTGGTTTTCATGAAGTAGATGAAATGCATAGACAATCTAAAATAAAAACAGGTAGATTATTCCATTGAGACTTGTGATGGAAGACACTCCATCAGAATTCACTCTCTCTGATGATAAGAGTTATCTGAGGTTTTTCATAAATCAACAGTTTTCCAGGCTTCTCCTGGCTTAGGAAGTCTGAGTCAGTGGGTCTGGAGTGGGAGCTGGAGATTTGTAGCTATAACAAGTATATTTAAAGTTATTGCATTAGTTATACATTACCTCCAGTTCTCTCACAACTGCCTGGTTTAAAACAATCATCCTCAGGTATTACCTCTTATGGATTGTGTGAGTCAGTTTCTCATTCCGGACACAATGCAGGTGGCTAGTTTCTTCTTCACTGGTGTGTGTGGACTCAGATGGAAGACTCAGGTTGGACCAGGAAGTGTCTGAAGCTGCTGTTCACTCACAGGTAGTTGATGCTGGTTGTCAGCTGAACATCTAGGTGGGACTGTCAGCCAGAACACCCACACATGACCTCTCTGTGTGGCTTGGACTTCTTCACAATAAAGTTTGTGTATCTCAAGGACAATTATCCTCAGAGAAGGGGGAGGAAAGCGTAGAAGCTGTATTTTGATATGTCCTAGCCTCAGAAATTTACATAGTATTACTTTGACCAAACCCACGTCCCCACTGATTGGGGCAGTGACCTCCTCCCTTCTCTATTCCCTCAATTCAAGGAAATAAAACATAGACCCCACCTCCTAGTGAGGGGAGATCTGTCCTTTGTACAAAGAGTCTGTGGGGTGGGATAAATATATACATGTGGCCATCTACTCTGTTCAGGCCACTTGATGGCCACAATTCATATTCCTCCATGTGCAGAATATTCTTATCTCTTCCTCTGAGACATCCCCCGCACCCCCCACCCCACAAGCCTCACCCCATCACAGCATCTGGCTCAGGATTAAGGGCTAGAGATCGTCTGTCCCCATGAGCTTCATGTCATCTGGCATCACCCACGTTGGGTCAGGCTGACCCACATACTGGAAAGAATACCACAAAATGGGCAGTGTGTGACTTCTAAGGGCAGGTTGTAAAAGGCATTGCAGCTTCTGCTTGGTCTCTTGCTGCTTCCTCTGGAGGAAGCACTGACTTGCCAGCCTTGTGAGAGAACCACCTTGGAAGTAGTGCCTCTGTCCCCAGTTGGGTCTTGCAATGACAGCTGCCCCAGTGGACATGTGCCTGAACCCTTTGAGGGACTCTGAGTCAGAATTGCCAGCCAAGCCTCCTCTGAATTCTTGTCCTTAAACCTACTGAGTTTCGACGTGATTTGTTTCACAGCATTAAATAATGAATGTAGCTGCCCAGGTAAATCGCATCTTCACTAAAATTTGAGAGCCTGACTGAAGACCTCACTGGTCACGCACAGGGAGGAACACCTTTGATCAGTGTAAACAATCTTGTTAGAAGTCAACTGTGTTCATCTGAAGTGGAAAGTAAAGTTTCCACTTCTCTTTTCTGAGATATGTCTTGGAGTGGGGTGAAGAGAAGTAGGGAAGACTGAGTCACATTTTCAAGTACTTTGGAAAGAAACAATTCTGGACCACAGTTCCTTTAGGAAGAAAGCTCCACGATGGGCAGTTTTATCCTCAAATTTTGATTTGAGTTTTATGTGTCTTGGCGGGTATTAGCCCTGGATCCCATTAGGAATAGAACTCTAGATCACCATGCTTAACTGTTTCTCCTGAGATTAGGTCCCATGCAAATAATAGTTTCCACCCCAGTTGTTTTTCCTGCAGGTTGCCTGTCAGTTAGTAATTATTCTCCTGGGACAAGACTACCAGGCTGACTCAGCTCTTCATGTCCTTTAAATCTGCCAGCCAGTTGGGCTATAAGTGTGTTTTTGGAGTGGAAACTGCCTTCCTGTGAGAGTTTATGGTGGTATCAGCTAAAAAATATGTTGTCCATGTTGTAGGTCAGCAAGGTTTTAATATGGGCTTCCCAGGTGGTGCTAGTGGTAAACAACTCACCTGCCAAAGCAGGAGACATAAGAAATGCAGGTTCAATCCCTGGGTTGGGAAGATTCCCTGGAGGAGGGCCTGACAACCCACTCCAGTATTCTTGCCTGGAGAATCTTATGGGCAGAGCAGACTGGCTATATCAAATGATTCTTAAATATTCCATGATTTTTTCCCCTTTGGAAAAGGAGAACTGAAATATTGACCATGATATTTTCCTATGGTAGGGATGATATAAAAAGTTTAAAGAGCTAGAATAAATTAAATTTAAAAGATAGAGTAAATAGAAAAAGTTCTCCTAGAGGTAGTGGGAGAACTAAAGAAGTAGAATTGAAAACCGAAGAGTAAACTAAATATAACACTTGCATCAGCCATTGGCTTCATCTTTTATATCTGCAGCCTTTGTGCCTTTTACTGCTGCCAAACATTCACTCTGTTAGGGATTATGTTAGTGAGCACCCAGTGTTGTGATGCGGGAAAGTTCATAGCTCTTTAGGACATAATCTGACGTGAAGTGGCTGAGACTCCTATAGAAAAAATATAGACAGAGATGTCTGTGACATGAGCTCCTAGGGGACTCATTTATAAATGATAAATGAGTGTTTGGATATCCAGAAAGAAGATTACCTGAATGCAGGCCCTCAAATAATAGCCAAGAGTCTTGCAAGTTGTGAAAATTATACATATTACAGAAAACCAAACCGATACAAATAAGAACATGGAAGAAGAAAATCTGTTGTTTGACCACACAGAAATAACCAATTAACTTTGTGACCCCATGGACTATACAGTCCACAGAATTCTCCAGGCCAGAATGCTGGAGTGAGTAGCTGTTCCCTTCTCCAGGGGATCTTCTCAACTCAGGGATTGAACTCAGGTCTCCTGCATTGCAGGTGGATTCTTTACCAGCTGAGTGAGCCGCCGGGGAAGCCCTAACCAATTAACAGGAAAGTGTATAGTCTCTTGGGCTTCCCAGGTGGTGCTGCTGGTAAAGAACCTGCCTGCCAATGCAGGGGACAAAAGAGATGTGGGTTCTCTCCTGTTTATTCTGCTTAGTTATCTTGAGGTTGTCAAAATCTATTCATTACATTTTAAAATGAAAGTTGGAATTACATTATATACATTCTGTCATTTCTTCTTAATATAGAGAGAGCATATTTCTTTTTAAACATTTTTTTAGTTGGAGGATAATTGTTTTACAAAATTGTGTTAGTTTCTGCCATGCATATGAATCAGCCATATGCCCCTCCCTCCTGAAACTCCCTCGCACCTCCCACCCCATCCCACCTCTCTAGGTTGTCACAGAGCACTGGGTTTGCGCTCCCTGCTCCATAGAGGAAATTCTCTCTGGTTATCTAGTTTACATGTGGTAATGTATATGTTTCTATGTTACTCTTTCAATTCATCCCTCCCTCTCCTTCCCCTGCTGTGTCCACAGCCTGTTCTCTATGTCTGTGGAAAGAGCATATTTCTATATCAACAAATAGCTCTCTGTAACATTTAAAAATGACTGGGCATCTTACTATTAAAGGTCCTATTGAACACTTAGGTTGTTTCCAATATTTCCCATTATAAATACTGGTAATATGAACCTTCTTTCAGCCAACTTTTTGTGCACATCCATTCCCAGGGGGTGCTAGTGGTGAAGAATCTGCCTGCCAATGCAGGAGACCTAAGAGATGAGACTTCGATCCCTACATCAGGAAGATCCCTGGCGGAGGTCATGGCAACCCACTCCAGTATTGTTGCCTGGAGAATCCCATGGACAGGGGAGCCTGGGGGGCTACAGTTCATGGGGTCACAAAGAGTTGGATATGACTGAATGACTTAGCACAGCACGGCACATCATTTCCTTAGGATAAAGTCCTAAATGTGAAATTCTGAATAAATGTGTATGTAAAATTTTAGAGCTTGTTGAGAGCTGCTTTTCAGATAGTTTGTACCAATCACACTTCCATTAAGGTTAGGTTTGATAGCAGTGGTGGAGATGTAAGACATTATAGGCACAGAAGTGATATGAGAAATGGATTGACAAAAAGTGTTTAGGAAGTTTGGCTGAAGCACAGATTCTGTGCAGCAAGGTGGCAGGAAAATGAATGTGAAGGGTGCTAGATTGTAGAGGGTTTGAGTCCCAAAGTTGGGATTTTTATATTTTTCCAGCAGGCAATTGAGAATCACTGAAGTTTTGAAAGAAGACAGTAACATAATTAAAATAAAGCTTTTAGGACATTATTCTTTAAAAATTTGTAAAACAATAATGTCAGAAAGACCACTTAGAAGGTCAAATTACAGTGGTGGCAGAGAACAGACCTTTCCTCAGAACAGAAAATAAAGGAAAGACATGTGAGACATTTGGAGTGTAAGAAAAGAGTTCATGCCAAAGGTCACTGTGGGGTTTGGGGTTTACTTGAAATGATAATGGTAACCATTAAATGGGTTAATGGGAGCCCTTGGGTTCCCAAGGACTTAGAAGAAAGAGCTGCTAGAGGAAGGAGAAGATAACAAGTTTTGTTTGGGATATATTTAAAGTGTTGGTGGTGAATTCAGATAGCTTTCACTGGAAAATACTGGACTTCAACTTGAGAGAGAGATCCGGCCTGAAAAGGTTTGGGTGTAGTTTTAGGGATTTTGTTTAGGCTATGGGACTGATGAGATCTGAGGAGGAAACAAGTCAAGAAGCAACGGTTAGAACTGGGCATGGAACAACAGACTGGTTCCAAATAGGAAAAGGAGTATGTCAAGGCTGCATATTGTCACACTGATTATTTAACTTATAAGCAGAGTACATCATGCAAAATGCCAGGCTGGATAAAGGACAAGCTGGAATCAGGATTGCCAGGAGAAATATCAATAACCTCAGATATGCAGATGACACCACCCTTATGGCAGAAAGTGAAGAAGAACTAAAGAGCCTCTTGATGAAAGTGAAAGAGGAGAGTGAAAAAGCTGGCTTAAAGCTCAACATTCAGAAAACTGAGATCATGGCATCTGGTCCCATCACTTCATGGCAAATAGATGGAGAAACAGTGGAAACAGTAGCTGACTTATTTTTCTGGGCTCCAAAATCACTGCAGATGCTGACTGCAGCCATGAAATTAAAAGACACTTGCTCCTTGGAAGAAAAGCTATGGCCAACGTAGACAGCACATTAAAAAGCATAGACATTACTTTACCTACAAAGATCTGCCTAGTCAAGGCTATGGTTTTTCCAGTAGTCATGTATGGATGTGAGAGTTGGACTATGAAGAAAGCTAAGCACTGAAGAATTGATGCTTTTGGACTGTAATGTTGGAGAAGACTCTTGAGAGTCCCTTGGATTGCAAGGAGATCCAACCAGTTCATCCTAAAGGAGATCAGTCCCGGGTGTTCATTGGAAGGACTGATGCTGAAGCTGAAACTCCAACACTTTGGCCACCTGATGTGGAGAACTAACTCATTGGAAAAGACCCTGAAGCTGGGAAAGATTGAAGGCAGGAAGAGAAGGGGATGACAGAGGATGAGATGGTTGGATGGCATCACTGATGCGATGGACATGAGTTTGAGTAGGCTCTGGGAGTTGGTGATGGATAGGGAAGCCTGGCATGCTGCAGTCCATGGGGTCACAAAGAGTCAGACACGACTGAGCAACTGAACTGAACTGAGGAAGAAAAGATAACAAAGTGTATTTAGTTGAAAAGCGATGATTTGTACGAATGTGCAGCAGAGGCTGGGAGGAAAAGTATATTGTTTAAAGAGTCATATACCATATATGACGTGGTATAAAATCACTGGAAGGTATATTCTACAAACCCTAAAGCAACTACTATAATTAGCGAAGGAGCTGTTTTAGAATCATAAACTAACTAATTAAAAAGAATCAGAAAAAAAACAAAAAGAAAACACAGCACATATGAAACAAATGAAAAGCAAGCAGCCAGATGGTAGATTTAAACTTAATCACATCAGTGATCACATTAAGTGTAAATGATCTAAATAATGGAGAGGAAAATATTGTCATATTGGATAGAAAAGCATGGAACCATATCCTGCCTGAAAGAAACACATTATAATATATGGACACAAGTAGTTTAAAGAATAGAAAAAGATTTCTGTGCTAACACTAATCAAAAGAGAGCTGGAGTGGCTATATTAATATCAGACACAGTAGATATTTGAGCAAAGATTGTTACTAGGATGATAGAAGGTGATTTCTTAAACTTAGAGGTTGACTCATCAAGGGGAGGTCCTAACTTATCTGGCTTAAACAATGAGGACACGTGATCTCATGTGATAGAAATACTGCAATATCTGGTTCCAGGGTTGGCTAGTTCAACAGCTCAAAGACATCAAAGACTCAGGTTATTTCTGTGTTTTGGCTCTGCTATCCCTTGAACGTCAGCTTGGCCCTTAGGCTGGCCTCCCTCATAAATGAAAGATGGCCACCATCATTCTAGAAGTCACATGAAGTGGATGAAAAGAAACCTCTTTTTTCCCCAATTGCCCTCAGCTGACTTTTCCTCAAGGGTCATTTATCAGCACCATGTCAACCTTTGGGCCTGTAAACTAAACCAAACTCAGGCAAACTGAAAGGTATTGCTAACTGGATCAGACCAGCATTCAGCAAATTTTTTCTGTAGAGGGTCAAGTGGCAAATATGATAGTTCTGCAGGCCATATGCAGTTTTGCTATTGTAGCATGAAAGCATTCATGGACATAAATGATGACATGTTGTGTATCTTTTTACATATAGAAACAGCCAATGAGCTGGATTTGACTCACAAAAGCCATTGTTTGCTGACCCTTGACCTCCACTCCACCAGGAGTGGAGACAGGACTACCATTGTCAGGAATTAGGTGCTAAAACAAAATGAGTGTTCTCTTAGCTAGGAAGTTGGAAGGCATGGCTATTGCGTTGGCAATTAGCAGGATCTGTCACATACCGTGTCTTCTACAGTCCCTGGAGTTTTTTTGGTGCTCAGTAAACCCTGGCTAGACATATGCACTAGAAGAGTGAATAAGCACCTCTGCAGACAGACCTAAGCTTTGATAGGGAATTGTTGCCACTTTCTCACCTCTTTGCCCCAGGGCCTTGCACACCCTTGAGATGAGATTTGCTTTCTTATAGCTGTTGTGTGATACAATTTGGGTAAGCTGGAAGGCAACCAGGTGAAGGAGAGAGCTCATGGTGCTGAAGCGATGTGTTTGCTCCTCCAGGATGACATGCTTGCCTCCCTCGGGTCCCTGACATCAAAGCTTCCCAGTGGCAGCAGCACAAATAATAAATTAAAAGGAAAAAGATCAAGCGTGACAGTGCATGGCTGAAAGGTTGAATGATGATGTTATGAAGCCAGAGAAAGACAGCCCTTCCCCCCTTTAAACCTAGAGTTACACTCTTCCCTTGGCTAGTGACCACAGTTCTTTTATGTCTGCAAATGCCTTCTTTCTGTACAAAATGTGTAACATGCTGTGAAAATATGTGGATGCCTACTAGGATGATTCATTTCCCCCCAAACATCTAGCAATTTGGGGGAGTCATGTCACCCCATGTAATTACAGGTTTGGGGCACCCCTTCCTGCCGCTAACCAGGAGCTACCATATTCATGAGCAATTTGTTGTTAATCCAACCAGGATCCTGGGGAATTCTGAGTGGGGGAGATACTTAAGAACTGACAAATCGGTAGTTGGCTTTTAAATGATTTTCTTACTGGGATGAATTCTGGAAAGGAAACCTCAGGGTTGATTATAAGAATAGTTTGTTTCTAGAACTAAGAGCTTTCACAAGTGTTGCCTTTAATTTGACAAAAACAGAAAAATCCCGAACGTATAGAAGATGCCACATTCAGCTCCTTGCCCCTTTTCTCTCAGTGCAAGGACATTTGTCATAAAAGGCAGTTAAGACATGGAGAACACAGCAACCTCTGTGTGGTGACCCAGGATGAAAGAGCAGATAAAACCAAGGAGGGTCTTGGAATGCAGGAACAGAAACCCCAGACCCTTATTGTCCATCCCCCACTCATGTTGTAACTATGAATGAATTTCAGGCCTTCCTGAGCAGTATAACCTGTCTCCCCTCCTACCCCATAGGGGGACAGTATTTGCCTTACTCCCCCTGCCTCCATACATGCTTCCCCCTATCAGCAAATGACCCACAAGACCCCTATCCCGCTCCTTGGGCCATGGCTATGAAAATGTTTCGAGAGAACAGTATGTATATTATCTATGGTGAAACAGATCACCAGCCCAGGTAGGATGCATGAGACAAGTGCTCGGGCCTGGTGCACTGGGAAGACCCAGAGGAATCGAGTAGAGAGGGAGGTGGGAGGGGGGATCGGGATGGGGAATACGTGTAACTCCATGGCTGATTCATGTCAATGTATGACAAAAACCACTGCAATGTTGTGAAGTAATTAGCCTCCAACTAATAAAAATAAATGAAAAAAAAAAAAAAGAAAATGGACCAAGGACCTGTTCAATGTCAGCTCTCCCTTGGGCCAGCCCGCTGTTCTAACAGCCTCCCCCACTCTAATAAACTTTATTTCCCTCTCATTCTGTCTCATTTCCAGAAATTCTTTTCCAACCCACACATGGACCCCAACACTCGGGACTCGAGCTTCTGGGTTCAAATCTCAGTTCTATAATTCACTAGTTTTCTGACTTTGATCAAGTTTATCAAACTCTCCAAGCCTCTATTTATTTAACTTTAAAAGGGATGTAATAACAGCACCTGTCTCCAGAGGTACAATGAAGAGAGTCCAGCTATATAAAATGCAGAGGAAGGGAGAGTGCCTGAAAAGTTAGAAAGCAGTACAGGACCATCCTGTTGCAAGAGGGCAGAGCGCTAGAAAGAGTGCTCTGGGGTCATCCCTTCTTGTTCCTGCTCTGCGCGCACCCCAGCTTGGCTTTTCTAAATCAGCCTCCTAGGAACATGACATTCTCTCAACAGAGAAAAAAATGCACAGCGTTTCCTGGGCAGTCCAGTTCTGGAAGGAAACAAAGGGGTGAACAACTTGTGTCCACTTGGCCCCCTCATTTGATGAGGCTGATAGAACTGGAATTCCAGGCAGAGCAGAAGTGGATTTCTACTCTGGTTGTCTGAGCTGAGGCCTTCTGTGTCAGACTTCTAAAGATTTTTTGTTCGCTTTTCCATTTTTTCTTCTCAAATCTGAGCCAGCTCAGAAAAAACAAATTCCTAAATCTGCATTTTAACCTAGTGTAAACACTGGTTTTCACAGACAACAATAGGAAACAGGAGCCAGTCTGGGGAAAGGTATAAAGAATAGCCTAAGCACTAATGTGAAACATTTTATAGAATGTTAAATTCTTTGAATATGATAATAACACATATTCATATTCTACTAGAGTCTTTTAATTTCAACAATCTACTTAAACCACTTAAATTTACATAAATATGTGTTCAGTTTCTTGAACACATGGTTTTCTTCAATCTGGAATGATTATTTTCACCACTTTCCCTGTATTAGATATTGGTATTAGATACAAACTAGATATTTATATTGATATACTGATCATGACCCAGGCTTTCAAGGACATTGCATGTGGTTTTCTTTCTATAATCTTGTTCTCTTTGCTGTCTGAGTTAGTTTTGCTTCAGTTCATGGTAGCCAACGGGTGGAATTGTAGTCCCCAAATTTGTGAGATAGCATTCTCTCACAAATTACTTTCAGAAAACAGTAATAACTAAGGAGTTTAGTGTGGTTCCTGGTTCCAGCAGATGTTTCCAGTATTATATTCCATGTTACCTTTAATTCTGTCTTTTCTTTCTTTTTTGTTTACTGATTGAAGATTCAAGTACATTTCATACATGAGTTTCTGTCACTTTAAACATGGTTTAAATACCCAGGATGCGTGACAAAGAAGAGAGACAGAAGCCTTAGGGAAGAGGGCCTGAGGACCAAGGCCAAACCCCACTGTCTATTGATGGTCTGATCTTGAGAAAGTCACTGTGTCTCTCTCAGTTATATCTATGAGAATCATTTTAACTCCCATATTGTGAAAAGACCCTGATGCTGGGAAAGACTGAAGGCAAAAGAAGAAGGGGGCAGCAGAGGATGAGATGGTTAGATAGCATCGCCGACTCAATGGACATGAATTTGAGCAAACTCCAGGAGATGGTGGAGGACAGAGGATCCCAGTGTGTTGCAGTCCATGGGGTTGCAAAGAGTCGGACACGACCTAGCAGCTTAACAACGTTGGGTTTAGTTGTTGGATTCGTTGGAGTTGTCACCTGTGTGAAACTGCTTGTTAGTGTTTGTTGAGCTACAGTGGGCTCAGTTTCTTAGTGATCTTTGCTACTGATCTGTCAGGTAACCCAAAGCGCTCATTGCTTAACTCAATACTTTCTCACAGCAGCAAGAAAAACAGTTTCTACCCAAAGGAGTTGGATCTCCTGAATTCTTACATCACTGCTCAGATATTAATTTAAATTGTAGGAATTCTACTTGGTCAGATTCTCTCTTTACTCTGCTTCCCCCTGGTTATAATCATATCTATATATATAATTTTGCTTTCCCACAACAACTTCAGGATGGCTCTTGCCATTTCACAATTAAAAGAACAATTCCTGTTTTTCATGAAGTCTTTTCCTTTAGTTAGCAGCTGACCAAATCCAAGATAAGGCTTTATTTTTATCAACTTCCTCATCTCACTTAGTTCCTGATGTAACAGTGACATCTTGTTCAATCTGCATAAGCGGCTGTGCAGAGAGGAAATTGCAAAAGGAACACGAATCACTATTATGCCTTTAACTAATTTATGCATGCGGGGTTCATTTCCTCCAGCAGAGTCCAGGATTAGAAGTGATGGATGCCTCCCAGGGGCCCCCATCCATCATTAGTCAGAATACTCTGCCACCTCCTGAAGGAAGAGCCTGATTCTTTGAGAGGCTTTTTCTCTCCTTATTTTCTTGACTGTTTCTTGCTTGCAAGGATTATCTTTCTTCAATAACCCAGGCTTTACTGTGACCCTGAATAAGGAAGCCATTCATTCATGAATGGCACTTATCCATTCATTTACTAAAAAAAAAACGTATTGAAAGTCTACTTGGTGCTAGCCCCTCTACTATGCACTGAAAATAGACATGTGAAGACAAATTAGTTCTAGCCCTCAGGATTCCCAGTTTTGGAGAGGTACTGAAGAGATAAACTAGGCAATGCGTATAAGGGACTGAATGCTTGAAGAGAAGACTGTCTTGCTGTCTTTGTACTACTGCTGTGGAGAATTGTGCCAGCTCATCCTTTAGGGCTTTCAGTTGGTGAATCTGCCTGCAATGGGGAGATCCGACTGAGTCTGATCCCTGGGTTGGGGAGATCTCCTGGAGGAGGGCTGGCAACCCACTCCAGTATTCTTGCCTGGTGAATCCCATGGACAGAGAGCCTGGCCGGCTATAGTCCGAGGGGTCACCGAGGGGTCACAAAGGTCGGACAGGACTGAGCAACTAAGCGCAGCCCGTCCTTTCACGTTTTCACCACGTGCCAGGCACTGTTCTGAGCTCTTGATGTGTATTAACTCATTTAATCCACACAACGACCTTCTAAGGCAGATACAACTGTATCTACTTTTATAGTTGAGAAAATGGGTACCCAGAATTTACGCAATTTGTCCAGGGTCACAGAGCTGATGGTTTTTTTTTTTTTAAGGAAAGAGTAGCTGAGAGACCTGGACCTCTGCTACTGGTGTGGGGCTTCCCTGGGGGCTCAGTAGTACAGAATCTGCCTGCCAAGCAGGAGACGTGGGTTTGACCCCAGGGCCGGGAAAATCCCCCGGAGAAGGAAATGGCAACCCTTCCAGTGTTCTCGCCTGGGAAATCCCATGGACAGAGGAGCCTGGTGAGCTACAGTCCACGGGATTGCAAAGAATTGGACACGACTTAGTGACGGAGCACGCTGTTAGTGTGTTGTGATTAGACAGATGACACTGCTGTGGTTTGGGTGCAGAAGAGTGACAGTGAAAGTGTTAGTCACTCAGCCGTGTTGGACTCTTTGAGACCCATGGACTGAAGCCCACCAGGCTCCTCTGTCCATGGGCGTCTCCAGGCAAGAATACTGGAGTGGGTAGCCATTCCTTTCGCCAGAGGATTTTCCCAACCCAGGGATCAGAAGAAGGTCTGCATGGCAGGCAGTTCTTTATGGTCTGAGCTATCAGGGACCACACCTGACGGGCACAGGCTGCCCTTAAAATGCGTGACTATTCACCCAGTGCTCATCTGGGGAGAGGTCAGGGTCTGGAAGGAAGGCCAGACTTGGATCCCGAGGAAGGGATGTTCCTCCTTTCCATGGGTCGCCCTTTTGGGCTTGGATTCATCCATGCTGGGATAAAACTCAGGCTGCTCCTGCATAGGAAAGGATGGGACTGCCACCCAGGGCAGCCTAGAAGCTCATCAGGAATTTGGTCCTAAGAGGAGTCTGGGACCATGGGTCAGGGCCTGTGGGTTCCTGGAAGAGCTGTTCTAAAAGAACAATAATAATAGTGATTGCCCCAACTGGGCCAGTCACGATCATCATCATCATGATAACAGCTAATATTTATCAGGCACTTCTCCAGCAGAAGTGCTGCTCAGCGCTTTGATGATACGAGCTCCCGTCTTCTGGCCGTGCAACGAGACACGTAGTATTTGCATTTAGAGATGAGAATACTGAGGAGTGGGGAAGTTCTATCATTTGCTCAGAACTACACTAGGAAGTGAAGAAGTTGTCCCAAGGAATTGAGGAAAAGGCTTGTGGTCATGCTGGGGCCAGAATCACTAAGGGGAGGGCAGGGCCTTCATGCCAGACAGGGCACTAGCGGCAGAGGCCCAGGCCTGCAGCGGTGATGGAGACTGTGCACATTGGCTCGAGGAGGGCCTTGGGGGCTGATACAGTGAGGAGTGTGGAGGTGGCAGCAGAGACACAGTGGTGCAAGTGGCCGTCTCATGTGGAGGGAGACTCTGGAGCAAGACAGAGGTGATGTGCAGCTGTAGCCAGGATGTCCACATGTCAGCTACTTGCTGGGACCACTTGGATAAATGGCGAGGAAAGGTGAGCTCCTGAAAGAATAAGGCAGGTGGGGGCCACAAGTTCACAAAAGCTGCATACTTATCTGTGTTTTTACAGTCCACCAAGTATTTATTGAGCACCTGTTATGCCCAGTATTGTTTTAGAAGCTGAGGATTCAACAATGAAACAGAGCACAAAAATATTCCTGTCTTCACAGAACTTATATGCACATAGGGAAGAAATCCAGTAAAGAGGTAGAGGAATGAAATACAATATATGTCTATATGCTTCAGATAAAGATAAAGCAAGAATAGGGGAAAGGAAGTGAGTGAATCAGTATGTGTGTGTGTGTGTGTGTGTGTGTGTGTGCGTGTGCATAGGGAAGTGGCTTCAATTGTCAACTAGAAGTCCAGGGACGGTCTCACTAAAAATGTGAAATTTGCAAACTTTCCCAGGTGGAGGAGGCGAGAGAAGAACCTCGGCTCTGAAAGAGCAGGATGAGGGTGGAGAGGCAGCAAGTGTAAACCCCTGAGCAATGGCAAGGAGGCGGGGGACGGGGGAGGCAGGATTGCAGGGGAGGGGGTGAGAAGCAGGGGGAGGAGGCAGATAAGGTTATATTGATGACCAGAAGAATCGTTCCCTTTGTTCTGAGGGATGGAAGTTAATGCAAGACCTTAAGAGATCATCATCTGATCTACATTTTTACAGAATCTGTCTCTTGCATTGAAAGTAGGGGGTCCAGAGAGGAAGCAGGGGGTTACACAGGCTATATAATAATCAGGTGAGAGATGATGGTGGACGGGACCGAGCTGGTAATGGTCGAGGTGGTGAGTGTATAATTTGAAGGTAGAGACAACATATTTTGCTGCTGGATTAGATGTGGGGTATGAGCTAAAGAGGAGAGTTTAGGATGAATTCTGTGTCTTTGTTTTGAGCCTTTGATAGGGTGACTTTGACATAGAAGAACAGGTTTGTGGAGTGTAGGATCAGGGCTCAGACTTGAACATGTTAATTTGGGAGCCTGTTAGACATCTGAGTGTTGATGTGTGCTCATGTGTGCCCAGGACTTGTAGAGACTGGAGGGTACTCTGAATTGAATCAAGTCAAAGAAAGTAAAAAATGTGTTGAAAATTCTTAGATGTGACGGACAAAGCAAATTCTTGCAATTTCATGTCACTGTATATTGTCACCTTGCTTATTTAACTTATATGCAGAGTATATCATGAGAAATGCTGGGCTGGATGAAGCACAAGCTGGAATCAAGATTGCCAGGAGAAATATCAATAACCTCAAATATGCAGATGACACCACCCTTATGGCAGAAAGTGAAGAAGAACTAAAGAGCCTCTTGATGAAAGTGAAAGAGGAGAGTGAAAAAGTTGACTTAAAGCTCAACATTCAGAAAACTAAGATCATGGCATCTGGTCCCATCACCTCATGGGCAATAGATGGGGAAACAGTGTCAGAGTTTATTTTGGGGGGCTCCCAAATCACTGCAGATGGTGATTGCAGTCATGAATTCAAAAGACACTTACTCCTTGAAAGAAAAGTTATGACCAACCTAGACAGCATATTAAAAAGCAGACATTACTTTGACAACAAAGGTCCATCTAGTTGAGGCAATGGTTTTTCCAGTAGTCATATATGGATGTGAGAGTTGGACTATAAAGAAAGCTGAGCACCAAAGAATTGATGCTTTTGAACTGTGGTGTTGGAGAAGATTCTTGAGAGTCCCTTGGACTGCAAGGAGATCCAACTAGTCCATCCTAAAGGAAATATTCAGTCTTGAATATTCATTGGAAGGGCTGATTCTGAAGTTGAAACTCCAATACTTTGGCCACCTGATGCGAAGAACTGACTCACTGGAAAAGACCTTGATGCTGGGAAAGATTGAAGGCAGGAAGAGAAGGGGATGACAGAGGATGAGGTGATTGGATGGCATCACCGACTCAATGGACATGGGTTTGAGTAAACTCTGGGAGTTGGTGATGCACAGGGAGGCCTGGCACACTGCAGTCCATGGGGTCACAAAGAGTCAGACACGACTGAGCAACTGAACTGACTGACTGAACTGATGTTGTTCACATGTTCTGGTTTTGATGAATTCATGGTGGGGAAGGCCTTTGTGGGGAAGTCCTTAGCAGAGTGGTGAGTGGGGTATACTTCCAGAAATATGCTTTTGAGAAGCAATGTCTGAGACTCATAGATCTAGCAAAGGAATCATCAGTATTACATATGTGGATAATCTTTGGTCTCCTTTCACTATGGTACCAGTAACCCTTCTGAAGATTGAAACCAGTTAATGTATTTTAGAGAACATCCTTGATTTTCATCATTTGAAATTCCAAGTTCAGTCATAGTCTATTATGCCTGTTGCTCAGATTGAGATGGTCTGTGGATTAGGACCTCTGATAGACCTGGCTTTATTGTTTACCCTCCTTTCTACATTTAACTAGATTGTCATCTACTCAATAGATGAACTGAATGATTTGGTACTATACTTTGTTTAGTAATTTGAGGCCACTGAATCCGGCTGGATTAATGGTAAAGAGGTATAAGACAGAGCAAGGCTAAGTTTTAGAAATGTCTTGCCTAAAACATGTTTCTGACTTGAATCAGATAAGTTTAACTGCACTTAGGAAACCCAGAAGACTTCATGCAACATTACCCAGCAGAATTACTATTTAATCCACAGCAGATATGTATCAATTATTTGGATTTTTGAGATAGTGAAATTTGATGTATTACTGATATCTCTGTAGCTATAGAAAGTCTCTTTTTATATGATCAAAGAGTTCCCAAATGTTTGGAAGTCAAAACATATCTTCTATAAGGCATGAAAATTTTGATAATAAAATGACTTAAGGCATTGTTTCTATAAGGCCATTGTACCTAGGTGCAAGTTTATTTTTGTTAGTTTCATAGCTTGGGTGTGTTACTTTATTAGAATACTTTATCTGCTGCTGCTGCTAAGTCGCTTCAGTCATGTCTGCTTCTGTGCGACCCCATAGACGGCAGCCCACCAGGCTCCCCTGTCCCTGGGATTCTCCAGGCAAGAACACTGGAGTGGGTTGCCATTTCCTTCTCCAATGCATGCATTCATGTTAAGTCACTTCAGTCATGTCCGACTCTGTGCGACCCCATGGGCAGCAGCCCTCCAGGCTCCTCTGTCCACGGGATTCTCCAGGCAAGAATAGTGGAGTGGGTTGACATTTCCTTCTCCAGTACTTTATCTAGTAAGATCCTAAATATTGCACCTGGAGTAGGTAAGTTTTAAGAACAAGAGATAGGGGAGAGTTTCTTGATGGTGATGTGCCCATTGAAAGTGGAGTGTTATGTCTGGGCTGTTGTATCTCTGATGAGAACCTGGGTGGTAGGAAGGGACTGGGGTCTTGGGGAACAACATTTAATGGGACTGAGGATGACACTAGAGGAGATAAGTGTAGTGGTAGATGAGTTTTGCTTGCTTGCAACTTTGTCTTAAACCGGGCTTGATCAACATGCATGGCTTGCTCTAGAGGTAAATCAAATCCTGCATTGTCTAGTCCTCTTAGATCACGGCTCCCAGTGAACATGTAGAGAGTAGAGGAGGTTGGGGCACTCAGTTGGAAGGCATGGTTCCTGCACTTGCTGTGAAATGCAAAAACCACTGAACTTTCAATGCTGTGCCAGCTAGCAGAGGGTGAAGTCATGGTGCAGACACACCTAGGCACCTTGAAATCAGAGCTCCAGTTGTCGAAGCTATTTATAAAAGCCGACATCAGAATATGTGCCACTATTGAGAGATCAAAGGGAAATTTCCGTTGTAGAAATTCCAGGGAGGACATGTCTTTGTTGAACATTGCCATTCTGTAGCGGGTGTGCACTGTAGAAGTTGCTGAAAGGAGCAAACAGGGTGAATGGTAATGCTTGTGGATCAGCTCTCACAGCAGGGCTGTTTTCTTTGGTCTCCCCTGGCAGGATCACAGGTGGGGATAAGTCAAATGCCCCCAGGGCAGTCAAGTAGTGTGAGAATCAAACAGAGCAGGCAAACCTCCGGGGGCAGGGACACATGCCAAAAGGGGCATACTTCCCATGATTTAGCTAAATCTGCTCACTGTGTAGAACAAATTGGTACAAAAGGCACGTCCTTTGATCATGGAAGAAATCTCTATAATCCCCGCCTAAGTGAAACGATTTTGAATCCTAAAGAAACATTTTCGGTTGCTAGGTTTCTAAGAGGGCAGAAAGTTCAATATTAATTTGCCTGGCAAAAATCTCCACTGTAGAGATGTGGCGAATACCTGAGGACAATCTGTGTCTGCTCTGTCTGCTGTGGGAGCCCCTAGACTCAAGTGTCTACTTAAAAAGAAATTAGGCAAAATAGAAGCCCAGCTTCTCAGTCACACTCGGCACCTTCTGAGTGATCAATAGTCACTTGAGGCTAATGGTACTGTCCTGGACAGCACAGATGGGACATTTCCACCCTCACTGAAGGTCCTATTGGTCAGACTTGATCTAGATCATGACAGTGGCTGAAAGTTCGCTGTTTCACTAAAGAAAGACACAAGTGGAGATTATACACCTGGCACAGATTAGGTACTAAAACATACGTCCTGTGTGGGGAGGAAGGGGTGGTTCTTGGAGCCTGAGCTGCATGAAAATGTTGAAACATGTATAACATCATATGTGAAATAGATCACCAGTCTAGGTTTGATGCATGAGGCAGGGTGCTCAGGGCTGGTGCACTGGGATGACCCTGACCCTGAGGGATGGGGAGGGAGATGGGAGGGGGGTTCAAGATGGGGGACACATGTACACCCGTGGCTGATTCATGTCAATGTATGGCAAAAATCACCACAATATTGTAAAGTAATTCAGTTCAGTTCAGTTCAGTTGCTCAGCCGTGTCCGACTCTTTGCGACCCCATGAATCGCATCATGCCAGGCCTCCCTGTCCATCACCAACTCCCGGAGTTTACCCAAACTCATGTCCATCGAGTTGGTGATGTCATCCAGCCATCTCATTCTCTGTCATCCCCTTCTCCTCCTGCCTTCAATCTTTCCCAGCATCAGGGTCTTTTCCAATGAGTCAGCTCTTTGCATCAGGTGGCCAAAGTATTGGAGTTTCAGCTTCGACATCAGTCCTTCCAATGAACACCCAGGACTTATCTCCTTTAGGATGAACTGGTTGGATCTCCTTGCAGTCCAAGGGACTCTCAAGAATCTTCTCGAACACCACAGTTCAAAAGCATCAATTCTTCAACACTCACCTTTTTTTATAGTCCAACTGTCACATCCATACATGACTACTGGAAAAACCATAGCCTTGACTAGATGGACCTTTGTTGACAAAGTAATGTCTCTGCTTTTTAATATGCTGTCTAGGTTGGTCATAACTTTCCTTCCAAGGAGTAAGCGTCTCTTAATTTCATGACTGCAATCACCATCTGCAGTGATTTTGGAGCCCCCCAAAATAAACTCTGACACTGTTTCCCCATCTATTTCCCATGAGGTGATGAGACCAGATGCCATGATCTTAGTTTTCTGAATGTTGAGCTTTAAGCCAACTTTTTTACTCTCCTCTTTCACTTTCATCAAGAGGCTCTTTAGTTCTTCTTCACTTTCTGCCATAAGGGTGGTGTCATCTGCATATTTGAGGTTATTGATATTTCTCCTGGCAATCTTGATTCCAGCTTGTGCTTCTTCCAGCCCACCACTTCTCATGATGTACTCTGCATATAAGTTAAATAAGCAGGGTGAAAATATATACCCTTGACGTACTCCTTTTCTTATTTGGAACCAGTCTGTTGTTCCATGTCCAGTTCTAACTGTTGCTTCCTGACCTGCATATAGGTTTCTCAAGAGGCAGGTCAGGTGGTCTGGTATTCCCATCTCTTTAAGAATTCTCCACAGTTTATTGTGATCCACACAGTTGAAGGCTTTGGCATAGTCAATAAAGCAGAAATAGATGTTTTTCTGGAACTCTCTTGCTTTTTCGATGATCCAGTGGATGTTGGCAATTTGATCTCTGGTTCCTCTGCCTTTTTTAAAACCAGCTTGAACATCTCGAAGTTCACGGTTCACGTATTGCTGAAGCCTGGCTTGGAGAATTTTGAGCATTACTTTACTAGCGTGTGAGATGAGTGCAAATAGTAGATAGATGAGTGCAAATAGTAAAGTAATTAGCCTCCAATTAAAACAAAAAAAATTAAAGAAAAGAAAATGGTGCAAATGGTTTTTCTCATCCCCTTCTGTCTCTAAAAACTTGAGGTAAGAATAACCTGGGTTATTTCTTTTGAGTTGTTTTGCATGGATTTTATAGATATCCTAGAACAGATATCTTTTGAACTATGGACTGTGACCCATTAGTTTGTAAAATAAATTTAGTGGGTTCCACTGGCATTGAAAACAAAGGAAATAGAATGAAAATGTCATCATGTTTCATGTGTGGTGGGAGTGAATATTATTTTGTAAAATTTTGTTTGAAATGTGTACCTATTTGGGGATACTGGTTAACTGTAAAAATGTGTATTTTATTCCGAATCATGTTTATAGCATGTTTAAAAGCCAGCTCTGTACCTATTTGGGTATACTAGTTAACTGTAAAAATGTGTATTTTATTCTGAATCATGTTTATAGCATGTTTAAAAGCCAGCTCTGAAGCTGTAAAACTGTGAAATGAGCTCTTAGGCTCTAAAGCAATGGCAAAAGGCAAGTAAATGTGCTAAGAAGCTCATTTAGTTATTTATACCAGGTATTTATACCAAAGTCCATTTATTAAGTCTTCTTTTAATGCTTTTTGTAGATGTAAAAGGGAACAGGGCATTTAGAGATCTTTAAGGCAATCCTGTAGTGATCCATGGGGGCATGATAGGTGGGGTGGGATGATCTCTGTTGTCTAATGTCTTTTAATCCCTAACTACAAATGAGTTTGAAAAGAACGCATTTTGTAAATGTCAAGTAGATAGCATGATATTTAAGTCACTTAAGTATTTTATTTCCATTTTGTTGGAAGCAGTTTTAGTGCAAGAGTTGCTGGTAGCATTTCCATTGATTCTGCTAAGTCAGGTGGTTTGTATATATAACTTGCATGTGTAACTTCATTTTATACCTCGATATAGTCTCTTTATGTATAATTAGGCCTTGAGTAGGAGTGGCAGTGAGAATTTAGTTTTTTGATACAAAGTGCTTTCCAGAACTGTGAACAGAAGATGGATTCTTCCCTTTGTTCTCTAACAGTGGGTTTTTTGTTTTTTTTGCCTAAGGGTGGTCTTTTTGTCTTTTTGCCTAGTTTGAGTAGGAATTTACTAAAACATAAACAGGTAGTTTGATGGGTTCTGCTGACTTCGACTCTATAGCAGCCAGAGAGAAAGGACACAGATGGCAATAGGTACCAGCACTTTGTTTTTGGAGGTGTCGATTCTTGCCCTAGAGAGTCTCTAAGAGGATTTAACATGGCATTGCCAGAAAATTCTGGTCATTTGCATACTTGCTTTTTGCCGAATGTCTGTTTATTAGATGATAAGCTTTGTGAGAGCATTAAACTTGCCTGTTTATAGCTGTCTCTGTGCACCTTGGTTGCTACTTGGGACATGGCAGGCACTTAACATAACAATTCAGTGCAATGATTCTCTAACTGGTTCCCAGATCAGCCACTGGGAGGTGGTAGTCATACAAACTGTAGGGATCCTCCCACCTGCTGAAACGCTGGAGGTGGGGCCCAGTTGTCTGGGTTTAACAAGTCCCCCCTCCCCACCCAGGTGATTCTGATCTACAGTAAGTTTAGAGTGACTTTGCTAAGTCCTTCACTTCAGGAGAACTGAGGGCCTTCTAGGGGATTTTTGTACACTTCTCAAGTGTAGGTGTTTTTGTTTAGGTTTTCACCTACGGTCCCATAGAATGAGTTAGAAAATGTGAGAATCCAAGTTTTTAGGAATAAGCCAGTGAACTGGTCTCTTGAAATTCTCATTTATCAGTTTTTGAAGACTTAGCTAAGAAGGCCTACTCTGTCATACCTGTGAAGAAGGAATACCAAAGGTGAGAATTGTGTCTGATAGTGCATGGTTAATGTTGATCAATAAAATCATTGAAACCAACTTTTTAATATAAATATCCAGATAGAAAATCTTAATTTGAGCTAGCAGATTTTTGCACATGGAATCATCTAAGTAAATTGCCAGACATGCTATTATTGCTATTACAGCATTTGTCTAAAATCTTTTGCTACTATAACCTCCAAATGTCCAACTATAGCGGAATGTGCATGCATGCTCTGTCACTCAGTCATGTCGACTCTGACTCTTTGTGACCCCCCTGACCTGTAGCCCACCAGTCTCCTCTGTCCATGGAACTTTCCAGGCAAGAATACTGGAGATGGTTGGCGCTTCCTATTCCAGGGGATCTTCTCTACTCAGGGATTGAACCTGCATCGGCAGGCAGCTTCTTTACCACTGAGGCATCTGGAAAGCCAAAGTCATCATCACCTATCATATTGGAATAAGTAAACAAAGTTATGATACAGTCTTCCTTTGGATTATTATGTAACTAATAAAGTATTCTTAAAGATTTTAAGTGATGTGGAGTGCTTAATATCTAAAGCTAAACTAGCAAAGCAGTTTACAGAACATTGTTTAATAAAGTGTGTATGTGAGTAAAGTGCTTAAGAACAGACAGGAAATATAATAGTAACACCTTTTGGTTTGTTTTATTTGTTTATGAAGATATTTTAAAAATGGAAAAACTTATATTTCTATTTATGTTACAAAATACTGAAAAAATTAAAAGGAAGAACACCAACCTTCTGCTGTGCTAGCATAACTGTGCCCCTGTGTTCATTTTCCTTCTAGTTTTAGTCCTTATGTGTGCACGTGGTGTTTGATATGTTGATCAATCACATTTTGGCATTTTATAACTGGCCCTAAACACAACCGATTGTCAATTCCTAAGCTTTCTTTTTCAAACTGATGTTTTAGGGTTGCGGATTTCTTGGTGTGGTTAAAACAGTTTCAGAATATTTAGTGCCCTGAAATTTATTTGAAGAAGGAACACATTGCAGAGAACACTGTCAGTTCAAGAGGTGCTTCTAGGGAGTATTTGAAGAATAGAAAACAGGGATCTGAAGTGGAGAAGTCAACTTTTCCAAATAGAGATAAGAAGACAAGGACAGTGCACGAGAAGGAAGCATGGAAGGAAGGGTGGGCAAAGGTCTACAGGGCGTCTGGAAGCATGAGATTGCTGCCCGTGAGGGTGGGCTTGGGGTTCAGACCTGTGAATGCGGAATACCCGTTGTGCTCCAAGAACGAGGAAAATCATGGTCTCTGCCTTTAGGAAACTTGTTCTAGTGCTTATATTATTTCCTCTTTTGAGTGAACTGTAACTTGGAAGAAAATAAAAGAAAATGTTGTTGGAACCCATGGTTCTGAGTAGTGGAGGAAGCAGACTTGGGACCATTGCAAATCAGTGCCTACAGCAGCAGTTACAGAGAGGTTTTTCTTAGCACCAGCTGAGACCTTGACTTTCTCTCCTGCAAAGGAGACACATTTCTGGTGGTCACACAGCACACTGGGCCTAATACTTTGTAGTTTTACTATAGGTTTACTACAAAAATAAAGATTTAAATATGTGATCATTTTGGAATTTACACTAGTATAGAAAGTATCGACTTCTCTGGGAAGTCCCCTGGCGACTTCCCTGGTGGCTCAGACGGTAAAGCGTCTGCCTACAATGCGGGAGACCTGGCTTCAATCCCTGGGTTGGGAAGATCTCCTGGAGAAGGAAATGGCAACCCACTCCAGTATTCTTGCCTGGAAAATCCCATGGACAGAGGAACCCGGTAGGCTATAGACAGTCCTTGGGGTCGCAAAGAGTCGGACATGACTGAGCGACTTCACTTTCACTTTCAGAAAGTATCTAGTGTAATATGATCTTATAAGAAAAAGAATGTTTCTCCAGAAGAGTGGGTAGTTATCTCAATATCATGAATTGGTTTGGAATGCCAAATTTATTCTACAACAAGTTCCTTATGTATTTAGGTCTGTTTCGGAATGCTCTACTCTGCTCTTTTTGCAGGCATTGGTACCATTCCGTTTGTGATATGTTCGTAATGTTTTATTATCTGGTTAGGCTAGTCCTCTCCCATGACTCTCTTGTTTTAATGGAAAATTTTGATTATATATGATCTTAAGAATCAACTTATCCAACTTCAAAATTAATGAGAAAATTTATCTTTACAACTCGAATCTTGGAACCCAAGAATAAGGCAAATCTTTCTATTTATCCACCATCCTGTGTATTCATCTTCAGTGTTTCAAACATTTCTTTATCTATAATGAGGTCATCGCTTTCAAATTTCACATCCACATATTTTATCCTTTTGTTTATGTTGTAAAGGAGTTTTTCTCTTATATTTTGTAATTGCTTATTGTTGTCATATAAAAAATCTATTGATTTTGATATATTAATATAATAACCAGATACATTGTTGGATTCTATTACCATTTCTATTGTTTCACTTGAATTGCTTGGGGTTTACAGGTGTGAAATTGTATATTCTAAAATGGTGAGTGTTCAACTTTGTTCTAAGATTTGTCTTTTATTTCTCTTAGCTAATTTAATTGAATACTTTCAAAACAGTGTTAAATATTGACAATAATGTGTTTTTATTACTTTTTTGGAAATGTTTCCAGTAATGGCTATGATAATTACAAATAGTAGTGAACACATGTATGGTACTAAGTATCTTCCAAAAAACTCTTCTAAGTATTTGATATATATTTAGCATGCAGAATGGTTGGCATTTGACATGAGATATATGTATTTTATCAGGCAATGGAGTTTCTATATATTTTTCATTTATTAAAAATTAAAATTCTTCTTCCATATCAGGTTATAAAGATGAAATGCAATTTCAGCATCTGTGTAGCTGATAATATAGGTGCTTTTTTTCTTTTGACTTGTTGAGAGAGTGAATTATATTAGTATGTGCCTTAATATTGAATCATCCTTGGCATGGTTAGTGATACATCATTCTTTTAGGGTAATTCTGGCTTCTATCTGCTTATCTCTTTATATAGAATTTTTTAATATTCATGAATTGGATTAGACTATAGTGGGTTTTTTTTGCTATATTTATCAGATTTCTGTTTCACTATCATGCAGGCTTTTGAAAAAAATCAGCAATTTGTGTTCTCTCCATCTGTGTTGGAAAATTTTAAACAATTGAAATTTTTCTTTGAAGGTTTTTTAGAACTCACCTGTGACATTATCTGTATAGGTGCTTTTTGTGAGTACAGTTTTGGATAACACTGTGGTTTTTTCCTACTTCTTATTTTTAGTGTCAGTTTTGAAAGTGAAAGTAGCTCAGTTGTGTCTGACTCTTTGTGACCCCATGGACTATACAGTCCATGGAATTCTCCACTCCAGAATAATGGAGTGGGTAGCCTTTCCCTTCTCCAGGGGATCTTCCCGATCCAGGAATTGAACCAGGGTCTCCTGCATTGCAGGCGGATTCTTTACCAACTGAGCTATTTAGTAATGTATATTGTCTTTTTCATTTTTGGTTTTTATTTGCATAGACTTTGAAACTTTGTAAGCATTCTCTTACAATTAGTATTTTAATTTTCTCTACCTCATATTTGTGTTTATATATTTTTCTTTGCTCTTTCCTCACTCCTCCCCCATGCTTCTAAATGAGGTTTGTTAGTGGTTTGTATTTCTCTCTCCACTTCTGAAACCAATTTTACCTTTAGATTTAACCTCGAAGTTGTACCTGAGGAATATTACTAAATGGCTTTTATTAGCTCACTTTTACCTAAGTCTTTGTAGAATATTGACTTTGTTGTCAAGGATCCAGGATCTTTAAAACAGCTTTGCTTTTTTAGATGAAAAAGATAACAGAAGAGTAGATAAGATCATCAACCTCACTGCAGTGCAGTGGAGAGTTTGGAAGTGATGCAAGCCCTCAGCAGGGGAAAGAGGGTGGCCTTTAAGAGTCACCACTGTTCTTGTGACTATATGCTTTCAGGCTTTAGTGGAGAGTCAATTCCTCGTAACCAGTCAGACCTCAGACATAAAAGATCAGACAGCACTTGTGATTTCATGTTGATCTTGAGCAACTTTCCCTTTTATTTCCCAATTTACCTCTTTACCCCATTAAAATCAATAGTGTTTGTTGACCAACTGGAGAGGAGGGGCAGAAGGGGAGAAGAAAGTTAGAGTTTTCACTTGTTTCTAGGCTGGAAGACTGGATGGATGCAGAACCACTAAGCAAGATAGGAAAACAGAAGGAATAGATTTGGTTGGAAATGTAATAAATTTCACTCTGTATATGTTGTGTTTGCAAAGCTGACAAGCTATGAAAAGTGAGATGTCCAGTATGTATTTTGATATGAGAAGACTCAAGTATTTCCCTGTCTCTATCTGCAACCTCTGCCTTATTCTTATAATTTCATACATAATTATTGGAATAGCTCTGGTTTTCCTTGTTTGCAGTTTTGAGTTTCAATCATTAAATCCAGATGAAGGTCTTTCATATTCTTTATGGAGTCTGGAAACGTTCTTTACAGTTTTCTTTCTCTATTTTTTTCTCTCAAGCTTACCTTCCACAGCATTACTCTGGCCCTGACCCAGAAACAGACACCCCAGGGTCAGTTAGGCTGAACTATTTTATTCTCTGAACACTTTGTTTCATGACTCAAATGAATTTCACACATTTGCTTTTGTTAATTGCTCTACCGCTTGAAATTCAACTTCCCCAAAACTTGTACAACTGAATTCCTCATTCCTTGCAAAACATGCTAACTGCTGTCTCCTCTGTGAAATGTTCCAGACATCCCCCTGTAGGGTTGGCTCATGGTATGTTCACTGATTACCTCATAATAATTTGTTTTCTTATCTAATTTATTAAAGAACAGACTTGATAGCAGAGACTCACTTCTATGTTGGCCTTGGTTTATATAGAGTGCTCTGGAGTGTTGGCTAAATGAATGGATTGACCTTTTAATCAGAATGATTATATAGTGAGAATTTCAGGTTGAATGATCAGTGGAGGTGAATTTTGAAATAAGCAGCTGAGATGTTTGGAGCCACAATGGTTATACCTAGCTTTGGGATTTATGAAACAGCCAGATCCACCCATGTGCTGTGACAAAGGTGATACTTAAATTCACTGGACTATAGCAGTCACTGTGACTCCATCTGCTTACTTGTCTCTGCCCTCTTTGTGGTCCAAATTCTCTCCTCTAAATTTGAACTCTTTGCAGTACCTTCCCAACCAGAATCCTACCTCCAACACCCTGGGACATAAGATATGCTCTTGTTGTTTTAGTTGCTGTCATGCCCAACTCCTTGTGACCCCATGGACTATAGCCCACCAGGCTCCTCTGTTGAGGGGATTTTACAGGCAAGAATCCTGGAGTTGGTTGCCACTTTCTTCTCCTGGGAATCTTGCTGACCCAGGGATCAAACCTGCGTCTCCTGCATTGGCAGGCAGATTCTTTACCACTAAGTCACCCAGGAAGCCCACAAGACATGCTCTTAATCTCACTTAATTTGATTCTTTTCACTTTCTTACTCATCTGCAGTACCTTAAAATAATTGTTCTCAATATATTGATACTTTGTCTGAGGTGAGAATTCCACCCCTCCCAAACTTGAAGAACTCATCTGCTGGACGAGAAACTAGATTCCTCATAAAGCAGGCCTGGTCTACTGTGAGGGGGAAATTGAGGTGAGCAATAATTTAAATGATTGCATTTTACCTTAAACTTTGATTTTTTTTTTTTTTTTTACCATAATTGGCCATAGATACATACAAAACATGGAGAAGGGAATGGCAACCCACTCCAGTATTCTTGCCTGGACAATCCCATGGACTGAAGAGCCTGGTGGGCTACAGTCCATGGGGTCACAAAGTGTCAGACATGACTGAGCAACTGACACAGATACACACACACACACACACACACACACACACACGGATAATGATTTTAAGGTTTTGAGGAAATAACTAGTTAGTTTGAAGTATCACAAAGACAAATCTTGACTTTTTGCAAGAGGGTATGATGACATATCATTAAGCAACATCAGTCTATCCTATTGAGAACTCTTTGGAGAGCTGAGAATAAGGCTGAGAGACAAAATCAAGACCTGTTCCTATGTGATGAGCTCTAAGAGAGACGTGGCTTCCCCAGTATTTAACAACATATGAGTAATGTTAATGGCCATATTTAACTAATAGCTCAACAAGGAAAATCAAAAGCCTCTGTGAAGAGTTGAATAAAAATGCCTCAACTGGGTTTTGTTGAGTCTAATTTCATGGGCATAAACATCTTGCCTCTTTTTCTTTGTGCTTTGATTTCTGCCATTAAGTCACTTAGGAGGAGTAATATGCTAACAATTGCTGAGAATTTATTGTATAAAGTCACCATATGGATGAACTCATTAATCTCACAATAACTCTATAAAGTAGGCAACATCATTTTCTCCCTTTCATAGGCAAATAAACTGCAACTCAAAGAGGCTTAGTGACTTGTGTAAGTGACATGCTCAATGGGTGACAGAGCATTGACTGATGGAAGCCTAACTCCAAGACTTGCACTTGGTTCTATTCTAACACTCCAACCTGAATCCATGTTTAAAGATGGTCTGTTGGATTTGTACACCACAGAACTGATTCTGGAGGGATCATCTCCCCAATGCCCTGTATTAAAGAGCACAACAAGATAAACTGTGGGTGTAGACTGTGTTGGTGATAGGGGAGAGTGATAAGAAATCCAGACAAGACGAAAAAGCAAGGGGAGACAGTAGGAGAGTTGTGAAAGGACTAGATGTTCAGCCAAGTGGTGCAGAAATAGAAAAGTCTATGGCTTCCTGGAAACATCTTGACGAGATCAAAAGAGACAGAGAATTCCCTACAGGGGAGACTGGCACGAGCCCATATGTTGAGCTCAAAGCAACAGGACTGGCATCTCCCAGGAGACAGGAAGGAGCCACCAGGAAAGGAGAGCTTACAATAGATTTGCACCTATTCTGTTGTAAAACTTTTCTTTGGCTTCCAAAGTCAAACTTGCGCAAATTGTTTTGAAGTAGAGTCATAGTCCTGAACCTCTTTGTCTACCAGAATTTTGCAATATTACTCACTTTAGGGGCTCTCATTTCCTCTGATGTCAAGACCCTGTAGTTATACAACTAGAGATTGGCACTAGGTACACGGGGACTTATCTAGGTCATGTTTCATGATTAATATATTCTACCCTCAGGACATTAATAGCTTCTTTTTACTTATAATCAGATTTTTAAAAAAACTGATAATGACCTTTTAACCTATATTCAGATAAAGTAAAACTCCTCTTTTGGGAATGGCAATTCCTTAATAGACTTATGCATCAAAGCTCTTTTTAGAGAAAAATATTTTTTCTGGGGACTTGGGGAGAGCATCTTATACCAAATTTCCTTACTTTTTGAAAAAAAAAAAAAAGTATAGTTTGGCCCATTTTCAAGTAATGAGAGCTCTAAATAGAAGCATACTTAAGAAAAAAAAATTCTTTACTGTTTAAAAAAATTAGCAAGTTTGCTCAGATATTAAAAAAAAAAATGTAAATGGAAATAAAAATAGGAACGCAAATGAGTCCCAGATTTAGCAAAGATGACAGCCCTCTTTAATGCCACCATCCTAAGGCACCCTTTGTACACTCTTTTCTGTTACAAGGTTTTAATGGAAAGCAGCTGCCTTGGAAGGCATTGTTTACAATGGATCTCTGTCATTGCTCTGCATTGTAGCTATAAATAATGTCAACATGTTCTCCTATCCAGCAGCCTAGATGCTGATGCCACCCATCCATACCAGATGAGGTTATATTATTCTCCTCAAACATATTCATTATCATCTTAGGCTGTCCCCATCCCTGAGGGTAATGATGACCCTTTGTAACACCATTCATCACTCCCCGTGATTGTTTGCAGCTGAGGCTATTGGCCTGAGGGTCCTCTCCCACCCAGCTGCTTTGTTGCCTGGCAGTATTATGTCTGCCGTGCTTTCTTTTGGATCTTTCTTGAAGACATTTTCATCTTTTTCAGTTTAGACCTGTGGCTATAAAAGCAATGCAAATCCAAGGTATTGAAACATCTGTGTTAGCATCTGACATACTCCTGTAGTGGTCTTGGCAGTTTAACCAGGTAAGGGATGAGCCACTGACAGAAAGTCTAGGAGACCTTGAAAAGTGGATGGAAAGTCAGGGGAAAGCTGTGAAGTGGGGATTCAGATATATTTTCTTGGAAAAGCTGGAGTGAATGAAGGCCAGTGAGTCAGTGATGTTTTCTTGTATCCATTCTTCCCAGCAGGTTGGTCAGTACCAGTGTCAGTGTATACGTGTTATTCTGGGTAGGAGGTTACTTCATTTTATTGGCTTCATGGTTATAAACCACAGATACAAAATATAATGAATAAATACACAGCAGTGCTAAGATATAGGGAGAGGAGCCATCAGTGAACTAGAATTTGAAGACTACTTGAAAGACAGATGACAGATTGGTGGGGAAACTAAGCTCAAAACAGGTAGAGGAGAAGATGGCTGCAGACTGTGGAGATAAATATAGGGAGTCTCTAAAGTCAGCTTTAGGTATCAAGTGCAGAAAGCAGTCCCAAGAGAATCACCAGAGCTGGTTTATGGATCAGAAAGTGGACTAGCCTCTACCCACCACACTGGCCAGTGGAAGAGCGAAAGGTTCTTTCACCTAGAAAATTATTTACTTGTGGATCATGACCTTCCCCCTACTAACCAGAGAAAGGCTGTTGTGAAAATAACATCCGCAAACAGGCTAATGGTGAATCAAGCACAAAAACAAGCCAGCAACTCCGATCTCCAAATGTTTGTAGAACAAGCACCGCCAGCTCAACAGAGGACCTAATGTCTCAGGTTACAATGGAGTTTAACAATTAAATAGCGTGAAATCAAAAAGAGATAAACAAGCACTATATATTAATGCATATATATGGAATATAGAAAATAATACTGATGGACCTATTTGCAGGGAAGGAATGGAGACGCAGATGTAGAGGATGGACTTGTGGACACAGCAGGGTAAAAGAGCATAGGCTGAATTGAGAAAGTAGCACTGACACACATTATCAGTATGTATTAACACTGACATACATGTATATTCATACATTATAGTGTGTGAAATAGATAGCTAGTGGGAAGCTGCTACGTAATACAGGGAGCCCAGCCCGCTGTTTTGTGATGGGGATGGGAAGGGGGAGGGAGGCTCAGGAGGAAGGGAATGTGTGTGTGTGTGTGTGTGTATATATATATATATATATATAATATTATATATTATTATGATATAATTATATTATATAAATATAATTCTCATTGTTTTATGGCAGAAACCAGCACAATGTTGTAAAGAAATAATCTTCCATTTAAAAAATAAACTTTAAAAATAGGGGGATCTGGATGGGGAATACGTGTAAATCTATGGCTGATTCATATCAATGTATGACAAAACCCACTGAAATGTTGTGAAGTAATTAGCCTCCAACTAATAAAAAAAAAAAAATAAAATAAAAAAAGAAAAAATGAATAAATAAAAAATAAACTTTAAAAATAAAAGGAGTATATCTGTTGGCTTCCATGAGATGAGAGGATGTCATGTTTACAAAGCAAGAACATTCAATTACATGGTATAGCAAAATCCTTCGAGGTTTTAGGAATCAGTTCAGTTCAGTCGCTCAGTTGTGTCCGACTCTTTGCGACCCCATGAATTGCAGCATGCCAGGCCTCCCTGTCCATCACCAACTCCCGGAGTTTACTCAGACCCATGCCCCTTGAGTTGCTGATGCCATCCAGCCATCTCATCCTCTGTCGTCCCCTTCTCCTCCTGCCCCCAATCCCTCCCAGCATCAGGGTCTTTTCCAATGAGTCAGTTCTTCACTTCAGGTGGCCAAAGTGGAGTTTCAGCTTCAGCATCAGTCCTTCCAATGAATACCCAGGACTGGTCTCCTTTAGGATGGACTGGTTGGATCTCCTTGCAGTCCAAGGGACTCGAAGAGTCTTCTCCAACACCACAGTTCAAAAGCATCAATTCTTCGGCACTCAGCTTTCTTCACAGTACAACCCTCACATCCATACATGACCACTGGAAAAACCATAGCCTTGACCAGACAGACCTTTGTTGGCAAAATAATGTCTCTGCTTTTTAATATGCTATCTAGGTTGGTCATAACTTTCCTTCCAAGGAGTAATCGTCTTTTAATTTCATGGCTGCAGTCACCATCTGCAGTGATTTTGGAGCCCGAAAAGATAAAGTCTGACACTGTTTCCACTGTTTCCCCATCTATTTCCCACGAAGCTATGGGACCAGATGCCATGATCTTAGTTTTCTGAATGTTGAGCTTTAAGCCAACATTTTCACTCTCCTCTTTCACTTTCATCAATCGGGTGGAGAGGGAGGTGGGAGGGGGGATCGGGACGGGGAATACGTGTAAATCTATGGCTGATTCATATCAATGTATGACAAAAAAAAATAAATAAATAAATAAAAATTAAAAAAAAAAAAAGAGGCTTTTTAGTTCCTCTTCACTTTCTGGCATAAGGGTGGTATCATCTGCATATCTGAGGTTATTGATATTTCTCCAGGCAATCTTAATTCCAGCTTGAGCTTCTTCCAGCCCAGCATTTCTCATGATGTACTCAGCATACAAGTTAAATAAGCAGGGTGACAATATACAGCCTTGACGTACTCCTTTTGCTATTTGGAACCAGTCTGTTGTTCCATGTCCAGTTGTAACTGTTGCTTCCTGACCTGCATATAGGTTTCTCAAGAGGCAGGTCAGGTGGTCTGGTATTCCCATCTCTTTAAGAATTCTCCACAGTTTATTGTGATCCACACAGTTGAAGGCTTTGGAGTAGTCAATAAAGCAGAAATAGATGTTTTTCTGGAACTCTCTTGCTTTTTTGATGATCCAGCAGATACTGGCAATTTGATCTCTGGTTCCTCTGCCTTTTCTAAAACCAGCTTGAATATCTGGAAGTTCATGGTTCACATATTGCTGAAGCCTGGCTTGGAGAATTTTGAGCATTACTTTACTAGCGTGTGAGATGAGTGCAATTGTGTGGTAGTTTGAGCATTCTTTGGGATTGCCTTTCTTAGGGATTGGAATGAAATCTGACCTTTTTCAGTCCTGTGGCCACTGCTGAGTTTTCCAAATTTGCTGACGTATTGAGTGCAGCACTTTCACAGCATCATCTTTCAGGATTTGAAATAGCTCAACTGGAATTCCATCACCTCCACTAGCTTTGTTCGTAGTGATGCTTTCCAAGGCCCACTTGACTTCACATTCCATGATGTCTGGCTCTAGGTGAACGATCACACCATTGTGATTATTTGGGTCATGAAGATCTGTTTTGTTCAGTTCTTCTGTGTATTCTTGCCACCTCTTCTTAATATCTTCTGCTTCTGTTAGGTCCACACCATTTCTGTCCTTTATCGAACACATCTTTGCATGAAATGTTCCCTTGGTATCTCTAATTTTCTTGAAGAGATCTCTAGTCTTTCCCATTAAGAATAGGAAATAAGATTACCCAGATTGAAAACCAAAAGCTCTGTTAACCTGAATAACAAAAGAAACACAATTTATGCACCAAAATATTGACCCAAGATACTGAACAGAGCCCCTTCATGGACCCTTTGGGCTGCAAGGAGATCAAACCTGTCAATCCTATAGGAAACCAACCCAGAATATTGATTGGACGGACTGATGCTGACGCTCCAGTATTCTGGCCATCTGATGCGAAGAGCTGACTCATTGGAAAAGACCCTGATGCTGGGAAAGATGAAGTCAAAAGGAGAAGGGGGCAACAGAGGATGAGATGGTTAGATAGCATCACCTAGTCAATGGACATGAATTTGAGCAAACTCTGGGAGGCAGTGAAGGACAGGGAAGCCTGGAGTGCTGCAGTCCACAGGGTTGCAAATATCAGACATGGCCAAGTGACTGAACAGCAACAACAATGAGCAGAAGATTATCCCAGAACCACCACAAAAAGGCATGGAAGCAAAAAAGCATGAAAAAAAAAATAGCTGAAAGGAAACAAACCCAGAAATTTCAAAATTTATCTAATAGAAGCACCCAAAGAAGGAAATAGAAGAGAGAATATACTTAAAGAAATATTAGAAGATAATTTTCCCATATACCTGATTTCGAATGGGCACACTGAGGCCTGGTGGAAGGAAGCTGATGACATATCTTCCTCAATTTACCAGGAAGGAATTCTCGGAACACCAAGTGTAAGTAGACACTTCTGAAGAAAGAAATCCAAAAAGATACACACATGAAAAAAGAGTTGGATTGCCATCACGTTTCTCAATGGCAACATTAGATAGAGGAAGGCAAATGATTTGAACCCTGATTTATTAATATATGTTTAGTCAAATTCTCATTTATCTGTAAGAGCAAATCTATATACATATTTTAGGTTTAAAGAAGATAAATTGCACACAATCCCCAGTTAAAGAATAACCAGCATGTGTTCTAGCAAAAAGAGCAATATATGTAACAACAAGAACAACAACAAATGTATTACAGGAAATCAGGGTGAGGAAGAATCTGAGAAAATAATGCTGCTGTTAAGCCTGAGTAATTGTTCTGCTGCTGCTGCTACGTCGCTTCAGTGGAGTCCGATTCTGTGCGACCCCATAAACAGCAGGCCACCAGGCTCCCCCGTCCCTGGGATTCTCCAGGCAGGAACACTGGAGTGGGTTGCCATTTCCTTCTCCAAGCATGAAAGTGAAAAGTGAAAGTGAAGTCACTCAGTCGTATCCGACTCTTCCCAATCCCATGGACTGCAGCCTACCAGGCTCCTCCGTCCATGGGATTTTCCAGGCAAGAGTACTGGAGTGTGTTGCCATTGCCTTCTCTGGAATAATTGTTCATTTCTAGACAAAAATTTGTATACTTTAATGTGGAATTAGAGAATAAAAGAAGTATGAGCTAACCTGTGTTCCTTGCTCAATGAGATGATGTGACACTAACTAACTATATGTGGTAGGAAAATAAAAATAAATATTCATATACGTATAGGATGTTTGAATTCCAGATCGCAAAGGAGAAAAAAAATCTAAATTTTTCACTCCAACTAAATACCAGAGAGGAAAGGAAATAAGAAAATATGTTAAATAAAAAAATAAGGTGACTAACAAAAATTTAAATATACTGGTAATTCTAATAAATGGAAACAGATTAAATTCCCCAATTTGGGGTAGAAATTCTGAGATTGGGTTAAAAAAATTAAGCTCCAAGATATTTCAGGAAACTTGTAAAACAAAAGGAAGCCAGAAGTTCAGAAATCAAACCAGGAAAGAGATCCTAACATTTGCCTTTCAAAAGAAAGCAAATAATACAAAACACCAAGCAAAAATGGCATTCAAGGCAGGAGGCACTAAATGACATTTTAACTACATAAATCAGTTAAGAAACATGAAGGACAAACCTTCATAAACCTAGTAACATAGATTTATGATGTATAGAACAAAACACTGAAACAGCATAAGAAGAAATGAACAAATTCACAATCAAAGTGGAAAACTTAAAAAAAAAAATCCAAAAACTTCACTCAGAAATTGATCAAGTAGATAAAATGAATTAGAATATGGAGTGATACAATCTACAGATTTGACCAAATATAATCATCTATATATAAGTTTATAAAGTATGGAGTACAGTCTTCTCAGATATACAAGTTATATTCATAGAACTGGGATTAAAAGAAAATCAAAACTAAATTGAGAAGTCATCAATGAATTAAATTGGAGTAAAAGAATTCTGATAAATTTATACTTTTAAAGACATTTATTGGACAGCTAGAAACTTAATGTAAAAATAAATATTTTTAAGAAGAGATGTATAAAGATGAAATCGTGTTAGTAAAAAAAAAAGCAGAGATAATCAGTTAAGGTATAAGTTTTTTTTCCCCCCTTTAATCTAGAATATAGAAGATTCCTGGAGAAATCTAAATAGAGAAACAACAAAGAATCTAAACATTTTCAAGAGTTAAAAATGGGGTAGAATTAAAGATGCTAGGAAATTTTATGTAAGAAATGTGTAACATTATATTAATAAACTTGAGAGTCTAGAAAAGATGGATGAATTTCTAAAAATTAAAATCATGAACCTTGGCTCATAAGGCAGCTTATTTGAATAGAGCTGTTATATAATAAAATTCAACTGAGTAAATTTAAAAGTTTTTGGCTTTATTTCAACCATTCTTGAATCAGGCAGTGTCCCATCTAGCAGACAGAAGGATGCTCCAAGGAGATTTGTAAGATGAAAGCCTTTCACAGGCAAAAGGGAGCTGGAAAAGGAAGCTGAACTAGCAAAATGTGAATTTATTGTGGTAAGGTCACCTTCCTTTAGGAAAGAGTAAGGTCTATCGGGCAGATAACCTCAAGAGTGCTGACCAGGTAATTCCAGAGTGACTGGTTTAAGATTCCATTCTTGGGAGATGGTGAAATTGTAAATAAGTGTTAAGTATTGGTTTGGTGATGTGTGCAGGCATAACTATCTTGCTTTTAACAAAGCAAAAAGCATGATAGTGAAAATACGATTTAAAAGAAAAAAATTCTCCAAAAGGTGAGCTCTGTGTCTATGAGTCAAAAAATAGAAGGAAAGACTAATAAGCAAATAATTACAAATGTTGTGAGTGTCACAGAAGCAGAAGAAAGAATGCCTCCTTTTTATGTGGTTTTGCTAAAAATCCTGGAGGAAAAAGGGCCTATTTTTCCATCTTTTTCCAGAAAACTCTTGCTGTTTTTAAAGAATTTTGCCAATGAAGTTTTCCACCCATTTACTCTAGGATACAGGAAGGGGAGAAGTTCAGTTATAAAACAAGTGAGAGAGAGAGAGAACTTTTCTTTTCTTTTCAGTAATATTTGATCTCTGAAGGCAAAGATTAAAGGAGTGGCAATTATATGAAAGACACCCTGTTATCTTGATTGACATAGAAAATGGAGAGGAAGTGTTTCTAATTTACAGTTCCACATATATCACAGAATGGAAAACATATTATAACATTTAACGAGTAAATTCATTTTTGATGGTATTCAGTTGATTTGAAAACAATGCTGGAATACTAAGGAATGCTGGTGGTGTAAGACAGGCCTCTAAGCACAAGCGATGAAGTGTCAGGTGGAAGTTACATTAAGCTTGACACACATCATTAAACAGTGTCTCATATGAGCAGATGTTCAACTTTTCACACTGAAGAGGTGGTGCAGGAGATTCTGTTGAAACATAACGTGATGTAATGGCATAATATGCCATGACAGTAAAATAAGCCATCTATCTTGGATGTGGCAGTTGGTGTCTGTGATGTGTGCTAATAATTTCAGTGTTTCTAGCTGCGGTGGAAACTGCTCTGAAGGTCCTAAATACCGCTCTGTCTATAATTGTTTGTATTCACATCATACTGAAACAGTACTACGGGTGCCATACTCGAGTAATTTCTTTAAATACCTGATAATATTATTAGTGATGTCTGTTAAGACTCCCTAAATTTGCCATTGCATCCTTTAATACTACCTCAGACTGGCCACTTCCTATGTCCTAGAAGTCATGGGAAAGTTGCCAAAAGTAAGTGTAGTAAATTTCTTAGAGGTTCAGTTTCCTAAAAGATCTCTTCTTGATACATTTTTTTTACTTAAAGCATGAGTTCTTTAGTTAGCTGGGGTTATTTTAAACTTTTTATTTTATATTGGAGTATAGCTAGTTTAAGGTGGACAGTAAAGAGACTCAGCAGTGTGTATACATGTATCCATTCTCCCCCAAACTCCCATCCCATCCAGGCTGCCATATAACATTGAGCAGAGTTCCCTGTGCTGTTAATGTAGGCTCTTGTTGATTATCCATTTTAAATTTAACAGTGTGTGTGCTAGTCAGCTGTTTTGAATGATGATGTTCATTGTCATTCCTGTTTCTCAATTTTTTATGTGTCAGTATCTCAAAACAAAAAACAAAAAACTGAGCCAAGGGTGGATGTATAAGTTCAACTCTTCCAACTTCTCAAAAACAAAAACAAAAACAAAAAAACACCACAATCAAACAATAAAAACAACACAACTGCACAAACTCTTTTCCATCACCATAACTAGGAGTCTGACTTCTAGTTACCAAACCTCAAGTTACCACTAACAGGAAGAATAAACGTGAAATCCCAGCATACTGTCTCTCATATTCCCTGCTGCAAGCCTTTGGGGCTTGTATGGGCAGTTTAGCAAAAGACTACATAGAAGTAAAACGGGGAGACAGCAGTGGGGAAAATTAATCCACTAGAAACCACCCACAGAAAGAAAAAGCTAGAAAATATAGAAAAAGCATAATGGTGTTAGGTCAGACCTCTAATTGTAGGGGAGGAACTTAAAAGTATTTGTGGGACATAAGTAAATATGTAGTAGCTGAGAAGTAACACTGTAGGCAAAGAGGAAGGTTAAGGTAATTGAGAGCCATCCTTGGAAAGCGGCTGGTGGAAGCAAAAGGAAACAAGATGGGGAGTTTGGACAGAAGAGACTCCAAACCGGAAATGACACACCACACCCCTTCCTCATTGCCCCAAACTCCAAAATATAATATTTGATTTAAAAAATCACTTCCTGTTACACTGCTATAGGAAGTTATTTATTCTTTCTCACAAACACCCAAACTGCGGGTTCTGTCCACAAAAACACAGAAGAATATTTCCATCTTATTTTTAAGACTGTTTCAAGAGTAAAACAGATTGAGAATAATCCAGACATTCAGGTGATTAAAGACTCATCCTCACCAGAACCAATGGCCAAACAGAAAGAAAATGAAATGCAACACTTCAGACTGTATTTAATATCCCCAAACAAGATGTTGTGGTTTTTGGAGAATGCTTTGAATTGTAAGCCCAGAATCTGAGAACAAAATGGACTAAAATGCAAGTGAAACAATTTCACTAAAGAAAGAAATAGGAGAAAAAGTTAAAATCATATTGGAAATGTAGACTAGTTAGCCTACATTTAGCTATACAGCCTAGTTAGCTATATAAGTTAGCCAAAGAATAAGAGACAAAAAACCTAAAGAACATAGAAAAAAGTAGAAAGTCTCCAAGAAAATGTGATAAAGGTAGAAGTAAAAAGACACAGAGAGATAGTGCTTGGTTTGAAAGACAACCACAGAAGGAATACCATTTAAATTGTTGAAGTCCTAAGGAACAAAAACAAAAAGTTGAACAGAACTAATATTTACCACTATTAAAAGAAAAAAAAAAAAAGCTGTGTGTGTGTAAAGGACTTTTTGAAAGTGCTCACTGGCACTATTGTAAACTAACCCTTAATGATTAACTCAAAGTCATACTTTAATAAAGCTACTAAACAAAGATAAAGAGTCCTTAGCACCATCAGGGGAAAAGATTAAGTAAGTTACAAGAAAAGATAACTAGACTGACACAAGACTCCTCAAATACAGCAGACAAAGCGAGGCAGCCGGAGGGCATCAGTTTCCAGAAAAGAAAGTGTGAGCCAGAGCGTTTCCCTCCAGCCAAGCTGTCCTTCAAGGATCAAGGCTATAGAAAAACAATGTTAAAACCAGAAGAGCTCAGGAAATTGTGTATCCTTAAGGGTTTTTTTTGAAGAATCTACTAGAAAATCTACTAGAGCTCAAGAAATTGTGTATCCTTGAGGTTTTTTTTGAAGAATCCTCCAGAACTCCATTTAACCAACAGATTACCAGGGAAACTTTAGTGAAAGAAGTGATGGACATAATTTAATCAGTTAGGATGAAAAATCTACCTAAACATCATAACCAAAAGATAAATTTTATGATATATTGAACTTCATACCTTGATATAGATGATACATGTTTCTCAAGAACAGGTGAAACAAAAAATCATATTAGATAACAAAGAAAACAGCAGTCAAAATATTAAATATTACAAATAATGCTATTAGATTACAAATAACACTATTGGGTTACAATGGACTAAAACTAAAAATTATTATTTAAAGAAAACCCAAAGTTCTTACATGTGGATATTTGACTTTTTATTATACAACACTTGAAAGAGAAATGCAATATAAAATTTTATGCCTTCTAAATATTGTTTGATTATAAAATTATGTAGTTTCTACATGTATATTCAGTTTAGTAGCTCACTGTCTGACTCTTTGCAATCCCATGGACTGCAGCGTGCCAGGCTTCCCTGTCCATCACCAACTCCCGAAACTTGCTCAAACTCATGTCCATCACATCGATGATGCCATCCAAACATCTCATCCCCTGTCATCCCCTTTTCCTCCCATCATCAATCTTTCACAACATCAGGGTCTTTTCCAATGAGTCAGTTCTTCGCATCAAGTGGCCAAAGTTTTGGAGTTTCAGCTTCAACATCAGTCGTTCCAATGAATATTCAGGACTGATTTCCTTTAGGATGGACTGGTTGGATCTCCTTGCCGTCCAATGGACTCTCAAGAGTCTTCTCCAAAACCACAGTTCAAAAACATCAATTCTTTGGTGCTCAGCTTTCTTCATAGTCCGACTCTCACATCCATACATGACCACTGGAAGAACCATAGCCTTGACCAGACAGACCTTTGTTGGCAAAGTAACGTCTCTGCTTTTTAATATGCTGTCTAGGTTGGCCATAGCTTTTCTTCCAAGGAGCAAGTGTCTTTTAATTTCATGGCTGCAGTGACCATCTGCAGTGATTTTGGAGCCCCCCAAAATAAAGCCTTTCACTGTTTCCATTGTTTCCCTCTCTATTTACCATGAAGTGGCAAATTCATTGCCTTTCTGAATGTTGAGTTTTAAGCTAACTTTTTCACTCTCCTCTTTCACTCTCATTAAGAGGTCTGCGTATAAGTTAAATAAGTAGGGTGACAATATACAGCCTTGGTGTACTCTTTTCCAGATTTGGAACCAGTCTGTTGTTCCATGTCGAGTTCTAACTGTTCCTGACCTGCATACAGTTTTCTCAGGAGACAGGTCTGGTGGGCTGGTATTCCCATTTCTTTCAGAATTTTCCACAGTTTGTTGTTATCCACACAGTCAAAAACTTTGGTGTAGTCAATAATGCAGAAACAGATGTTTTTCTGGAACTCTCTTGTTTTTTTGATGATCCAACGAATGTTGGCAATTTGATCTCTGGTTCCTCTGCCTTTTTAAAATTCAGCTTGAAAATCTGGAATTTCACATACTGTTCACATACTGTTGAAGCCTTGTTTGGAGAATTTTTAGCATTATTTTGCTAGCATGTGAGATAAGTGCAATTGTGTGGTAGTTGGAGCATTTTTTGGCATTTCCTTTCTCTGGGATTGTAATGAGAACTGACATTTTCCAGTCCTGTGGCCACTGCTAAGTTTTTCAAATTTGCTGGCATATTGAGTGCAGCACTTTAACAACATTATCTTTTAGGATTTGAAATAGCTCAACTAGAATTCCATCACCTCCAGTAGCTTTGTTTGTAGTGATGCTTCCTAAGGCCCACTTGACTTCACATGGCAGGATGTCTGGCTCTAGGTGAGTGATCACACCACTGTTGTTATCCAGGTCATGAAGATCTTTTTTTTAACAGTTCTTCTGTGTATTCTTTCTTCTGTTAGGTCATACCATTGCTGTCCTTTATTGTGCCCTTCTTTGCATGAAATGTTCCCTGGGTATCTCTTATTTTCTTGAAGAGATCAATAGTCTTTCCCATTCTATTGTTTTCCTGTATTTCTTTGCATTGATCACTGAGGAAGGCTTTCTTATCTCTTCTTGCTATTTTTTGGAACTCTGCATTCAAATGGGTATATCTTTGCTTTTCTCCTTTGCCTTTCACTTCTCTTCTTTTCTCAGCTATTTGTAAGGCCTCCTCAGACAACCATTTTGCCTTTTTGCATTTCTTTTTCTTGGGGATGGTCAATAAAATTGTATATTATGTTACATTTATGTTACCATAATGTAAAATAGATGACCAATACAAGTTTGATGCATGAAGCAGGGCACTCAAAGATGGTGCTCTTGGCCAACCAGAGGAATGGGGTGGGGAGGGATGTGGGAGGGGAGTTCAGGATGGGGGGACACATGTGCACCTGTGGCTGATTCGTGTCAATGTATGGTAAAAACCACCACAATATTGAAAAGTATTTAGCCTTCAATTAAAATAAATTAATTATAAAAAGAAATGTAAAAAAAATTACATAGTTTCTAAAAAATGAAAACATTCAAACAGTGAAATATGTCTAAATCAGTGATAATAGGGAAATGGTAGAACAAAATTAGTAGCATCTGTATCATAAAAGTGAAAGAATAGGAAAATTGCAAAGACAAATGTTAGAAGATACCCCAGTGTAAACCAAAAGAGAACACAAGGAAAGAGATACCGCTGATGAAAGGAGGGATTAAAGAGGGTGATAGAAAACTAGATCTAATAAATTTGTGGTAATTTGAAAACATTAACAAAATAGACAAACATATGGATACCATTGGACTTTCCTGCTGGCTCGATGGGAAAGAATGCACCTGCAATGTGGGAGACCTGGGTTCAATCCCTGGGTCAGGAAGATCCCCTGGAGGAGGGCATGGCAACCCACTCCAGTGTTCTTGCCTGGAGAATCCCATGGACAGAGGAGCCTGGTGGCTATAGTCTATGGAGTTGCAAAGAGTTGGGCATGACTGAGCAACTTAAGCACATGGATACCATGATCAAGGAAAAAAGTAACAAATTACAAATATATAAAATAAGAAATGGCCAGAGTGAGTTGGCCAAAATTTTAAAATATCATCAGCCTATTTTGCAAACCTCTATGCAATAAATTTAAAAATGGAGATGAAGTAGATGATTTCCTAGGGCCATAAAAATTTACCAGATTAACCAAATTAAAGATAAAAGTGTTAACTCAAACAAATTTCTTTAGAAGAAACTGAAAAAGTTATCAGGCTACCCCCAGAAAGTACCATGTTCAGGTGAGAATTCACAGGGGAATTCTAGTCAATGTCAAAGAGCAGATGGTCCCAATGCTTTGTGTGTTATTCCAGAGCACTGAAAATGAAGGAAAACTTGCTAATGTTTTTATGAAGCAAGTATAACATTGACATATAAATTTGATAAAGATAGTACAAAAGTTTTAGGAGCCATTATCATCAATGAATATTGATGCAAGAGTTCAAAATAAAATGTGGTGAACAGAATCCAGTGCTACTATAAGAAAGCAATATACAATGACTTGAGCTTATTTTAGGAATGTGAGGTTAGTTTAACGTTTGGAAGCCTGTTAATATATAACTAAATTATGTATCTAAGTGATATGTTTAAGAGAAAAACAATCAAAATTTTGTCTCCATGGATACTGAAAAAGCTTTCAGCAAATTTCAAAAGCTATTCCTGATAAAATGCACTCAAGCAAATAGGAATTGATGGATGCTTTTTTGGGGGGTACAGATTCAAATTTTAAAAACTGATGTATATGTAATTATATATATATTAACACATACCCTACTCCTGAGGCTCACACCCTTCTGAATTGGGATGCTCTAGCGGGATTTCCAGTAACATGTGAGAGAAACAACTATAGTAGGGAATCTGGGTGAAGGTATCTGGGAATTCTTTTTATTAGTCTTGTAAATTTTGTCAAATCTGAAGTTATGTCAAAATAAAATATTTTAAAATGTGTAGAGTGAGGTTACTAATGCCTCTTTTCTTTAGTAGGACCTAGGACAGATATTTCTAGCTGTCTACTCAGTACCTAGTTCCCCTTTCTTCCAAATTACTTTTCAGGGAGGTCTGAGGTTAAATATTTTGTAACCCAATTCTGTCCCCTAAGATAAGCTTGCAAGGGCAGGGCTTCTGGGAAAAATTTCAGAAAATGACAGGTTTGGCTGACAATACCTTCAGGCCTTTTGCCCTTCCATCCTTTCCTCCAGGGAGGCAGCAGTCCCCTTGCCTCCAAGAGGAGGGCAGTCACAGGCTGAAGGTGAAGGAACAGGTACAGAAGGAGGCTGAGTTCCTAGTGGAGTCAAGGCCAATTTCTGGACATTTTGCATAATAGTTCATCTTACTTACTTAGGCCATTGTTGATTGGGTTCACCATTTCTTGCATGAATTAAATTTTTTTTTTTCATGTAGGTATGACATGGACTTTAAATGAGAAAATTAACATAGTTGAGAACCACCACATGATCTAGAATTAAATCTCAAACTGCATTTCCAAGAGGAGTTCACACTATGTTGAGAACCACTCCAATGCCTTGAGAAAAGCAGCACAAGGCAATAAACACAGGGTATGCTTTCATCCTTTTTTGTTTTATCGGTTCGACACGATTTGCTGAGAAACTACTGTCAAAAGTGCTGAAAAACAGCGGTGCACTTCAGTAGTTCACAAGGACTTCATAATACCTACTAGCAAGTGAATAGAGATATACATGCTTTAAGAAATAAAACTCACACATATTATTGGGCTTCCCAGGTGGCACAGTGATAAAAAATCCGCCTGCCAATGCAGGAGATGCAAGAGATGTGGGTCAGAAAGATCCCCTGAAGAAGGAAATGGCAACTCCAGTATTCTTGCCTGGACAATTCTATGAACAGAGGAGTCTGCATGCTATCGTCCGTAGGATCACAAAGAGCTGGACACGACTGAGCACACACACACACGTCACTATGTTAAAGATGTCAGTAAGCAGAATGGATGGTACAAATCCTACATGAATCAAATACTTGTACTGGATTAAGTGGTGAATTCACAGAGGAGGTGGTATCTGAATAAGTCTTGCCAAAGTGATAAAACTTGGATCATTAGAATGGATAGTGGGAAGGCATTTTTGGCAAAATAAATGCCATCTACTGATGGATGGACTTTATAAATAATGTGACATTTAGGGACAGTAAGGCAGCCAGTTCTTTTTGAATAGAATGTTTTTGACATAATTCTTCAGGAGGGTTATAGTCTGATTGAAGTAGAATTTTAAAGTTATCTAATATGTAGGATGAAACAGAGGAAGCTTAGAATCAAACAGGATGAGAAATTTAGTAACTTTAATCATAGATGGAGGAGTAAGAATGGGAAAGACAAATTCAAGAGTTATTTCTAAGGAAAAATTCACATGCTTCCGTACCTTATCAGATTTATGGGTGGATCAGAAATTATCCTAAAGTTTCTAATGTAATTGCATATAAAAAATACTAGTGTCATTGACAGAAATTGATAGTTAGAAATAGGCCTCTTTCCTTGGAGAGAAGAGTGGAGAAGAGTAAGAAGATACTAATTTACAATATTCCACTTACTGTCAAAACTAATATTGGGTATTTTTTCCATGATAATATTTACAAATTTGGTTTAAACTATTATTGTTCTTATTTTTAGTTATTTGAAAGCTATGACCCTACTCTAAAATATAAATTCTGGTTTCAAAAAATGCACTATAATGCCTTCACTTGTTACTATTAACAATGAAATAATAACCATTAAAGCTATGAAAATATTTTCCACCATGTTATAGGTTGAAACAATTTTTCCATTTTTATCTACATCCATTTATCTTATTATCATCTGTACTTTTAGACTTAAAATATTGTTTTCAACCTATCTTACTGTAGACATCTTTTATTTTCCATACGTTCTTTGCTAATCTAACCATAAAGAAATAATTGTATTCAATGCTGTTATAAAGCGGCGTTTAAGACAATACTTCTTAAGGTTTTTATTTAAAATTTTTATTCTCATACCATTTAATTGGGTCTCCTTGTGTGTGTGTGTGTGTGTGTGTGTAAGGATGAGAAAGATTTATTATTGCTTTATTGCTTTCTTACCTTGAGTAGCTTAACTACTCAGAATTATTAGGGTAAGAATTGCTTTTAGATAAATATTTCTTTATTGTCTCTGTCCTTCATAGTATATAAGAAAATGCAATTTTTTGAGAAACTTAATCCATCAAAAATATGTTCTTTAATGCTTTGCTGCTTCTTTTTCTTGGTGCTTGACATATGGATATTGTATGTAGGCATGCTTATATCTTGGTTAATTTAAACAATATTGCATGGTTCTGATAGAACTCTTCCAAATCATTGTCCTTTTTAGCTCAAGCAAGTGTTCTTGCACTTTGACTATTACTTTTGTTTTGTTCCCCTAGATGTTATCTGTTAATAGAAATAGCAACAAAACTCTAAAAAATATTGAGAACTCTACTGGAGTTGATGTATTTCATCTTACCTTTTGTATAACATATTTGCAGTTTACATTTGAGGTAGTAGAGATTTTACTATTAATATTATTATCTAGGCATGGCCATTGGTAAACAATATGGCTAATCATAATTATAGACATTTCAGAGGTTTAAAGTAGTTGCTCTCTCTTTGATAGCAATTCTAGATGTTTCATAAGACTATTTTTGCAAAGAGAGTTTATGACATAGAATAATTTATTTTTTCTGTTGCACCAAAAATATGATGTATTTTCTTATCACACAGATACCATGTTTAATAGTAGTTAGAAGAACATGTGGCTTTAGAATAAGTGCTAAATGCAATAGCTTTAGAAAAAAGGACATATATGAGGAACTAAAAACATCAGAAAACGAGGTCAAAATAAGATGATTAACAAAGGGAACATGTGGCATGGAATGCTTTGCAGATATATTTTTAAAAAATACCAGTAATATCTAGGCTGACTCTTGATTCTCTCTTCATTTGTTTTTTTCTCATAATTTCAGTTGTCTCTGTGTCTGCATTCTGAGAGGTTTGAAGTTTCTCTTCTGCATAACTGATTTTATTTTCAGTAATGGAAAATACACTTTTTATTTCTTCCCCTGCTGATCTTAATTCTCATGTTGCATTTAAATTTTATAGTCATTCTTAATCCTATCCAACTTCCTTTTCATTTCTGCCTCTATCTTGGTTCTAGTTAGCTTTCTGTAATGTTAAGTTCTCTGCTTTTCTTTTATCATCTTAGATGATGATCCTAGAATATATTTCCGGGAGAAAGTTTTTCTTCTCTTTATCGACTGTGTCCTCATTTATATTGTAGTATCTCTGTGTAACCCCAGATTGACTGTTTCTGAAATCCTTTTGCCTATCCTATCCATGCCTATGTGTAGATGTAAGTATTTAACAGACCACATGATTTGTTTTACCTTACCCTTTCTGCCTTTTTATCTGTGAATTAACAGCCCCACTAAAGTGTTAACCTGATGGAAAGACTTCTGTTCATTTTTTTTTTAAAAAGTGAAAGTGTTAGTCTCTCAATCATGTCCTATTCTTTGCAAATCCATGGACTGTGGCTCGCAAGGGTCCTCTGTCCATGGAATTCTCCAGACAAGAATACTGGAGTGGGTAGCTATTCCTTCCGCCAGGGGATGTTCATAGATCCATGACAAATCCCTGGTCCTTTTCCTGGGGTGATTCTGCTAGACTGAGAAAGGATCTTTTCTTCTTCCTGTATTCTGCGTATCTACTGCTATTAGACTATTCATAAGAGGACATACATGATCCTTTTCTCTTGGTTATGGATGATCTCTAGGCACAGGCGGGAGGACATGGGGTGTGGTAGCTTGAACTGGGATCTTAGTTTCCTTATGGAATTGAACCTGGGCTGTGGTGGTGAGATGGTCAAATCCTAACCACTATATCACAAGGGCCAGTGAGCTTGAAACAGGACTCCAGTCCTTGTCTTCCTTGAGGAAAGGATTCAGCCCGCAGACAGAAGCTAGTGAAGTGTGTAATGTGTTTATTAGAAGCTAAACCCATGTGAAGGACACAGGTGGGTTCAGAGTGAGCCACTCTTTTGGGGTGGCTTAAATTGCTTACACGGGGGCACTTTTCCCAGAGTCTCTCTGCTCAGTCATCTTGCTTACTGTCCATGTCTAGTCTGACTCAGGGCCCTTCCTCATGTGCTCACGTATCTTTTAGCCAAGATGGATTCCAGTGTGAGGGTTACTGGAAAGCTGGAAGGGTGTATTATGGGCTAGCACCCCCTCCCTTCCCTGGGCCCTGAGGATCTTTTCTGCACATGTGTGGTCTGAGAGGTCTCCTTGATCCCAAGACAAAGGTGGCTTCCTTATCTTGTACTCAAGCAGAGCTCTGTTTCTGCCATTATTTGTATCTTGAAGTAACAGGAGACAGGTTCTGGCAGCTCAGCCTGGGGCCCCACTATCTCCTGTCTCATTTCCAACACACATGACCTCCCAGAAAGCGGTGCTTTCCCAGTTCTCTACTTCTGCCTCTCCCCATCACCAAGCTCTTCCTCAAGATGGAGGGTTCTGCCTGCTCCTTCCACAAGCAAAAGAGGTATTACATTCACCAAGTAGGACGTTCATTAAGCCAGATGTTCATCAAGTAGGTACAGTGTACAGTAGGTACACTGATGAGGGCAGTAGGGATGAGAAATGCTCTTGTCTGACTCAAGCTGACTGGAGCCGTACTCAGGTCACTCCTTATTTTAGATCCGAGAAGTCCTGCATCTCTGAAGCAAGGGTCTGCAGGCTGTTAGCTGCAGACTCTCCATGTCTTTTTTCTCACTCTGCTGATTCAGATAGGTTCTCTCCCTTTTCTTGAAGTTCCTCTGCATGTATTGCAAGCAGCTGTTTAATATTACCTGTGCTGCTCTACTTTGCACCTCTCAGGCTTCTATGAATATTTGAATAAGTGGATGAAGGAAAGAAAGGAAGATTCCTCTTCTCTGCCTTTTAAAATCGAGAAATCGCAAATTTCCTTTACTTTGACAGGGCATTCATGGTATCAGGAAGTTACTAGTTCACTAGTGACTGGGTTCATCTATTTCGGGCCATGACACCACGACACAAGTCTCTGCATTGAACCAGGACCATGTGAAACCCTCAGAAGATGTATGGAGGCAGCAGGCACTGTACTCAGGATTTGGCCCCACGACACACATACCACATACCATATGTGGATCAGTTCAGTTCAGTTCAGTCGCTCATTCATGTCCAACTCTTTGTGACCCCATGAATCGCAGCACGCCATGCCTCCCTGTCCATCACAAATTCCCAGAGTTTACTCAAACTCATGTCCATCGAGTCGGTGATGCCATCCAGCCATCTCATCCTCTGTCGTCCCCTTCTCCTCCTGCCCCAATCCCTCCCAGCATCAGGGTCTTTTCAAATGAGTCAACTCTTCGCATGAGGTGGCCAAAGTATTGGAGTTTCAGCTTCAACATCAGTCTTTCCAATAAACACCCAGGACTGTTCTCCTTTAGGATGGACTGGTTGGATCTCCTTGCAGTCCAAGGGACTCTCAAGAGTCTTCCCCAACACCACAGTTCAAAAACATCAATTTTTCAGCAATCAGCTTTCTTCACAGTCCAACTCTCACATCCACATATGATCACTGGAAAAACCATAGCCTTGACCAGATGGACCTTTGTTGGCAAAGTAATGTCTCTGCTTTTTAAAATGCTATCTAGGTTGGTCATAACTTTCCTTCCAAGGAGTAAGCGTCTTTTAATTTCATGGTTGCAATCACCATCTGCAGTGATTTTGGAGCACAAAAAGATAAAGTCTGACACTGTTACCACTGTTTCCCCATCTATTTCCCATGAGGTGATGGGACCAAATGCCATGATCTTAGTTTTCTGAATGTTGAGCTTTAAGCCAACTTTTTTACTCTCCTCTTTCACTTTCATCAAGAGGCTTTTTAGTTCCTCTTCACTTTCTGGCATAAGGGTGGTATCATCTGCATATCTGAGGTTATTGATATTTCTCCAGGCAATCTTAATTCCAGCTTGTGCTTCTTCCAGCCCAGCATTTCTCATGATGTACTCTGCATATAAGTTAAATAAGCAGGGTGACAATATACAGCCTTGACACACTCCTTTTCCTATTTGGAACCAGTCTGTTGTTCCATGTCCAGTTCTAACTGTTGCTTCCTGACCTGCATACAGGTTTCTCAAGAGGCAGGTCAGGTGGCCTGGTATTCCCATCTCTTTCAGAATTTTCCACAGTTTATTGTGATCCACACAGTTGAAGGCTTTGGCGTAGTCAATAAAGCAGAAATAGATGTTTTTCTGGAACTCTCTTGCTTTTTCGATGACCCAGCGGATATTGGCAATTTGATCTCTGGTTCCTCCTCCTTTTCTAAAACTAGCTTGAAGATCTGGAAGTTCTGGGTTCACGTATTGCTGAAGCCTGGCTTGGAGAATTTTGAGCATTACTTTCCTAGCATGTGAGATGAGTGCAATTGTTTGAGCATTCTTTGGGATCACCTTTCTTAGGCATTGGAATGAAAACGGACCTTTCCTGTCCTGTGGTCACTGCTGAGTTTTTATATGTGGATAACTACCAAAAATCCATAAAACTCTTCAATACACAGTGGTTCCAAGGAATTGTTTAGATTTTTTATTTTGTAGAAACAGGTTCGTTAGAGGGAGAATTTTAGTTTATTGTTAAAAAGAATAATGGATGTGAAAATTAGCTGCAGGGATCAGAAATGGACTTATTGACATACTAAGTAAAAAAAAAAAAGTGGTATATAAAAACTTCGATGTGGTTAAAAGAAATAAATGCTGATACCTACTGTGAATCTATATATGTAAACCATATAGGACATAATCAGAAGGTGCTGGAGATCATGACTACACTGAGCAGACTTGACACGACTTTCCAGAAAAGAGCAATGGCAGAAGTTTGCTTTAATAAACACAGAATGCTGGTGTTGGAAAAGATCTGATAGTTCATCTGCTTCTTTATTTTACAAAGGAAGAAATTGAAACCAGGCAGGTAAAGTGACTTCTTTGAGATCAAATATGAGTTTAAGGACTCGTTCTGGGCCCAAACCCAGCCCTCCTGTGTCCTATCCACACCCTTCCATTTCCCCACATTTGTATCAGGAAAAGCCCTTTTGGGAAAAACAACAAAAAATTGCCTTGGATGTTTCAGTAAAAGTTCAATTGATCAGTTGTGTCTTACTCTTTGCGACCCCATGGACTGCAGCATGCCAGGTCTCCCTGTCCATCACCAACTCCCAAAGCTTGCTCAAACTCATGCCCATCAAGTCGATGATGCCATCCAGCCATGTCATCCTCTGTCATCCCCTTCTCCTCCTGCCTTCAATTTTTCCCAACATCAGGATCTTTTCCAATAAGTCAGTTCTTCACATCAGGTGGCCAAAGTATAGGAGCTTCAGCTTTAGCATCAGTCCTTTCAATGAATATTCAGGACTGATTTCCTTTAGGATGGACATTATTTGGAAAAATAAAAAATCTGACAGTTGAGGGAAAGAAAAATTCCTTAAGGTTTTGAAGCAGAAATGAATAAAAGACAAAAAGGAGAAACTTGGTTCTTTCCTTCCTTTTTGAATCTCTTTTATTTATAATAAAATGGGTAATTTTTTAAAAGCTGAATTTAGCCCCAACTCTTCTATAGTACCTTTTCTTTCTTTTTCTTTTTTAAAGAGCAATGATGTAGTCATTGGCATGGCAAATGCCAGTTTCTGTTTTAAACTGTCCAGTAGTTTCACTCTTGATTGCATCTTCCAACAATTATTTCGGTTTATTATTATTTATTATATGTATTATTGGAAAACACCATGATGCTGGGAAAGATTGAGGGCAAGAGGTGAAGGGGATGACAGAGAATGAGATGGCTGGATGGCATCATTGACTCAGTGGACATGAGCTTGAGCATACTCTGAGAGTGAAGGACATGGAAGCCTGGAGTGCTGCAGTCCATGGGGTTGTAGAGTCAGATATAAATGAACAACTGAACAACAAGTGTATTTTTGTAATATTAAGTTATTTTTTGAAGGCAACAGAAATAAAGGCATTGATTTAAAACTCCTATTCGCTTATTTGGATTTCTTTTTTTTTTTTCATTTATTTTTATTAATTGGAGGCTAATTACTTTACAATATTGTAGTGGTTTTTGCCATACATTCACATGAATCAGCCATGGATTTACATGTGTTCCCCATCCTGATACCCACTCCCACCTCCCTCCCCACCCCATCCCTCTGGGTCTTCCCAGTGCACTTCCCAAGCACTTGTCTCATGCATCCAACCTGGGCTGGTGATCTGTTTCACCCTTGGTAATATACATGTTTCGATGCTGTTCTCTCAAAACATCCCACCCTAGCCTTCTCCCATAGAATCCGAAAGTCTGTTCGGTACATCTGTGTCTCTTTTTCTGTTTTGCATATAGGGTTATCGTTACCATCTTTCTAAATTCCATATATATGTGTTAGTATGCTGTATTGGTCTTTATCTTTCTGGCTTACTTCACTCTGTATAATGGGCTCCAGTTTCATCCATCTCATTAGAATTGATTAAAATGAATTCTTTTTAATGGCTGAGTAGTATTCCATGGTGTATATGTACCACAGCTTCCTTATCCATTCGTCTGCTGATGGGCATCTAGGTTGCTTCCATGTCCTGGCTATTATAAACAGTGCTGTGATGAACATTGGGGTGCACGTGTCTCTTTCAGATCTGGTTTCCTCGGTGTGTTTGCCCAGAAGTGGGATTGCTGGGTCATATGGCAGTTCTAGTTCCAGTTTTTTAAGGAATCTCCACACTGTTCTCCATAGCAGCTGTACTAGTCTGCATTCCCACCAACAGTGTAAGAGGGTTCCCTTTTCTCCACACCCTCTAAGATCATTGTTTTCATTCTCTTTTCTGAACCAAGTCACTAATTAGCATCTTGAGTGGATAGTCTTGGTTTCATCAGGGTTGATGATAAAGCCTCTAAACTTGGTATAAATATCTTAAATTCTTATTTTTCTAATAAAATCAGCTGATAGGAAGAGGAAAGGTGGGTTCTGCCTTAGTTTATTTGAGAAAGTAAAATACTTGTCTTAACTAGTTCAGAAAGGAAGAAGAGAGACCTACTCCTGGCCCATTAATATGCTTTTGAATTCATCATTTGTATAATTCAAAAGAGCAGAAGCTTTGGGAAGAATTCTGAATGAATATGCTCCCTCCCAAGTCCACCCTCTTCTTCCAGAAAGGACAGTGGAAGCTGAGCCTCAGAACTTGGAACAATCATGCTCTGGGAAGGATGGACAAGCTTCTGGGAAGGATGAATAGGTGCTAGAGTCTCTCAGGAAGCCCACAGGCATGAAGCTCCTGTCGAGATGAAATTCAAGTCCAAGACTGGCAGAGTTCCAATCTGATGGCCTTTAGTATCTAAAGAGAATTTACTTGAAGAGGAAAGGATCTCTTCCTTTAGGTTATTTTCCTGTGAGCTAAGAGACCTTGGGTACCAGTTCTGTTTTTGTATGAACTTGGGCAAGTTAATGAACCTCTCTGGTGCTGTGTTTTCTTCTGACAGATGAGTTAACAATGCTGTTCTGCCTTCTTTATGAGGAAAAAAATAAAGTATTGATTGGTAAAAGTGCTTCAAAGAAATAAAAAGACCTGGCAAGTATTGTTATTCACTAATTCATTTTCTGTTGGAGTCTCTCCTTTGTCAAAAAGAATGGACTCCTCTTTTCATGGAAACCACGTCTGATAGAGTTTCGTTAATTCCCTTTTATTATGCATTTAATTTCAGATTCTTTGGTGTTTTTTTGAGTTTTTTTTTTTTTATCATATTGGCAAACTGGCTTTGGCTAATAAAAGTGAAAAACGGATGTTCTGAACTTATCATCACATGGATTCTAAAACTGCTCCAACATCTGGAAGAAAAAGAACATTGGTGATTATATTAAACTGAGCATACATGTTCAGTTTGAATATTTCCCATACAACTGTTGTGCTTAATCAAGTTAGATACAAGCTCTTAGCCAATGAAATTGTTGACTGAGAAAAAAACAACCAAGCCACCCCCCTGAAAGTTGAGAATGATGCTTTATTTGGGGATATTACTGAAGATGACTAAGGAAAGCAGCCTTTCAGAAAGTTCTGAGGAACTGCTCCAAAGAGGTAAGGTAGGAGTCAAGATTTGTAGGAATTTTAAAACAACTTGTAGTTGAACATCAGAAGGTTACTGCTAATCACAAAAACAAGATATCTCAAGTTAATGATTTTAGTACTTTTCTATGTCTGGGAAGATCCAAGAGACTGGGCTCGTTGAAATGTTGCCTTTGATATGCATCTAGGACCGGGATAGGCATACCTAGGGCTGGGATCCTGTTTTTCTCCATTCTGAATTCCCCTCAGGTTGTTCCATTTTGGGGACAGCTGCAGTGGCTGATGGCCTGCTGGTGGGCATAATACATTGTTTACCAGAATTGTATGCAACATTTTTGTTTACTGAAATGGCAGGCAAATTTGTTCTTTGTCCACAGAATAACTGCTGCATTCCAAGGGTCTCCCACACAGGAATTTTCGGAAGTACTCTCTCCTGCCTTGCTCTTGTGTGCGGGAGTCCTTTAATCAGCATTATTGTGAGAGTGTGTGGTTGAGAGGCGGGTCCAGAGCAGCTTTGGTAACCACTGATGACCCCTTTCTTAGAGACAAATGAAGAAGTCAGAGAATGGGAGCCCTGAGCGGGAGACGGGGAGAGGAGGGCTCGCTGAATGCCCAGGGGGAACCAGAGTAGGGGAAGCACACACGGATCACCAGGGAAAGAATCAAGAAAGAAGCAGATGTGGGGCTTTATAGTGTGGGCAAACTAGAAGGACTGTCTTCCAGTGCTAAATATTTCAGGGCTCTTGCTCTTTTCTGTGTAGAATTGGACCCATGAAAGCCAAATGAGGTGATGTGAGATCTCTAATCTTCTCAAAGAAAATGCAATGAGGGACCTGAGTTACATGATTTATTCATCTGCAGTCTCTTCTCTGGCACCCGGAAGAGCATTAGAACTCCAGACGGCAGGTTGAGCTCCTTTGGAAACGCTAATAGACACATAGGAAGTTAAAATTCAAGTCAGGGGCTCAGATTATTTTAATTCCAAGTTCTTGAATATCCGGAGGCAAAATAAACTCGAGGGGTAAAAAGAGATGGGTTTTCATGTGTTTCTCCAGTGATGACTGTATCAGGTCATATCACAGGCTCTGGTGACAGCATCCTGGGAAGGCTCAGTGGGAAAAGAACCAGGTTGTGAGTTTTGTCACCAAAATCAGGGGCTAAATTGAAAGGCAGTCTCTTTTACGTTCCACGAAAGACAATACACTTAAATTAACGTGTGACCTCTCTCTTCCTCTTTATCAGCTATCAAGGACCAGTTTTGCCTCGCTCAGGGCTCACTTCAGTAGTCTATAATTACCAATCTGGTTTTTCCCCTCTTTCTTTCAATCTAGTTAGGGTTTCCAATCATTTTAAGACAAGGTCTCTGTCAGCTGGGTACAGGATCTTCCCAATAAGCACAGAGATTAAATTTCCCAGGTTTTAGTTTGCCAACCTGTTAAGTGGTGAGTAGATTTGCCCTCTTTTATTTGATCAGCAGTGTGAACTCCTGCAGACTGCAAATATATTTTGTCTGCAGGGAATCTGTGTGTTGAATGTGAAAGAACACCGACCTAGTAGTGAGGGCCTGAATCTTACCATCAGTTCTTGGATCTACTTATGAGTTAGTTTACCTGTTTCAAATTTAGTTTCTCATCTTTAAAATGAGAATGATAGTGAAAATGATAATCGATGGTCTTCACAGCTTATGTGTATTAATCTGTGTTTCATGTATTAACACAACTCTGCAAAGTAGGTACTATTTTTTTTTTTTAAATCATTTTCTCTATGTCTCAGGTGAGAAAACTAAGTCACAGGTAGTTGTAACTTATCCCCAAGGTAAGTCAGCTAGTCATGCAGGGATCTGCATCCAGGTGGACTGATGCTTAGTGAAGTTGAAGGACATGTTAAGGCATTCTTGGTCACCAAGATGGGGGTCAAATGATTGTATTTAGTCCAATCATGAAGGATGTCATGGAGGAGTTGTTCTCCCATCTGTGCAGAGTGGCATTTGTTATCCTAAGATACTTTGTGGCCACTAACTCAGCTTCCTGTTGAGTTTTGGATTTGTAAAAATGATCCTTTGTTCAAAATTCTAATTTATACTTGACTGAGAATACCAGGATGCTTTTTTCATACCAAATCTAACATTAACTCTGGGCAAAGACACAAAGTGGCTTCCCTGGTGGCTCAGGCAGTAAAGAATTTGCCTGCCCACTGTTTACAATGCCAGGACATGGACGCAACCTAGATGTCCATCAGCAGATGAATGGATAAGAAAGCTGTGGTATGTATACACAATGGAATATTACTCAGCCATTAAAAAGAATGCATTTGAATCAGTTCTAATGAGGTGGATGAAACTGGAGCCTATTATACAGAGTGAAGTAAGTCAGAAATAAAAACACCAATACAGTATAATAACACATATATATGGAATTTAGAAAGATGGTAATGATGATGCTATATGTGAGACAGCAAAAGAGACACAGATGTAAAGAACAGACTTTGGACTCTGTGGGAGAAGGTGAGGGTGGGATGATTTGAGCAAACAGCATTGAAACATGTATACTGCCATATGTGAAACAGATCGCCAGTTCAGGTTTGATGCCTGAGACAGGGTGCTCAGGGCTGGTGCACTGGGATGACCCAGAGGGATGGGATGGGGAGGGAGGTGGGAAGGGGCTTCAGGATGGGGGACACATGGATACCCATGGCTGATTCATGTGAATGTATGGCAAAAACCACTACAATATTGTAAAGTAACTAGCCTCCAACTAAAATAAATTAGTTTAATAATAATAAAAAAAGAATCTACCTGCCAGTGCAGGAGATGAAAGAGATGAGAGTTCAATCCCTGGGTTGGGAAGGTCCCCTGGAGAAGAGACTGGCAACCTACTCCAGTATTCTTGCCTGGAGAATCCCATGGACAGAGGAGAATGGTAGGCTACAGTCCATGGGGTTGCAAAGAGTCAGACATGACTGAGCAACTAACAATTTAACTTTCACTTTTTTCAAAGACACTTCCCTTTACTATGTCACGTTCAATGTCTTTCCTTTAAAGCCTAACTCTGTATATATATTTTTATGGGGCTTTATTATGCTTCTTTATATATACTAAATTGCTGTATTTTAAGTTTCCAATTTGATAAATTTTGACTGATATGTACACCCATAAAACTATCACTGTAATCAAGATAATGAAAATATTCATATCCCCTGAAAGTTGTCACATACACTTTCAACCTCAATACCTATTCCCATCCCTGGGCAAGCTTGATCTGCTCTGTCTTTTTAGATCAGCTTGCACACTGTGTTTTATGAGTGGAGTCATACTACATGTATTATTCTTTTCTCTGATTGCTTCTACCCATACCCTGCATGATTATTTTGAGGTTCATCCTGGCTGTTGGGAGTGATGTTTGTTCTTTTCTGTTGCTAAAATGTTTTTCATTGTATGATTATACCATAGTTTGCTTATATGTTCACTTGTTGATGGACATTGACATTGCTTACTGTTTTTTGGTATTATAAATAAGGCATGAATATTCATGAACAAGCATCTTTCCAGATTTATGGAGGCAAAATTGACAAAACTGTAACATATTTAAAGTGTTCAATGTGATAATATCCATATGTACACTGTGAAAGAATTCCCACAATTAAAATTAATTAACAAATCCATCAATTCAAAGTTACCTTTTTATTCCCTTAGTGAAATCACTTAAGATCACAAGCAAATTTCAAGTATATTTTACAGTATTATGACTGTAGCCACTATACTATACATAAGGGTCTCAGAATTTATTCATCTTATAATTATTTAGTATCATTTTGCCAAACTCTCCCAATTTCTCCCATCCCCGGCCTTTTGCAACCACCATGCTACTGTTTTCATGAGTTTACTTTTTTTAGGATTCCACATATGAGAGATATTAGGCAGTATTTCTCTTTCTGTCTGGTTTATTTAAGTTAGCATTATGCCCTCCAGTTTTATCCATGCTGTTGCAAATGGCAAAATTTCTTTATTTTTTAAGGCCAAATAATATTTTGTTGTATACAAATACTATAATTTCTTTATCTCTTCATCTATTGATAGATATTTAGGTTGTTACCATATCTTGGCTATTTATGAATAATGCTGCATTAAAATGGGAGAATATGGGAGTTATTTCTTCTAGATAGTTATTTCTTTTCCTTTGGATATATATGCAGAAGTGAGATTGCTAAATCCTATAGTAGTTAGTTTTAATATTTTGAGGAACCTCCATGTTGTTTTCCCCAGTGGTTATACTGATTTATATTCCCACCAACAGCATACTAGGGTTCTATTTTCTCCATTTACCTTATCAGCCTTTGTCTTTTTAATGTCCTCAGTGGTGTAAGTTTTGATTTGCATTTCCTTGATGATTAGTGAGGTTGAAGATATTTTCACATATCTGTTAGTCATCTGTGAATCTTCTCTGGAAAAATGTCTATTCAAATATTTTGTACATTTTCAAGTTGGGTTATTTGTGGGGTATTTTTTTGGTTTTTTATTTGTACTATTGAACTGTTTGAGTTCTATATATACTTGGATTCTAACCCTTTACCAAATATATAGTTTTGGCTCAGATGTTGAAGAATCCACCAGCAATGTGGGAAACCTGGGTTCGATCCCTGGGTTGGAAAGATCTCCTGGAGAAGGGAATGGCTACCCGCTCCAGTATTCTTGCCTGGAGAATTCCATGGACAGAGGAGCCTGGCGGGCTACAGTCCATGGTGTTGTAAAGAGCTGAACATGACTGAGTGACTTTCACCTTTGCTTGTAATAGTTTATCCCACTCTGTAGGTTGCCTTTTACTTTTGCTAATTGTTTCCTTTGCTGTACAGAAGCTTTTTAGTTGGATATGGTCCCACTTATTTTTGCTTTTGTTGCTTGTGCTTTTGGTGACAAATCCAAAAAATCATTGCCAAGGCCACCATCATGGGATTACCTCCTGTGTGTTTTTCTAGAGTTTTATGGTTTAAGGTCTTGTGTTTTATTCCTCAATCTATTTTGAGTTGATTTTTGTGTATGGTGTGAGATAAGGGTCCAATTTAACCCTTTTGCATGTGGCTGTCTAGTTTTCTCAGCACCATCTATTGAAGAGAGTCTTCTTTCCTCCTGTATATTCTTGGCACCTTTGTTATAAATTAATTGGCTATATATGCATGGGTTTATCTTCTGGGTTCTCTTTTCTGTTTCAGTGATCTATGTGGCTTCTTTTATTCCAATACCATATTGATTTAATTACTATAACTTCATAAAATATTTGAAATCAGGAAGCTTGATGCCCCCAACTTTATACTGCTTGCTCAAGATTTATTAAGCTATTTAGTCTCTTTCGTGGTTCATAAGAATTTTAGGATTGTTTCCTCTCTGTGAAAAATGCTGTTGAAAATTTGATAAAGATTGCATTGAACCAGCAAATAACTTTGGGTATTATGGACAGTTTTGCAATATTGATTATTCCAATCCATGAACACAAAACATCATCTCTTTGTGTTTCCTTCAATTTCTTTCATAAGAGGTTTTATAGGTTTCAAGTAGTGTAGAAATCTTTTACTTTCTTGGTTAAATTTATTCCTAAGTGTTTTCCTTTTTGATGATATTATATATGATTTTTCCATAATTTCTTTTTCAGATAGTTGGTTGTTAGTATATAGAAATGCAACTGATTTTTGCATGTTGACTTTGTTCCTGCAACTTTACTGAGTTCATTTATTAGCTCTAACACATTTTTTGGTAGAGAATTTAGTTTATATATATATATATATATATATATATACACTTATATATACATATGTGTTCTTATGCACGCACACACACACACACATATATATCTATGTATGCATGTCATCTGCAGACAGAGGAAATTTTTGACTTGGATGCCTGGCTTTTCTTTTCCTTTCCTGATTGGTTTGGCTAGGACTTCCAGTACTATGTTGAAAAAAAGGGGCAAAAGTGGGCATTCTGGTCTTTTTCCTGATCTTAGAGAGAAAGTGTTTACCTCTTCACTATTGAGTATGATGTTCTCTGTGATCTTGACATATGTGGCTTTTATTATGTTGAGTATATCCCTTCTAGATCCCTTTTGTTGAGAGTTTTTGTCATGAGCTGTCAAATTTTGTTGAGGACTTTCTCTGCAATTATTGAGATAATGTACAATTTTTATCCTTCATTTTGTTACTGTGATGTAGCAAGACTTCCCAGATGGCTCGGTGGTAAAGATTCTGCCTGCTAATGCAGGAGACCCAGGAGACATGGGTTCGCTCCCTGGGTCAGGAAGATCCCCTGGAGGAGGGCATAGAAACCCACTCCAGTATTCTTACCTGGGAAATCCCATGGACAGAGGACCTGGTGGGTTATAGTCCATAGGATCGCGAAGAGTCAAACACGACTGAGTGACTAAGCACACATAGCATGATTACTGATTTGTGTATGTTGAACCAACCTAGCATCCAAAGAATACATTGCACTTGATCATGCTATATGATTCTTTTAATATTCTGTTGAATTGGGTTTGCTAGTATTTTGTTAAGAATTTTTGTTTCTCAGTTCATGATCAATATTGGAATGGAACTTTCTTTTCTTGTAGTGTTCTTTTTTGGCTCTTGTGTAATGCTGGCCTCCTAAAATGAGGTTGGGAGTGTTCTCTCCTCTTCAGTTTTATGGAAGAGTTTGAGAAGGATTGGGGTTCATTCTTCTTTAAATGTTTGGTAGAAATCATTAGTGAAACTATCTGGTCCTGAACTTTTCTTAGCTGGGAGGTTTTGGAGTGGTGATCCAATCTCTTTTCTCATTATTGATTTTCTGTTTCTTTATGATGCATTCTTGATAGGTTGCATGTTCCTAGGAATTTATCCATTTCTTCTGGATTTTTAAACAGTCCCATTTTCTCTGAGTCTCTGATAATAATTCATAGAAATAGTATTCCCAAAGGTACAGATTGTTTTATTTTCTTCATCATTCTTAATTATAATAATTTCAAAAAGGTATTTTTCTGCCTCAAATTTAGAAATTGTCAAGGTGTGGTGACCATAGGTGATCTTAATGAGCTAAAACTCAATGAAATAGTGAGAGATTCTTAAACTGTTTTAGGTCTCACAAAGCAAGGTTAATGGAAAGAGAGAGATGTAAAGAAGACATGCTGATTGAATGAAAGTGAAAGTCACTCAGTCGTGTCCAACTCTTTGCCACTGTATAGTCCATGGAATTCTCTAGGCTAACACAGAGCAGCGTTAATTACATCTATTACGTTGCACATCATATCCCCAGTACTTATATATATAGTCCATGGAATTCTCCAGGCCAGAATACTGGAGTGGGTAGCCTTTCCCTTCTTCAGGGGATCTTCCCAACCCAGGGATCGAACCCAGGTCTCCCACATTGCAGTCGGATTCTTTACCAGCTGAGCCACAGGGGAAGCCTGCTGATTGAGTGGGAAGAAAGTAATTTCTCATGAATTCTACTTTCTTCATGCCTTGCTCTTAATAGGAATTTTAGTATTTAGAAGTGGAGCAAGGGAACAGGAAACAGTACAGGGGCCTGAGCAGGGATGCTAGTGGGATAGGACAAGAGCCAGGAGAGTGTGGCCTCCTGGATGCCCAGAGAAGATGGTTCACTGACTAAAGTGTGAGAAATAATCAGGCTATTGAGATTTGAGTGAATGAAGGATGGAAATGATCACTGGATTTGGTGACACTGAGGCAATAGTGACCTTGTGGTCTCAGGGACGTGGTGGAGCATTAGAAGCATGTCTGAAAGGGATTAAAAAGAATGAGGTAGGAGGAGGAGGAGAATGCAACTCAGGCAGTTCTTTGGAGATGCTTCACTGCAAGTTAGAGCAGAGAGCAGTTACGGTAGCCAGAAGCAGTTGCCCTGCACCCTAGTTGCTGTGCTCCGAAAGGTGTCATATCAGCAACAGTCTCTTAAACTGGATTAGTGTCCTCTTATCTCATGGGATGAAACAAATGAGAAGAGGAGAACAGTTGAAAGGTTTTCTAAGTCTACTCACTCCTGGAGATTTTACAAAATTTCAACTTATGTGATTAAACCTGATCCCCAGTGAAATCGAGTATTTTTAACTTCCTGCAGATAGCTAGTCCCTTTTTAATAGTGTAGTTACAGCAAAGAAAACCATGACAGAAGTTATTATTTTAATGTAAATTTTGATAAATGTTTTAAAGTAAAAAATTTTGAAGAAAAGCAGGCTTTTTTTTTTTTTTTTCCCTGAAAAGAAGCAATATTTAGTGGAACAAACATACTCATACTTTAAGCTTGTGGGATCATTTGTCATTTTCATTATTATTCATTAGCAGTTGGTGACACAACCCTCCCCTTGTAAGAAAAGAGCACAGCAGAAGCATTTGCATTTTCTTTGATGTCTGCTTTAAAAACATTCTTTTTTCTTATTTTTTATTTTTATTTTTATTTTTATTTTTTTCTTCTTTTTTTTTCTTTCTTTTTCTTTTTTATTAAAAATATGGAACGCTTCACGAATTTGCGTGTCATCCTTGCGCAGGGGCCATGCTAATCTTCTCTGTATCGTTCCAATTTTAGTATATGTGCTGCCGAAGCGAGCACTCTTATTTTTTAAATAGCAGTGAGATTCAGGCCAAACTTGTTTTTAGTCATATATGATGTTCGCTATTAAGATATTGCTTGAACCCTTTTTGAGTATTTTCTACCTCAAAGATGAGAGGATTTTAAGAAGACTTTTGATTTCTTTGAGAGCTGGACAGTTGTGTATATGATGCCAGATGTTCCAAGGAGGAGGTTACAGAGAGACAGGAGCAGGGGACATCTAGAAAGTTCCCAGTCACTCTTCAAGCAGGTAGTCTAGAAGTCATGGAGGAGAAAGTCATCTACATTTTCTTTGAGGAACAGAGCAGTGTTGTATTTTAATTGTAAATTTCAGTGCTACATACAGTTGTGGACAAAAGTTTTTCCTTTTGGCTAAATAGCTCCTTGTAATTTTCAACTTTTACTTCAAGAAAAACGGTGGGCATAATCTCCTGTATTGGCCTTTTGTAACGACAATATTGTTGACAATGTTTCGCTTGGATTCTGATGTAATCCTCACATCGTATATTTCAAATGTGATGTGTTTTGTATGGAAAGATAGCAGTTTCTTTCTTCATTAAATTCTATGTTTGTCTCCAGTGATAGTCATTTTTGTTCATATCCACTCCTTTTATCAATATACCATGCGTATTTAAAATTTTTTTTCAAGATTCTAAGTGGTACATATTCCTGTGAATTGATAATTTGTTTCTCTTAAATCCAGTCTTTAAAATATTTTAAATATATTTGTAAATAAGTATCTAAACTTGGATTGACTGGAGAAGTGGTGAATAAGATTGTACATAGAGACCAATTTATAAAGTTTAAAATTATTTTCATTAAATTTAAAAAAAAATCAGGAAATGAACTATCTCTTAGTGTTCTAAATAATTTAATTTGTTACTGAAGAACTTCTTTCTTCTTGGATAAATTTTGAAAACTTATAACCATCAGCCAACGCAGTATCTTGTTTTGATATTCTGCTCTTAAACACATTTTGTTATTGAATGAGATATTTTTGAAAGCTGGCGTCTCTTGTTTTCTTTTGACTGACTTTTAAGTTGCTTAATTGCAATATGTGTTTTGTCTCACAGTGATTCTCAATAGTATGGTCCCTGAAAAAAAGAGACAATTTTTCTTTGCAAAGAGCCAAATTTTGAAAAATTCATCTGGAAATTTTCAAATATACATGAAGTAGAAAAGAACAATGAATATCTTTTTGCCTATCACTCAGTTTCATCATTTATCAAGATTTTGCCCCATTTGCCCTTTGTTTTCCTTTGCTGAAGTATTTAAAAACAAATGTCACACATTGTGTTGTTTACTTCTACATATATAAGTATCCTTCCCTGAAAAGTATAGACCACAATCTTACCATAGTTATCATAACTCCTTGATAACTTTTGATAACTACTCTACTATCGAAAGTCTCCAGTTCTCATTGAAGGTCATTTTGCAGTTGGTTTGCTTAAGTCAGGACCCGAACAAGGTACATGTATTAATTTAGTTGATCTTTGTTTCTTAAATTTCTTTCAATCTGGTGTAGTCTTATTCCTCCTGCCTTTTTATTTTCTGCAGGTGATGTGTTGCAGAAACTGAGTTCATTCCTTAGAATGTTTTCTTTCTTGGATTTGTCTGTTGGTTTCCTTGTGATGCTATTTAACTTGCTTTTCTACTCCTCTCTTGCCAGTAAATGAGAGGTGTCTACAGGCTTGATTTTATTCTGGTTCACTTGTTTCAGCAAAAATACTTCATAGGCAGGGCTATGTGCTTTGCGTTGTGTCCCACCATGAGAGACACAGTATCTGATTTTCTCACTTCTGAGGATGCTAAGATTGATCACTGGTTCAGGTGGTCACTTGGTCCCTCCATTGTAATGCTCCCCATCCTTCTATCTAATGTCTCTGTCCACTGGTGACTGTTGCAAGGGGTTGCACAAGGGTGATTTTCTAGTTCTATTTTTCCTTTCATATCAATTATCTTAAATTCTTCAGTAAAGAATAACCTTTCTCTTGGTTACTCTAACATATAATTTCTTCTAGGAAAGGTAGAGTAAGTGTTCAATTTTTTAATTGAAAATATTTGCTCCTTTAGCCCCAGGCCCATTTGCTGCTAACTATTTCCCTGTGGAGCCCACAACTGGCCATTAGGCAAAGTGATCAACCTCCCTTTGTCTGCTAGACCCAGCCAGTGAACACTTGATTAGCACATAGCGTGGATTCCTGAGTTTAGTAGATTAAATCCTTAAACCTTTCATAAAAGGTTTCAGAAATTATGCTTAGAATTATGTTCCAAGTCAGATCGCAAAACTGAAGGAGATTGCTTAGCCAGTAATGGAAGGTTTGTTTTCAGGGCTTCCGGTGAACATGCTCTGTGAAGGGTTAAAAGTCTGTGTCAACGTCCCTTCATAGTATTTACACATCTTGAAACCACAGATGTGCTTATCATTTGACTGATATTCTTTCTTACTAGACTGTAATGTCAGAGAACTGACTGGGTGGGTTTGGCCACCCAGTATAGGAAGATAGAACTTATCTGGTTTTAAGAAGTAGAAGTTCAACTCAAACTACAATTGGCCTTTGAACAAAATGAGGGTTAGGCAGTGCTGACTCTCCATGTAGTCAAAAATCTTGAAAAAGTCTGCTTGTTAGTGGGCTGGTGCGGTCCAACTTGCATTGGTAAAGGGTTGACTTAATGTGTAGCACAATGATAAATTGTTTGAAAGGTTATGGGGGTCGCTCACAAGGCTGAAGGCCAAGTTATAGAATGTTCAGCTGCTCTAGGAATTTCAAGCACTTCAGTTGTCCTTGAGTGTCTTCAACACTCTCTTTTCTTTTTACTTGTGGTTGACAGCTTTGTTCTCTCAAATATTCCATGTGGTGGTGGCCACAGTTAGGAATCACACCAGAAGTTGTGTCTCTGACATCAGGCTCTGATTGGTCCCTCTGAGATGTGCTCATCTCCGATCAGTTACTGTTCCCAGGGGAAGTGGGTGCTCTGGTTGTCCTACTTGGGGTCAAGTGTCCTGCTCTGTATTCATGAGTGGGGAGAGCAGTGATAGCTTCTGTCATTCAAATGATCAAGTAGAAGTGAAGCAGTTCCCCACAGAAACAGGGGGCTGCTGTTATCCATAAAATGAAAGATGTGTGCTTTGTAGGCAAAATGGATGTCTATGATACATTTGTATCTTCAGCACCCAAAAAAGTATATAGCATATAGCAAAATGTTGCAGAAGAACGAATGGAATCAAGGAAGGCTAATAGCTTTCTTACAATGCATGATTAGGTTTGTAGATTCCATTAGACACATCATACTCCATAAAATCATAAAGATTTTATTTGCTCTTTGGGTTATCTGATCCTCAAAACATTTTACTTAAAATTGCTGCATTTTAATTTTTTTTTAAAAAACACTTTGCTCTAGCCTTCATGAATTATCTAAAGTAATGGTGAATTCTCAAAGTTAAATCTTTATAATGACATAAATAATTTCTTTAGTACTAAAAATAGTGAGTCATCAGGACCTACAAATTTCAGCATATGTTCAAGTGCTGGATCCTTCATGTTGGTTCTGGTACCCACCACTGTTCTGTGCTTCAACATGAGAGTGAGCCAAACAAACTTTTATTTTCAAATTTATTCACCAAGTGATACTTTTTTATTCCAGCAAATATATATTTATCTTTTTTTCCTGGGAAAATGAAAGGCCACATAGTTCTTAATAATCATTTTTCTGATCTTGTATTATATATATGAGTTAGTGTAGACTGAGAATTACAACTCCCTGATACCTACTGCTTCAGACTTGACCTAAGTTTATCTATTAATAGGAAGGAATTACAACTCTAAATTCATTCTTCATGTGTGGGTTCATTCAAATCATTTAAAATCATAGGACTCCCTAGGAAGAAAGCAACAATTATCAGTGGCAGAAAAGTATAACATTCTTCTTTTGTTTCCTAAATTAATGACATCTTTAAGCAACTGAATGCAATCTTTTTTTCCTATTAGTAAATGTGTCATAAAATATTTCGCACAAAAGTTTCAGCCTTTTTGCCTTGAGTAATTATTCAATTTTAAATTGGACTCCTTACAATCACCATAAATATATGAATTTGGAATTATCTTAAAAATGAAATAAATATTTAGATGTCTTTAACATTTCATTCCCATAACTCTTTTTGATGTGTACTGTCAAAGGGACGTTCACATTTAAAGGTAACAAAGTGTTGAATTTATTGTCCCCTCTCTCCCATTATGGTAAATGTTCATCAAGTTGATAATGAAATCTGCAGTAATATCACGTTGTTTTGATGGCTTTAGATGCAGGAGAATTTGGAAGCCAATATGCAGTTCATTTAACTTGTGCCCAAGCCATCTGCTTATCTGCATCACTCAGCCAGCCAGCTTGCTTCTTTTCTCCTAGCGTCTACAGAGCTGATTAACCTGGATGAAGATTCCTGGCAGCCTCAATTCACTTCCTGAATCTTCTACACCATCCAGAATTCCCTGGTGGAGGCTGGCAGGATATTTGGAAAGGCAAAGAGGCTCTTTTGGCCTGAGATGTAGTGTAGATATAAATGTCAGCTGCTGAACCATTGCCGGGGAGAATGACTTCAGGGTTCAAGGCTTGTTAGAAGTAAGTTTCAAGTTACCAGCCAACTTTAATAAAGAATCACCAAGAAGGGGAATATTTTGGTCATGATAGTCTCATTTCTTTGTTTTATAGCAGTAGGAATGGTATAGTTCAACTAAATTTAATGTGCCAACAAATTATTTATCAAAGTCACTTGGAGGATAAGACAGGTGACTCTTTCTTTTCCTTCCTTCCTGACCTATATTACACTACAAGTCTTATTCTATTGGATGGTGGGGGCTGTACTCTTTAATATGCCCAGGGATATCATTGTATTAAGATCCATTATAGGGGGTTAGCCAGGGCAGCAGTGTTATTTGAGCTAGTGACAGCATATCTCCTCTGAGGGAACCACAGAGTATTTGGCCATCCATTTGTACCATGAATATGACTCAAGGACCTGTCCTGCCTTTCTCCCTCATGAATGTGGTTTTAGTCACCTTGTCCATTTGACCTTTGACTGTGTAACTGCCAGAAACTGTCCAGTTTGAAGAGTATGAAAGAGTATGAAAACCAATGTTAGAATACAGGACTGTAAATCAGAGATGAAAAATCCCTATGCCAACAGCCCGTACGCGGCAAAAACTTTTCTTGCCATTTTGCCATGCTGATGCTGAGCATCCAAACCACACTGCACACCCACCCATCACTGGGTCATCAATCAGAATAATTCATGGCAGTCATAGGTTGCCTTGAGTACAGCTCAACAGCATTTTCTTTTTATTATTTGGCATAAGGTTTCTTTAATGGCAATTGTGGAGAAAATACTTTTCTGATGGAAGTTCCCAATATAAATAAGAAGGAAGATTTTTTTTTAAATGCAGATCTAAGAGTACTATATGTAAAGACAGAGGGATGGTTTTATGATAAATGCCCAAACACTTACTGAGGGTGAAGGCATTCCATCAGACGTGACAGGCCCCTTCCTCAGACTAAATTGTATGGAGTTCGCTGACATTCCTTGCACCTCTGCCCTGGACTGACCTTCTCAAAACTGGGAAGTCAGTCATGCCTGTCATCGTGCCTCCCAGCTTTCTTGTTTGGCCCTATGTCTGTCTCGCTGGTCTCTCTCATGGACACCCAGAGCCCCGCCCCCCCCTCCCCCCCCCGCTGCAGGGCCCCTCAGAGTCTTCCTCCCTTGGCTGCCCTTTTTACTGCAGCGCAGCCCTCAATCAACCCTCCTCATCCTCTGCTTTGTCCCAAAAGCACCACTGAAACTGTGCAACTGACTAGCAAGAACCGGTGGAGTGTTAGGGATAAACGTCTACTGATCTTTGTCTTTTACCGAGGACTGCAGGAGGCCACTGGTGTTGACGCTATGAAGGACACATGAATGGTGGCATATCCTACTTCTCACCCCTCCTTAGTCCAAGATAATTAGTCTGAAAATTTGATGTTGATGCTTGTTAACTGTATTCCTTTGCTTCTAAGGGTGTGGTCCACTGACTCGAGGCACTGACCTCACCTGGGAACTTGTTAGAACTGAACAACCTCAAGCCCTAACCCAGACGTACTGAATCAGAATCTGCTTTTTAACCAGGAGCCCCAGGTAGTGATTTCTCACATTAACATTCAAGAGAAATTGATCTATTCCATACCAAGTTTCAGTGAAAATAAGTGCTATGTTGTGTCAGGTTTCTGGTGAAAATAGAAAATAAGGATCCCGACATGGGTAAACATGCGAAAAACTTCATTACTGAAACGTGAGTTACTGGGACCCACCCTCAGTTTCTGATTTAGGCCTAGAGGCTCCCTGAGACTTTGCATTAATAAAAAGTCCCCAGGGTTTCCCTGGTGGCTCAGTGGTAATGAATCTGCCTGCCAGTGCAGAAGTCACAGGTTTGAACCCTGATTCAGGAAGATCCCATATGCCTCAGAGCAAATAAGCCTGTGCACCACAGCTATTGAGCTTGTGCTGTAGAGCCCGTGATCCACAACAAGAGAAGGCACTGCAGTGCGATGCCCCTACACTGCAACGAAGAGTAGCCTGCATTTGCTGCAACTAGAAAAAAGCCCGTGCAGCAATGAAGACCCAGCACAGCCAAAAATAAATAAATAAAAATATTTTAAAAAATGTTCCCAGCTGATGCTGATCCTGCTGGTCCAGAGAGAACACTTTAAGAACCAGTGATGCATAGTGATAGCAATAGAAACAATCTGTGTTGATTGGAGCCCTGGACAGGAGCTTCATGGCAGGATCTCTGTTACATCCTTATACATACAACAAGAACACTGTTACTTAGAAGCCTTAGCTCAGAGTTCTAGGGCTGTCTTTACCATTGCCTGTCTGGGTGACCTTGTACAGGTCACACTGCCTCTCTTGACTTCAACTTCTGTATCTGACAAAATAAAGAGTGACTTAGATGCTCTATATCATATCCACAATTTCTATCCACAAAATACTATGCTATGTCATTTTTTGTGTGTGTGACTCCTTGAGACCTAACTCAGTGAAGTAATTCTAAGTGGAGGATCTCAGACCCAGGAGATGCAAAGGGGCATGAGCCATGATTAGAGTTAGTTGCGGATTATTTGAGACAATCAGTCATTTCTCTCAAAACTGGCCAACATTGTGCCTGCAGGCACTCATCTTTCCCAACAACTTATTACCCCCTGAACTACTTTCTTTTCTGGGGGATTGCAAAAAATTCAAAGTCCAAATTTTCAGCAGTGTGAACTATCTTAGAACTAAAGGATAGAGCAGTCTTAATATATTTGAAACCCAACTCGATAGTTTTAATCTTTTGGATTTCTACCAAATGGGAAAACTGTATTCTCAGTGAACACACAGTTCTAATTAACAAATGACTGCACTGTTTTCATGGATTGGGTGTTAATATCTAGGAATAAGTACACTGAGGAATTTGGTCTTTCTAGAGAAGGGAATGGCAACCCACTCCAGTACTCTTGCCTGGAAAATCCCGTGGACAGAGGAGCCTGGTGGGCTGCAGTCCATGGGGTCACCAAGAGTCAGACACAACTGATCGACTTCACTTTCACTTTTCACTTTCACGTGTTGGAGAAGGAAATGCAACCCACTCCAGTGTTCCTGCCTGGAGGATCCCAGGGAAGGGGGAGCCTGGTGGGCTGCTGTCTATGGGGTCGCACAGAGTCGGACACGACTGAAGCGCCTTAGCAGCAGCAGCAGCATTGGTAATTGGGCAGTATTAAAAGCTGAATCTATGTTCTAGTGAAATTTTACTTCTGTTGTGTAAGTAAATGGGTCAAGTATCAGGCATGATGATAGTAGTATCTGATCATTGGTGTCAAAGCTCATACATGTTTAAGTACTATCCCCATGTTAACCTGAAATGTTACCAGTTCTCTTGTTAAGGAGATAGCCCTTGAGAGAAAGGAGACCTTAAGGGTCAGTTTATACCTCCAGAGTTAGAATTGGGGGTAGAGGTAGACAGTGTTATATCAGAATGTACTGAGGAGCAAGCAGAGAGTTATGGATTTGTCATGGTGAGAATCTAGTTACCATAGATGATGCCTCAGCATAAGGAACAACAATGAGAAACAGAAAGGAACAAACAGTGGAGTCAGTGGTTGTTGAATAGCTTGTAGGAGCACATTGTCACTTGGGTTTCTGATAATTGCTTCTCATATATGTGCCTTGAATTCTCTTTCTTTTCTCCTTCTTGGTGCAGTTTCATTAGTGAAAGAATTTCTCTGGAGAGGGCTTTAAAAAACTAACTAAAAATATCCTAGAAGATGAGAAAACACTTCAAGTTTCTGAGGTTTGTTTTATATTTTAAAACTTAAATTAAAAAGCATGGAAACCCTGATCGAGCACAAGATACAACATGAGGGCTGGCAGTTGTCACCTTCTGAAGTGTGTAAGAAAGTCAGAGCGGGTAATCAAATAGAGTCAGTAACTGAGATGATCCCACATAGCTCCTGGGACTTCTGCTTTCCTTCTTGGCCCTCTAGCCAAAACCCTGTTGCTTTGCTTTCCCACTAATAATAACAATCCTCTCTCCTACTTTTTTTGTTACTAATATTTCTTTTTTAAAAATAAAAAAATATTTAATTGCTTATTTGTGCCAGGTCTTAGTTGTGGCATGCAGGATCTTTAGTTTTCATTATGGCATGAAGGATCTTTCTTGTTGCACATGCAAACTCCTAGTTGCAGCATGTGGGATCTAGTTCCCTGACCAGGGATCCAACCCAGGCCCCCTGCATTGTGAGCATGGAGTCTTAGCCACTGGACCACCAGGGAAGTCTCCAATATTTCTTAATTCATAAGAAATTTTCTCATTTCATGTGTGTATGCTCCATCATGTATGACTCTTTTGAGACCCCATGGACTGTAGCCTGCCAGCCTTCTCTATCCATGGGATTTCCCAGGCAAGAATACTGGAGTGGGTTGCCATTTCCTCCTCCAAGGGATCTTCCTGACCCAGGGATCAAACCCACATCTCCTGAATTGACAAGTGGACCCAATGATCCACCAGGGAAGCCCTCCATTTGTCTTTTGATAATCCCCTATCTTTTCTTACTGTTTGCTCCATATTCATCTTGTATTTTCCCTGCCCTGTACCCAAAATCAGTCTTTTCTTTAAAGATCCCTAATTCCTTTTATTAGCAAACCAGGATCTGAACAACAGTCTTTTGATGATTTTCAGTCTTAGTTTATACCATTGTTGTTCTAAATATCCCTTGACCTAACCCTTCACACATATCTATGATTATTCTTTGTGATAAATACCTAGAAGTAGAATTGTTGTCTTAAAGGAAATGTTAAGCATTTTAGGCTTTCAAAATGTCAAATTATATTCTAGAAAGATTGTATCCATTTATATAGCCATGAAGTGTATAGAAATTTCTAGCTTTGGGTTTTGAACACCCAACTTCCTTCATTTCCCTGCCAAATGAGCTCATCATCATCGCCAGCACACTCATTCACACACACCTCTTGCCTCTATCACTGTAGGGACCTTGTAACTAGTCTTCTCCTCTCGTCCCACAATCTCCATCCTTTAGAGAAGAGTCAGAACAATGTTTTAAAAATACAAAAAATATATATATAGAGAAAGGCTATGTTGTGTTTCTGCTATAAAACCTCTTAAGAATGTACAGAGAGTCAATCAACGTGAAACACTGCATTAACAAATTGAAAGATAAAAACCATATGATTATCTCAATAAATGCAGAGAAAGCCTTTGACAAAATTCAACATCAATTTATGATAAAACCCTCCCTGAAAGCAGGCATAGAGGAACATACCTCAATATAATAAAAGCCATATATGATAAACACACAGCAAACATAATCCTCAATGGTGAAAAATTGAAAGCATTTCCCCTAAAGTCAGGAACAAGACAAGGATGCCCACTCTCACCACTACTGTTCAACATAGTTTGGGAAGTTTTAGCCACAGCAATCAGAGAAGAAAAAAAGGTAAAAGGAATCTAGATTGGAAAAGAAGTAAAACTCTCACTGTTTGCAGATGACATGATTCTCTACATAGAAAACCCTGAAGACTCCACCAGAAAATTACTAGAGCTAGTCAATGAATATATTAAAGTTGCTGGTTATAAAATTAACACACAGAAATCCCTTGCATTCCTATACACTAGCAATGAGAAAACAGAAAGAGAAATTAAGGAAACAATTCAATTCACCGTTGCAATGAAAAGAATAAAACATTTAGGAATAAAACTACCTTAAGAAACAAAAGACACCCCCCCCCACACATATATATATGTGTATGTATATGTATATATATATAAAACTATAAAGCACTGATGAAAGAAATCAAAGATGACACAAATGGAGAAATATACCATGTTCATGGATCAGAAGAATCAATACAGTGAAAATGAGTATACCATCCACAGCAATCTATAGATTCAATGCAATTCCTATCAAGCTACCAATGGTATTTTTCAGAGAACTAGAACAAATAATTTCACAATTTGTATGGAAATACATAAAACCTCAAATAGCCGAGGCAATCTTGAGAAAGGATGGAACTGGAGGAATCAACCTGCCTGACTTCAGGCTCTACTACAAAGCCACAGTCATCAAGACAGTATGGTACTGGCACAAAGACAGAAACATAGATCAATGGAACAAAATAGAATCCCAGAGATAAATCCACGCACCTATGGACATCTTATCTTTGACAAAGGAGACAAGAATATACAATGGAAAAAAGACAATCTCTTTAACAAGTGGTGCTGGGAAAACTGGTCAACCACTTGTAAAAGAATAAAACTAGAACACTTTCTAACACCATACACAAAAATAAACTCAAAATGGATTAAAGATCTAAATGTAAGACCAGAAACTGTAAAACTCCTAGAGGAAAACATAGGCAAAACACTCTCTGATGTAAATCATGACCCACCTCCCAGAGTAATGGAAATAAAAGCAAAAATAAACAATGGGACCTAATTAAACTTAAAAGCTTTTACACAATGAATGAAACTATAAGCAAAGTGAAAAGACAGCCTTCAGAATGGGAGAAAATAATGGCAAATGAAGCAACTGACAAAGCATTAATCTCAAAATGATACAAGCAACTCCTGCAGCTCAATTCCAGAAAGATAAAAGACTCAATCAAACAGTGGGCCAAAGAACTAAACAAAGAAGACATACAGATGGCTAATAAACACATGAAAAGGTGCTCAACATCACTCATTATCAGAGAAATGCAAATCAAAACCACAATGAGGTACCATCTCACACCAGTCAGAATGACTGCTATCAAAAAGTCTAAAAACAATAAATGCTAGAGAAGGTGTGGAGAAAAGGGGACCCTCTTACACTGTTGGTGGGAATGCAAGCTAGTACAGCCACTATGGAGAACAGTGTGGAGATTCCTTAAAAAACTGGAAATAGACCTGCCATATGACCCAGCAATCCCACTGCTGGGCATACACACCAAGGAAACCAGAATTGAAAGAGATACGTGTATCCCAATGTTTGTCACAGCACTGTTTACAATAGCAAGGACATGGAAGCAACTTTGATGTCCACCGGCAGATGAATGAATAAGAAAGTTGTGGTACATATACATAATGGAATATTGCTCAGCTTTTAAAAATAATGTGTTGAATCAGTCCTAATGAGGTGGATGAAACTGGAGCCTTTTGTACAGAGTGAAGTAAATCAGAAAGAAAAACACCAATGCAGTATATTAACGCATATATATGGAATTTAGAAAGATGGTAATGATGACCCTATATGAGAGACAGCAAAAGAGACACAAATGTAAAGAACAGACTTTTAGACTCTGGGAGAAGGCGAGGGTGGGATGATTTGAGAGAATAGCATTGAAACATGTATATTATCATATGTGAAATAGATCACGAGTCCAGGTTCGATGCATGAGACGGGTGCTCAGGGCTGGTGCACTGGGATGACACTGAGGGATGGCATGGGGAGGGAGGTAGGAGGGGGTTCAGGATGGGGGACACATGTACACCCATGGCTGATTCATGTCAATGTATGGCAAAAATGACTACAATAATGTAAAGTAATTAGCCTCCAATTAAAAAAAAAAAGAATCACATAAAAAGAGTGTACAGGAAAAAAAAAAAAGACTGTACAGAGAGTAAAGCATAATATCTTTGATGTGGACATCAGTTCAGTTCAGTTCAGTCACTCAGTCGTGTCCAACTCTTTGTGACCCCATGAATCACAGCACCGCAGGCCTCCCTGTCCATCACCAACTCCCACAGTTTACTCAAACTCATGCCCATTGAGTCGGTGATACCATCCAGCCATCTCATCCCCTGTCGTCCCCTTCTCCTCCTGCCCCCAATCCCTCCCAGCATCAGGGTCTTTTCCAATGAGTCAACTCTTTGCATGAGGTGGCCAAAGTATTGGAGTTTCAGCTTCAGCATCAGTCCTTCCATTGAACACCCAGGACTGATCTCCTTTTCCTTTAGGATGGACTGATTGGATCTCCTTGCAGTCCAAGTGACTCTTAAGAGTCTTCTCCAACACCACAGTTCAAAAGCATCAATTCTTCAGTGCTCAGCTTTCTTCACAGTCCAACTCTCACATCCATACATGACCACTGGAAAAACCATAGCCTTGACCAAATGGACCTTTGTTGGCAAAGTAACATCTGCTTTTTAATATGCTATCTAGGTTGGTCATAACTTTCCCTCCAAGGAGTAAGCATCTTTTAATTTCATGGCTGCAATCACCATCTGCAGTGATTTTGGAGCCCCCCAAAATAAATTCTGACACTGTTTCCACAGTCTCCCCATCTATTTCCCATGAGGTGATGGGACGGATGCCATGATCTTAGTTTTCTGAATGTTGAGCTTTAAGCCAACTTTTTCACTCTCCTCTTTCACTTTCATCAAGAGGCTCTTTAGTTCCTCTTCACTTTCTGCCATAAGTGTGGTGTCATCTGCATATCTGAGGTTATTGATATTTCTCCAGGCAATCTTAATTCTAGCTTGAGCTTCTTCCAGCCCAGCGTTTCTCATGATGTACTCTGCATGGAAGTTAAATAAGCAGGGTGACAATATACAGCCTTGAAGCACTCCTTTTCCTTTTGGAACCAGTCTGTTGTTCCATGTCCAGTTCTAGCTGTTGCTTCCTGACCTGCATACAGGTTTCTCAAGAGGCAGGTCAGGTGGTCTGGTATTCCATCTCCTTCAGAATTTTCCAGAGTTTATTGTGATCCACACAGTCAAAGGCTTTAGTGTAGTCAGTAAGCAGAAATAGATGTTTTTCTGGAACTGTCTTGCTTTTTTGATGATCCATCAGATATTGGCAATTTGATCTCTGGTTCCTCTGCCTTTTCTAGAACCAGCTTGAACATCTGGAAGTTCTTGGTTCATGTATTGCTGAAGCCTCGCTTGGAGAATTTTGAGCATTACTTTACTAGCGTGTGAGATGAGTGCAATTGTACGGTAGTTTGAGCATTCTTTGGGATTGACTTTCTTTGGGATTGGAATGAAAACTGACCTTTCCCAGTCCTGTGGCCGCTGCTGAGTTTTCCTAATTTGTTGGCATATTGAGTGCAGCACTTTCACAGCATCATCTTTCAGAATTTGAAAGAGCTCAACTGGAATTCCATCAGCTCCACTAGCTTTGTTCGTAGTGATGCTTTCTAAGGCCCACTTGACTTCATATTCCAGGATGTCTGGCTCTAGGTGAGTGATCACATCATCATGCTTATCTGGGTCATGAAGATCTTTTTTTGTACAGTTCTTCTGGGTACTCTTGCCATCTCTTCTTAATATCTTCTGCTTCTGTTAGGTCCATACCATTTCTGTTCTTTATTGAGCCCATTTTTGCATGAAATGTTCCCTTGGTATCTCTAATTTTCTTGAAGTGATCTCTAGTCTTTCCCATTCTGTTGTTTTCCTCTATTTCTTTGCATTGATCACTGAGGAAGGCTTTCTTATCTCCCCTGGCTATTCTTTGGAACTCTGCATTCAAATGGGAATATCTTTCCTTTTCTCCTTTGCTTTTTGCTTCTCTTCTTTTCACAGCTATTTGTAAGGCCTCCTCAGACAACCGTTTTGCCTTTTTGCATTACTGTCCCATGGGGATGGTCTTGATCCCTGTCTCCTGTACAGTGTCACGAACCTCTGTCCATAGTTCGTCAGGCTGTCTGTCTATCAGATCTAGTCCCTTAAATCTATCTCACTTCCACTGTATAATCATAAGGGATTTGATTTAGGTCATACCTGAATGGTCTAGTGGTTATCACTACTCTCTTCAGTTTAAGTCTGAATTTGGCAATAAGGAGTTCATGATCTGAGCCATAGTCAGCTCCAGGTCTTGTTTTTGCTGACTGTATAGAGCTTCTCCATCTTTGGCTGCAAAGAATATAATCAATCAGATTTCAGTGACATCTGGTGATGTCCATGTCCATGTTGTTGGAAGAGGGTTTTTGCTATGACCAGTGCGTTCTCTTGGCAAAACTTTATTAGCCTTTGCCCTGCTTTAGTCTGTATTCCAAGGTCAAATTTGCCTGTTACTCCAGGTGTTTCTTGACTTCCTACTTTTGCATTCCAGTCCCCTATAATGAAAAGGACATCTTTTTTGGGTGTTAATTCTAAAAGGTCTTGTACGTCTTCATAGAACCGTTCAGCTTCAGCTTCTTTAGCATTACTGGTTGGGCATAGGCTTGGATTACGGTGATATTGAATGGTTTGCCTTGGAAAGGAACAGAGATCACTCTGTCGTTTTTGAGATTGCACCCAATTACTGCATTTCGGACTCTTTTGTTGACTATGATGGCTACTCCATTTCTTCTAAGGGATTCCTGCCCATAGTAGTAGATATGATAATGGCCATATGAGTTAAAATCACCCATTCCAGTCCATTTTAGTTCGCTGATTCCTAGAATCTTGACATTCACTCTTGTCATCTCCTGTTTGACCACTTCCAATTTGCCTTGATTCATGGCCTAACATTCCAGGTTCCTATGCAATATTGCTCTTTACAGCATCAAACCTTACTTTTATCACCAGTCCCATCCACAACTGGGTGTTGTTTTTACTTTGGCTCCATCCCTTCATTCTTTCTGGAGTTATTTACCCACTGATCTCCAGCAACATATTGGGCACCTACCGACCTGGGAAGTTTCTCTTTCAGTATCCTATCATTTTGCCTTCTCATACTGTTCATGGGGTTCTCAAGGCAAGAACACTGAAGTGGTTTGCCATTCCCTTCTCCAGTGGACCACATTCTGTTGGTTTGTCTGGTTCCTGTTTATCTCTCTTGTCTCCTGCTATGCCTCTTCCCCCTCGCTCAATAAGTACATTGGGAAAGCATTGGACTTCCTTATGTTTGTCCAATATGCTAACCTGTTTCCTGCTTCATGGCTTTTATGTGAATTCTCCCCATTGCCTTGGAGAAGGAAATGACAACCCACTGCCAGTATTCTTCCCTGGAAAATCCCATGGATGGAGAAGCCTGGGAGGCTACAGTCCATGGGATCACAAAAGAGTCAGACATGACTGAGCAACTTCACTTCACTTCCCTTCCCTACTCCCTGGAAACCTTCCCACCCCTCTAAAGAGTAAATTTCCAGTACTTCTTCAAGTCACAGTTTAAATCTCAAATTCTTGATCCCTAATATAATTCTATCTGAAAGTCCTTTCACAGTTTCCTATACATTATTTTAAAAACACTTCTACAATTGTCTGCTTATTTCATATCCACCTCTCTAGTGGACTTTAGATCCATGAGAGCAAGAATGATGTTCACGTTAACCAGCACCTAGCAGAGCTCGTCGCACTTAGTAGGAACTCAGCAATTATTTGTTGAATGAATATGTGACTCTTGTGTTGAATTCACTCAGTGAAACACACTCCAGGAGAATATCTGCATTAAAGGAGGTGTTGCTGACTGCTGCTGCTACGTCGCTTCAGTCGTGTCCGACTCTGTGAGACCCCATAGATGGCAGCCCGCCAGGCTCCTCTGTCCCCGGCATTCTCCAGGCAAGAATACTGGAGTGGGTAAAGGAGGTGCTATACAAGTTTAATTATTTCTATTTAGAAGCTTATTAATTGATATATTTGAGGAGTGAATGGTCTATCCATTACCCCACTTAGAATATGATTTTACTTAGGGGAAAAAAAGTTATTTTTGCATGTGAGGATTAGAGCATTTATAATAAGATGGTTGGATGGCTTCACCTATTCAATGGACATGAACTTGGGCAAACTCCAGGAGCTGGTGAGGGAGAGGGAAGGCTGGTGTGTTTGGAGTCCATGGAGTCACGAAGAATCAGACATGACTTGGTGACTGAAAAACAAAACACCTCTGGTTGATGTTGGTTTAGCCTTCAGAAAGATATCAGTTCACATTTGGCCTTCTATGAGAGGATGCATTTTCCTACAGTTTTTCTGTGGCAGACTGTTTTCTGAGGATGATCACAGCAGAATCTCCCCTCTCACATGGTCTTTATACAATATAACTCTGATACTCCTCACATTGAGAGGTGGGGTTTGTTTATTCTTATTGATTTGGGCAGGTTTGTGACTTCAGTGGTTTTGATACTAAGTGACCCTGGAGGCTGGCTCACAAGGCGATAAGCTTCCATCTGCTTCCCTGGGGACCCTTGTCTTTGGAGGTCTGGGATGGGTAGCCTTTCCCTTCTCCAGGGGATCTTCCCAACACAGGGATCAAACCCAGGTCTCCCGCAATGCAGGTGGATTCTTTACCAGCTGAGCCACCAGGGAAGCCCAAGAACACTGGAGTGGGTAGCCTATCCCTTCTCCAGGGATCTTCCCAACCCAGGAATCAAACCAGGGTCTCCTGCATTGCAGGTGGATTCTTTACTAACTGAGCTATAAGGGAAGCCACGTAGAACACAGAGCAGCGTTAATTACATCTATTATATTGTACATCACATCCCCAGTACTTATATATCTTAAAATTTGGCATTTTGATTGCTCTTATCCAACTCCCCCTATACACACCCCCTCCCCCATGCCTGCCTCTGGTAACTACAAATCTGATCTCTTTTTCTGAGTTTGTTTTTGAATATAATTTACCTACAATGCTATGTTAGCTCATATCATACAACATAGTGATTGCATATTTCTACACATTTTAAAATGGTCACCACAATCTAGTTTTATTATATCACCATACAAAAAGATACTACATATTACTGTATTCCCCACACTGTATGTTTCATACCCATGATTCATTTATTTTGCAACTGGATCTTTGTACTTCTTAACCTCCCTCACTTATTTCTTTCCTCCCCCTACCCTCTCCCCTCTGGCAAACACCTCTTTGTTCTCTGTATCTTTATCTCTGTTTGTTTTGTTACGTTTGCTGTTCATCTCTTTTTGCTTTTTAGATTCCACAAAGAAGTGAAATCATAATGTGTCTTACTCTGACTTATTTCACTTAGCATAATGCCCTCTAGGTTCTCCCATGATGTTGCAAAGGCAAGATTTAATTTTTTATGGCTGAATAACATTCCACACACAACAGCTTCTTTATCCTTTCATCTATTGATGAGCATTCATGTTGCTTCCATATCTTGGCTATTAGAAATAGTGCTTCTATGTGCATAGGGGTGCATGCTGCTGCTAAGTTGCTTCAGTTGTGTCTGACTCTGTGCAACCCCATAGATGGCAGCCCACTAGGCTGCTCTGTCCCTGGGATTCTTTGGGCAAGAATACTGGAGTGGGTTGCCATTTCCTTCTCCAATAGGGGTGCACACATCTTTTCAAATTAGTGTTTTTGCTTTCTTCAGAAGAGCCAGGAGTGGTATTGTTGGTTTATATAGTAGGTCTATTTTTAACTTTTTGAGGAATCTCTGTACACTTTCCCATAGTTGCTGCACTAGTTTACATTTTCACCAATAGTGCACAGGGTTCCCTTTTCTCTGTGTCCTCACTGACACTTGCTATTTGTTTTTGTTTGTTTTTGATAATAGCCATTCTGACAGGTATGAAATGACACCTCACTGTGACTTCAATTTACTTTTCCCTGTTGATTAGTGATGTTGAGCATTTTTTCATGTGCACATTGACTATTTTATATCTTCTTTGGAAAAATGTTGATTCAGAACCTTTGCCTGTTTTTCCATCTTTTTTTTTGATGTTGAGTTGAATGAGTTCTTTGTATATTTTAAATATTAACCTGTTATCAGATACATTGTTTGCAAATATCTTCTCCAGTTTTGTTGGTGTCCTTTTCATTTTGTTGATAGCTTCATCATACAAAATGTTTTTGATTTGATGTAGCCCCATTTGTTTATTTTTGCTTTTGTTTCCCTTGCCCAAAGAGACATATCAAAAAAAATTTAAGAAGACTAACATCAAAGAGCATAATGCTTGTTTTCTAATAGAAGTTGTATGATTTCAGATCTATATTTGTCTTTATTCCATTTTGAATTTATTTCTATGCAAGGTGTGAGAGTGTAGTTAAGTCTGATGCTTTTACATGTAGCTGTCCAGTTTTCCTAACACCATTTGTTGGAGAGGCTGTCTTTTCCACATTGTATATTGTTCCCTCCTTTGTCATAAATTGCCCATTGGGTTTAATTCTGGGCTGTCTATCCTGTTCCATTGAGTCAGTGATGGAGTCGGTGATGTCATCCAACTGACTCGATGGACATGAGTTTGAGCAGGCTCCAGGAATTGGTGATGGGGAGGGAGGCCTGGCATGCTGCAGTCCATGGGGTCACAAAGAGTCAGACATGACTGAGCGACTGAATTGAACTAATCCTGTTCCATTGAACTATGTGTCTGTTTTTGTGCATATACCATATTGTTTTGATGAACACAGATATGTGGTAGTGGAACTTGGATTCCCTTACTCCTTGGGGATTACCTCTGCAGTTGCAATTATCCTCCCATTTGTGGATTGACCACCTGAGTTAGGTATCTTGACTATACTGTGTCTCTACTCCTCTTACCCATCTCACTGTGGTTATTTTTTTCTTTTTTAGTTGCAGAAGGATATCTTGTCTGCCATATTCCACTCTTTCTCATTAATAGTTACTCTGTAAATGTATTTTGATATATCCATGGTGAGCTTAGGGTTTTCCTACTCTGCCATCTTGGCTACTTCCCACTTCTAATTTTTCTTAAAACCTTGTTATACTTTGGTTAAATGTATTTTCAAAAGTTGTATTTTATTTTATTTTTTTAAAAGTCAGTTCCCTTTATTAAATGTTCATTTTTCACAGACCAGAAATACAAAATAAAAGTAGAAATAGGCCCCAGTTAGGAGCTACAAACCTGCCCTCACAGGACCCCTGCCTGCGGCAACTTGTACAGGACAAGCAGCAGCTATACCCCAAAGGCCAGGAAGGCAGGGGGCGCGGTGGGATCTGGCCCTGCCCTGGCTCCCACCCGATGTCTCCCCGGATTATAAACAGCCATCTTCTGAAGCCGCAGGGTGAGACACCTCCCCTGCGGCCCCAGGAAGTGCAGGCTAGCAGGAAAGCTTGTTCAGATGGTGCAGAATCCAAGGACTGCATTTCATAGGAGAGAACAGATACCAAAACACGAGTGGGGAGACTCGGGCTGGGACGGGGCAAGCTCCAGGAGACACAATCTTCCTCTCTATTCATCAGATCCTGACGCCGAGTTTTCTGAGCTGGGGGGAGTACTGGCTAGTTCTTCTTCTTCAGAGTCCTCACTCCGCCTTCTCTTCTTTTTGCTCTTGTTTTTTCCGGAAGAGCTCTCATCACTGGACACAAACTCTTTGCTCTTGAAGCTCTCGCTCAGCTGCCTTGATGAAGACTTCAACGATGAGCCCCGCGAGGGTGTGGATTTCTTCTCCATCTTCACCTTGACTTTTTTCTTCTTCTTGGACTTATCCCTCTTAGAGGACTCTCCACGGCCGCCTTTGTATTCCTTCATGGCTTTTTCATATTCCCTCCTGGCATCCTCAGCCTTGCGACCCCACTCCTCCTTCTTCTCCTTGGACATTCCCTTCCAGATCTCGCCCGCCTTCTTGGAGAGGTCCGTGACGCTGATACCGGGATGGTCCGACTTGATCTTCTCCCGGCTGGCATTCAGCCACAGCATGTAGACAGACACGGGCCTCTTGGGGGCATTGGGGTCCTTGCCCTTCTTTACCTCGAGGGCCTTCTTGCGGCTCTTGCGGTCCTTGGCCATCTTCGCCTTTTTAAGCTGCTTCCGTTTCTTCTCTTGCCGGTTGCTGTCGCCATCGTTACTGGAGGAGCTGGCGGAGGCGTTGCTGTCAAACTCCTCTGCCACGTCCTCCTCCTCTTCACCCGGGTTGAATGACTCATCGGTCTCCTCGCCCGAGTCGTCGCTGCTGTCGTTGGCGTGCTCCTCGCGGATCTTGCCCTCCTCCTTCATCCGCTCCAGGTAGGCGTCGTGCTGGTCCTCGTCCGAGTCGGCGTACTCGTCGTAGCTGGGGTTCATGCCCTGTTTCAGCCCTCGGTTTTTGATGTTGAGCTTCTTGGCGTTGACAAAGTCGAAGAGCTCGCCGTACTCCTCCCTCTCAATGCTGCTGAAGGTATACTGGGTGCCCTGCTTGGTCTCAATTTCAAAGTCAAAGGAACGCGTGGTGGTGGTCCCACGGGCGAAGTTGACAAAGGAGATCTCGTCGAAGCGGATGTGCACGGGCGGCTTGTGGAGGTAGACGAAGCCCCGCTCCAGGGGCTATAGCAGCCCCGAGCTGGCCTTGTAGGAGCAGGTGATGCACTGGGCCCCCGAGTGCCCTTGGAAGCTGCCGGCCGTGATCTAGTGGTTCACCAGCGCTTTCATGACCCGGCTGACCATCTCATAGAGGGATCCCGACAGACTCTTGGTGAGCCGCCCCTCGAAGCGCTTCTCCACCTCCTCCTCGTTCATGCTGAGTGTCAGAGAGATGTCCTCGTCCTTCGAGAAGAGGAGGATGAGGACGTGGTAGCGGGTCTGGCCCTGCTTGACGGAGGGGTCCAGGCTGATCACAAAGAGCATCTGGCGCTGGTCCTTGTGGGGCAGCAGGAAGAGCCGCAGCACCGGGGTGTAAGGGGTCTTGAAGCCAAAGGTCTTGCCGTGCAGATGCAGGAAGGTGGGGTAGATGTGGATGTCGTAGCGGCCTCGGGGCGTCAGACACTGCAGCTCCCGGAAGATGCAGATGGCGTCTCCAGTGGCCTGGATCACGTCCGCCTTCGACCGCACGTTCTGGGCGAAGGCCTCCACGGGGTCCACGCCGTCCTCCTGGGTGGGTGGCACGTAGAAGCGCGCCTCCATGAGGGAGACCTCTGTCGTCGTTCTGGTGGGACTCTGGTGTCACCTCGTTCTTACCCGTGGTACACTGGGACACGTTGCTGAGAGGGATCTCGAAGATCGGCTGGTCGCCAATGTCGAAGGAAAGCAGCTGCCCACCAAACTTCACGGTTCCCCAGTTCCAACCCTTCACACACAGATCCTTCTCCATTAGCTCCAGGCGATAGTGAGTTTTGAAGAAATCAGAGAGTTTCTCAAACTCCGATTCCTGGAAGCCGTGGTACTTGTAGACGTGGCCGTTCTTCCTAAGCAGTTTAAGCCCGTGGCCCAGAGCCACCCGGCGCCAGATGCCTTCCGTCAGCTCCCCGGCCTGGATGTTGTCCACTTTGCCCATCTTACTGTTCTTAAAGATGATGCCCTGGCGGCTCAGCCTCAGCCGACCGTCATTCATGGAGCCCTTCACCTCCTGATACACGTCGTTGAACTCCAGGGTTTCTGCCATGCTGACCTAGCCCTGATGGTACCCCCCGAAACTCCTGGGTGGGTGCGCAGACGCAGGGCGCGCTGGGGATCTCCTCGGGCCGGAGCCTCGTGGCCACCGGCGCCCAGGCGGTGGGCGCGCCTGGGCGGGGGGACGGCGCGGGCGGGGGCCGGGCAGGGGCGCTGGGCAGGCTCTTCCCAAAAGTTGTATTTTAGTAAAGCTTGTAGTTATTTTTAATATTGAACCTCTTAATAGAAAAGTGATTTAGTATTTAGTATTTATTTTTATCTTAAAATGTAGTGAAAAAAGACTGGCTGTAAATTGATGTAAACCACAAACTAATCAGTGTAATGTGGAAATGAAGTACCTTATAGATAAAGTTAAAAACAACTCTTGAAAAATTTAGAAACAAGCAACTAGGAAATTACTAGTAAGAAAACAGTAATAATGAAATATGTGCTAGCAAAAATTCAGATGAGATATACAGATGTATTGCTTATAAGTGAAGAAATAGGGAAAATCCAGATACAAGGTGGGTATGGAAAACATAGTAGAATTTTACAAAATAAGAAAGGCCAAATATAAAAGGCTATGCCTACCAGTAGCTAAGGAAATGACATTTCAAGAAAGTCAATGGGTAATTGAAACAAGCAATAAGCAGGTAAGAAAGATGCCTATTTTTGACATAAGCTTTCTATAGGCCTAAATTACAGAATTACAGCCATGGATGAACCCTGGAGATATATCTTGTGAAACATACTTAACTAGAAGTATACTGGTTGGAAAAGTATAATGAATGCAAAAGTAGGAAGTTAGAGATACCTGGAGTAACAGGCAAATTTGGCCTCAGAGTACAAAATGAAGCAAGGCAAAGGCTAACAGAGTTTTGCCAAGAGAACACACTGGTCACAGCAAATACCCTCTTCCAGCAACATAAGAAAAGACTCTACACATGGACATCACCATATGGTCAATATTGAAATCAATTTGATTATATTCTTTGCAGTCAAAAATGGATAAACTCTACACAGTCAAGACTGGGAATGGACTGTGGCTCAGATCATGAACTCCTTATTGCCAAATTCAGACTTCAATTGAAGAAAGTAGGGAAAACCACTAGACCATTCAGGTATGACCAAAGTCAAATCCCTTATGATTATACAGTGGAAGTGACAAATAGATTCAAGGGATTAGGTCTGATAGGCAGAATGACTAAAGAATTATGGACAGAGGCTCGTGACATTGTACAGGAGGCAGTGATCAAGACCATCCCCAAGAAAAAGAAATGCAAAAAGGCAAAATGATTGTCTGAGGAGGACTTACAAATAGCTGAGAAAAGAAGAGAAGCAAAAAGCAAAGGAGAAAAGGAAAAAGATATTCCCATTTGAATGCAGAGTTCCAAAGAACAGCAAGGAGAGATCAGAAAGCCTTCCTCAGTGATCAGTGCAAAGAAATAGAGGAAAACAACAGAATGGGAAAGACTAGAGAGCTCTTCAAGAAAATTAGAGATACCAAGGGAACGTTTCATGCAAAGATGGGCTCAATAAAGGACAGAAATGGTATGGACCTAACAGAAGCAGAAGATATTAAGAAGAGGTGGCAAGAATACACAGAAGAACTGTACAAAAAAATCTTCATGACCCAGAAAATCACAATGGTGTGATCACTCACCTACAGCCAGACATCTTGGAACGAGAAGTCAAGTGGGCCCTAGGAAGCATCACTACAAACAAAGCTAGTGGAGGTGATGGAATTTCAGTTGAGCTATTTCAAATCCTGAAAGATGATGCTGTGAAAGTGCTGCACTCAATATGCCAGCAAATTTGGAAAACTCAGCGGTGGCCACAGGACTGGGAAAGGTCAGTTTTCATTCCAATCCCAAAGAAAGGCAATCCCAAAGAATGCTCAAACTACTGAACAATTGCATTCATTTCACATGCTAGCAAAGTAATGCTCAAAATTCTCCAAGATAGGCTTCAGCAGTACATGAACTTCCAGGTGTTCAAGCTGAATTTAGGAAAGGCAGAGGAACTAGAGATCAAATTGCCAACATCCGCTAGATCATTGCAAAAGCAAGAGAGTTCCAAAAAAACCCATCTACTTCTTCTTTATGGATACACCAAAGCCTTTGACTGTGTGGATCACAAAAGACTGTGGAAAATTCTTAAAGAGGTGAGAACACCAGACCACCTGACCTGTCTCCTGAGAAATCTGTATGTGACCGTCATACAGATTTCAGGAAGCGACAGTCAGAGTGTGACATGGGACAACAGATTGGTTCCAAATAGGAAAAGGAGCACGTCAAGGCTGTATATTGTCACCCTGCTTATTTTACTTATATGCAGAGTACATCATGGGAAACGCTGGGCTGGAGGAAGCACAAGCTGGAATCAAGATTGCCAGGAGACATATCAGTAACCTCAGATATGCAGATGAAACCACCCTTATGGCAGAAAGTGAAGAAGAACTAAAGAGCCTCTTGATGAAAGTGAAAGAGGAGAGTGAAAAGTTGGCTTAAAGCTCAGCATTCAGAAAACGAAGATTGTAGCATCTGGTCCCATCACTTCATGGCAAATAGATGGGGAAAAAATGGAAAAGTGAGGGACTTTATTTTTTTGGGCTCCAAAATCACTGAAGGTGGTGACTGCAGCCATGAAATAAAACGACGCCTGCTCCTTGGAAGAAAAACTTTGACAACCTCAGTTCAGTTCAGTTCAGTCGCTCAGTTGTGTCTGACTCTTTGCAACCCCATGGACTGCAGCACGCCAGGCCTCCCTGTCCATCACCAACTCCCGGAGTTTAACCAAACTCATGTCCATCAAGTCGGTGATGCCATCCAGCCATCTCATCCTCTGACGTCCCCTTCTCCTCCTGCCCCCAATCCCTCCCAGCATCAGGGTATTTTCAAATGAGTCAACTCTTCGCATGAGGTGGCCAAAGTATTGGAGTTTCAGCTTCAGCATCAGTCCTTCCAATGAACACCCAGGACTGATCTCCTTTAGGATGGACTGGTTGGATCTCCTTGCAGTCCAAGGGACTCTCAAGAGTCTTCTCCAACATCACAGTTCAAAAGCATCAATTCCTCAGTGCTCAGCTTTATTCACAGTCCAACTCTCACATCCATACACGACCCCTGGAAAAACCATAGCCTTGACCAGATGGACCTTTGTTGGCAAAGTAATTCTCTGCTTTTTAATATGCTATCTAGGTTGGTCATAACTTTCCTTCCAAGGGGTAAGCATCTGTTAATTTCATGGCTGCAGTCACCATCTGCAGTGATTTTGGAGCTCAAAAAAATAAAGTCTGACACTGTTTCCACTGTTTCCCCATCTATTTCCCATGAAGTGATGGGACCAGATGCCATGATCTTAGTTTTCTGAATGTTGAGCTTTAAGCCAACTTTTTCACTCTTCTCTTTCACTTTCATCAAGAGGCTTTTTAGTTCCTCTTCACTTTCTGCCATAACCTAGTTAGCATAATAAAAAGCAGAGACATTACTTTATCCACAGTTACTTTACCATCTAGTCAAAGCTATGGTTTTTCCAGTAGTCATGTATGGATGTGAGAGTTGGACTATAAAGAAAGCTGAGTGATGAAGAATTGATGCTTTTTAACTGTGGTGCTGGAGAAGACTCTTGAGAGTCTGGCATGCTGCAGTTCATGGGGTCGCAAAGAGTTGGACATGACTGAGTGACTGAACTGATTTGAACTGAACATAGGGCTTAACTTGAAAAGTCCCTGGATAACACTGCTCTCTTATTAATCAAAAGTACTCTGGTTTTAACAAGTCACACCAGGCATTTTCGTATGAGTCGCTATTATTGTTATTCAGTTACTAAGTGATGTCTGACTCTGCCGCCTCACGGACTGCAGCATGTCAGGCTCTCCTAGCCTCCACTATCTCCTACAGGTTGCTCACATTCTTGTCCACTGAGTTGGTGGTGCTATCTAGCCATCTCATCCTCTGCCGCTCTTGTGTCCTTTTGCTGTCAGTCTTTTCCAATGTATTGGCTCTTTGCATCAAGTGGACAAAGTATTCAAATGTGTCTAATGAGTCCAAGTCTTTTCTGTTCCATAGGAGCATAAGGGGATTATGAGGCAATTGTATCCCTGCATAATGATTAAAATCAATGCATTCCTGTAGTGACATTCTAACATCCTTGATCTTAATCCTTCCCTGGGTGTCATACATGGGAGAATTGTTATGAGTGTGAACATTCATTAAATATGTCAAGGCTGCTGAGCAGCACTGGGTGAACACGGGTGAGGCCATACCAGCAACCTTAACAAGTTTGAACCCTGGAGCAGTCTGTTCCCAAAGCTTGCCCTGCTAGCTGCTGTACGGAGGGCAGACTGCAGGGTTTCCTACCAAGTTAGACTGAAGGCAAAGTCACTCACTCATTCACCATTTTAAATACTATTTCATTTGATCCCTAACTCTACAGAAGAGGAAATTAAGAATCTAGAATCAGGACAGTACAGGTGTAGAACAACATATTCTATCTTTATTGCCTAGTCACTGACTCATACCTTTTAAGAGTTACCTGATTTCATGATTTCCAAGTATCAGTTTGGTTAGGAGTATCCTAAGCATGTAGATTGAAATGGAAATAGTTTGAAATGGAGCTATACTATCAATACACAATTTAAAATGTCAACAGAAGAGCACAGTATACTAGAGGTTCTAATCAGGTAATTAATCAAGAAAATGTAAAAATTTACTTCTTTCTATATTGAGTATCCACTAACAAATTACTGTAGCTTTAGTAATTATTTTTAATCCTCTTGTCCTTTAACCTTTATACTAGAATTAAGTGGTTAACACATGACCATATTGTGGTATTAGTATTTTCTGGGTCTGACTGCATGCTTACTTTTGCCAGTAAAAATTCCTTTTGCTAATTAGCATTTTTTCATTGTACTTCAAAGAACTTTCTTCTCCATATCTTGTAAATCAGGTCTGCTAGTGCCAAATTCCCTGAACTTTTGTTTGCTTGGGAGAGTCTATCCTTCATTTCTGAAGGGCGGCTTTACTAGATAAAGTATTCTTTGTTGGCAGTTTATTTTCTTTTAACAGTTTGAATAGATCATCACACTCTCTCCTGACCTAAAACATTTCTGCCTTTTGGGGTTTTCCTTTTATGTGAAGATTTTTCTTTATTTTGCTGCTTTAAAAATTCTCTGTTTTTAGTTTTAGTTGGTTTGATCATAATGTGCCTTGGGAAAGAGTTTTTGAGTTGAAATTTTAGGGGGACTTAGGAGTTCTGTGAACATGAATATTCAAATCTCTCCCCAAATTTTAGAACTTTTAGCCATTACTTTTTCAATAATCTTTTGCCCACCCCCTTTCCCTTTCCTTTCTTCTGGGATTTAATTATATATGGGTTGTTTTTCTTAATGGTATTCCATAGTTCATAGTATTCTTTACTTCTTTCATTCTTTTTTATTTTTTTCTTTGCTATCCTCTGGCAAGATAATTTCAGATGAACTGTCTTCTCCTACACAGATTCTTTATTCTGCTTGATCCAGTCTGATGTTGATGCTCTCTATTGCATTTTTTATTCTTTATTGTCTTGTTCAACTAAAGGATTTGTTTGGTTCTTAAATTTTTTCCTGTTAAATCTTATTTTGTTCATATATTGTTTTCCTGATTTTGTTGATTTGTTTTTAATTGTTTTCTTGTAGCTCACTGACTTCCCTTAAAATAACTATTCTGAATTCTGTTTCAGGCAAATCACAGATCTTCTTTACTTTGGAGTCGATTACAGCAAAACTGTGTTCCTTTGCTGATATAATGTTTCCATGATTTTTCATGTTCCTGGAAGTCTTGTTTTGCTGTTTTTGTATTTGAAGAAGCAGTCACCTCCTCTAGTCTTTACTGGTAGGTTTCAAGAGAGAAACACCTCTTTCAGCTCTGTTAGGGATTCTGAGGCTTTCTCAGATCTTTTTCTGTGGTTACTACTGTCTTGCACTTCTTGTTTTTTTTGGTGGGAAATGCTTAAGAATGTCTGCTTTCCTTTGATCCTGCAAAGCCAGGCCAGCTGCTGACAACCTTCTGTCTGCTTTCCTGCGGATGGTACTGAATACAAGTTTGTGCGCTTTCTCCCAAAGCTACAGAATCAGGTCAGCTTACTGCATGTGTTCACTAGCTCTCACTACTATTGAGAACTTGCACAGGAAGCTGGCTACAGGGAGGGGTGTGTATAGGTGAGTAATAAGTAATATGGAGTATTGAGAAAGCCTGTGGTCAGACCTGCAGTCAAGGCAACCCCCGTGGTTCATGAATGGGCTTCCTACTGGAGTCCATGAAATGGTTTTTAGGGTCTCTGTCCCTTTGAATGTCCTCCAAGAGCCCTGGCTACTGTCCCCCAGCCACTCTCTGCAGACTCATCCAGTGATACAGCATACTTCAGTATTCTGAAGAGAACGAGAAGGAAACGGGCCTCTCTGGCAGCATCCTGCACAGCGAGGAGAGCTGAGAACTCACTCACAGGCTCTCACCTCCCCGGAGGAATCCGTCAGGGGCTGAGCAGGCTTCTCTTGGCACTTGAACTGTGCTGCCTTAGGGGAGGGATGACAAGAGTAAAGCGAAACCATTCTTCTCACTCTCTCCAGTGCACAGAGTCTTGGATAATTTATTGCTGTTATTCCACTGATGTCTGGAACTTCTCCATTGACTCTCAGGCTTCCACAGAGGCACACTTATCCATGGAAGATTGTCAAAATTGATGTTCTTTGGGGGAAGGGTGCTGGAACACTGCTACCTGCCATTTTGATCACATTGCCTAACAAGGTTTAATATCATTCTTTTCGCCAACATAAATGTAATATTGAGATAGTTTATGCTAATAAAAAAAAATCTCTGGTGCTGACTGAGATAGGGATGGGGAGCTACCTCGGGAATATCGCCTTTCAGATTAAATTAAGCTGTCCTCTTCTGAAGTGTGCATTTGTGATTAGTGTCCTTGGAGTGTTGCCTTAACTCTCTGACACCTTATATGACACTATAATAATTTAAAACTGATTTACAAGTATCATTACTGGGTGGGTTGGGAGCTCCAAAAGATTAAATGCTGTGCTTTTTCAAAAAACTTGTGAAAATGGGAGAGATCCATGCAGGTAAGATTTATCAGATGCTTTCTATGGAAGAAGCAGCATTAGGCATTGGGGTTTTAGAGAAGAGTAAGATGCTAGCCATGCTTTCAAAGGCATCACCTTTAGCAGAGGAGAAGGACATGTAAACAAATAATTGTAATTGTGTGGGAAAGGCACAACGCTAGGTTTATAATTATATATATGTATACATACACACACATACACACAGGTAGTTAGAGGAGCCAAAACCTCCAGAGGGGTGTTGAATCAGGGGAAGCCTTCTCAGGAGAAGAGATGCTTGATTTCACTTTTGGAAGCTGGAAAGAAAGAAAGGATAGTTTAGGTAGAGGGTCAGCACTGTGAGGGCAGGCAGTCACAAGACAACAGGCAGTGTTGGAGGAATCAGTGTTAGTGCAGGGTTCCTGGGTCATGAAGCACTATAGCTTTTGTGACTGGAAGTTGGGTAGGTAAAGGCTAGATTGTAAATGGCTTTGAACATTCAAATCTCTCAACAAACAAACAAAAGTAACTAGGAAAAGTATTTCTCTTTTTTCACTTAGATGCTGAGGATTTTGTTAGATGAATTGGCTTTCTCTTGAGTGGCAGACTTCTCCGTTCGAAAAAAGTCAAGGCACAAAAATGAGTGATGTTTAAGAAAGTTAAGGATCTTTATTGGGACCATCCAATGGTCAAGCTGAGAAGCACGTTGAATTTGGCTTTGGGTGCCTTGCTATCAAGGTTTGCAGGACCCTTTCACAGCTTCCTCAGACTACAAGTTTTTCTTCGGGGGGGGGGGTGGTGGGAGAAGTTACTTGGCTGTCTGTTCTACCAAAACTCAGACTCCCATCCCCTTCAATTCCTCTTCTGTACTGATTTTATCAACCAAGATGTCAGTATCAGTGGTTTACTTTATCACATTTGGCTGTGAAGGTGAAGATGTGAACAAAATATTGACCAGAATTCCTTCTAGAGGAAGACTTGACCTTGAAAGAAATACTTTGATATTTTGTTTGGAAACAGGTTATAGCCAGTAGAGCATGCTCAAGCAACATTAAGTACTCAGAAAATGGCTATGACCCAGAAAAGAGGAGTCATTTGTTCCAGAGAGAGAGAGAGAGGGAGAAGAGTTAAGAGAGAAAGAAATGGAGGTGGTGGGAAGGAAGAGTGGGTCTGGAGAGAAGATATTAATAATAGAAGACTCTATGCTTGTGATGTCATTCAAATCTTCAAGTGAAAGTTGACTGAATTTCAAAGTGCTTGGTGAATGGGTTGTGTATGGGTTTGTTCATAAATCATTAAAATCACATGAATATGGATGTTGGAGCTGGAGGGAAGGCTTAGCTAGAGGCCACGAGGCAAATAAAACCAGAAGGGCTGAAGCTCTTTGAGTATTAATAGAAATTTTCAGGAGAACATTACCTTTCGTATGGCTACACTAACCCTAATTCCATCCGGGTTTAAGGAGAGTTGGGATGGGGAGGATTCTCATGGATCATCTGAATTGCAGTTGTATTTGAAACATGGTTTCCTGGAAGTAATATGAGAAACAAAAGAATAAGTATAAAGTTGAGAATTTCAGATTATTGCAGGGGTCCCCAACCTCCAGGATTTAATGCCTGATGATGTAAGGCAAAGCTGATGTAATAATAATAGAGATGAATTGCACAGTAAATGAAATGCCCTTGAATTATCTCCAAACCACATCCACTCGGCCCTGGTCTGTGGAAAACTGTCTTCCACGAAAGCAGTGCCTGGTGCCAAACTGGTTGGGGACCACTGAAAAATGCTGTATTGGCTGGGCAAGCAGGTCTTTCACAACTCCTCCAGTAAGAACTCGGCTCATATGAGGCAGATTGAACATGTATTTCCTACTTGTTAAGGCCAACCTGAAGCAATGTAGTTGGATTGGACCCTGAAGTTAACTTTGCTTCTGAGGGACTTTGTGTCCTTAGGTAATGTTATCTCTGTGCTCTACAATAAAGCTGTGAAGTCAGCTCTCTTCTTTTCCTGTGTGGCTCAGACGGGATGACCTTGAGCCTCTGCCTTCCTAATGCAGACACTCCACAAGTCAGCAGAAACCTATCTGATCAGGTGTCCCCATCTCTGCCTCTTCTCCTGTCATGGGCAAAGTCATCACCCTGCAGCAGGTAGCAGCCATAGTTCATGTACCTATCAAGAGCCCTGCAAAGTCTATTCTTCAAAACTAAAGAAATTCTCATTTCGTCCCTTTCTACACAGAACTGGAAAAAGAGGTAAGGAAGCTGCAGACAGTCCTTTTGGATTCTCTCTGTTACCCAACTGCTTTCAAATGATGAATTCTGAAACTAGAGAGTAAAAGAAAGGGAACTGAAACTCAGGTTCTGAGAGAGATAAAAAATATGCTTCCTTTCTTTTTCTCTGGTGTGGGAATCCTGCTGGCTGACTTACAATTTGGGGAAGAGACTTCTTTTAGGCTTTTCTTACAGGCTTCCCAGGTTTTCATGTACTTATGACAGTTAACTTACACGGTGGCAAGTAGAGGATTTAAATTCAAATGCCATGGGAGGGAAGGGATACCAGAATCATTATGACTCGAATGATAGTTGTTAAAAATACAGTTCTTAAGTTAGCATAGTTTTGACCTTGTTGCTTTAATATTGTGATTACATGAATCATTGAGCTTTGAAAGGTTTGCCAAAATATTTTTCGTGAACTTGTACTTGTTATCATGGGATTTGGTATATGTAATAACAGTCAGAAATTAGGACAACAAATAACCAAAATTTATTAACAACTCACTAGTTTATGCCAAGATACTTATCTTTATGAAAATAGGGGATGCTGAATCCTATGTTCATGGAATTTGTGTTTTAGTTACAGAGAAGAATGTGAAGTTGTAGACCAAATAGCGCGGTCCCTAATTGGAAAGGAGTCCCATTACAGAAGAATCAGTAAAGTCCGGGATTGTCAGGCAAAATGCTTGTATGGATTTGGAAAGAGGATGTTTTGTATGAAAAAAGTATGGGATGAGGAAACAATATTGAGGAGTTTGTAGGACAAATGCACACCACTATTCTGGCATGGAAGGCATGTCTTCAGGAGCAGAGGGTGATGGATCTGACTCTTGAAAGACAAATTTAACTCTGGTAGGATGGAAGCCTCATTGAAGGTTTTTGAACAGAAAAATAGCTTAATCAAATGATGGGAAGTCTTGCTGTACATGCAATCAAGGAATTCTACTGATGTTTAATAATTCTGGTGACAGCGTTTACATATCAGATAATCTGGCCCCTACTGCTGTTTAGTACATTGGAAGAGCCAGGATGTCCCTGGGTTTATGTAATCCTTACCGAAACTCTTCCTTTCTCTCACACACTTTCAGATTCACTCCAGTTCTGCCAGGATATCTTTCTCCATGTCCACAGGGTGTTATCACAGAATATGAAGTAGGTTTCAGTTTACTGAGAAAGGACATGGCATAGTTAACAGGCTGAATTCAGGATGCTTGGTTTACATTATGTCTGGAGCAGGGATGAGAGGACTTGCCCTTTTTAAAAAATAAAATACTTAAAAATATCAAGGCTGATTGCTCAGGCTAATAGCCTCATTGACTTAATTGGTTTATAGTTCAAAAAGAGAAGATTGTTTCAGGTGCTAAAGCTTGTATCGTCCCCTGATGGCAATGCAGGAACATATATGAGTGTTCCTGAATATTTCTTTTTCAAGTTTCTCCTTGACTTCATAGCTCCTGCCTCTGTGGTGTTCCTCTCCTTGGAGAAGCTTCACTGAGAGTCAAGTCTTCAAGAGGAACATCTCACCCCGAGTCTTTGAGTGGACACTCCCTCAGTCTACACACCCTTCCCCATTTTTTCCAACCGGACAGGAAACAGAATATGCAGTTTTGGGTTTAGTGCGACATTGTTGAAATTTCACTGAGACGAGAGAGCACTTCTGTACCGTGGAGGTTTTGGTTAGTCAGCCAGCCTCCCTTTCGAACTCCTGCTGTGTTGGAAGTTATGAGAGGCAGAGAAGAGGCGGACAGTTCTTTTCCCAGGAACTTCTCCAAATAGTGAGACAGACTCCGCCTGAGCCTGAGATGACCAACCCTTTCCAGCCCTGCGAGTCTAATCAGGCTGTTCTTTGTTCTGGGAATGGATTGCCCAAACCTGGATGTAGTGCCTGTTTTTTAAAGGTGAATGTCCCTGGAAAGATGAACACTTTCATTTTTAGCAGAATGTTTTGTGGCTCTTGTAAGAGCAGACTTTCATGCTTGCTTCACTGATACAGCTCATTTAAAAAATTTTTTTACTTTATTTGGTTTTTAAAAATGATACACTAGGGAACTACTATGACATCGTTCTCAGCTTTGAATACAGCTCTGAATTTTTGTCAAAGGGAAAATTTATGCCACCAGCTTATAGGGATTCATTTGACATTGGAGTCATTCAGGAGTGATTCAGCCAATTAGCAACACTAACAGTTACTTGCTTGTCTGGTGGAGTCTGAGAAAGAAAATTTAAACTCACTAGCAATTTGACTTCACAGGAGGACAAAAAAATTATATACATTTAACTGTACTAGCATTGTTACTGATATTGTTTCTTGGTACTGTAAGTGGCTGAAGAACATGTGAAATGGTAAATGATAGCATTGGAAGCCAGTCTTTGAAAATGAATATTATTAATACAAACAGCCAATGAACAGTCCATTCAGTTATAATGGTAAATGTACTAAAATGGAATGACTAAGTGTTGATTAGACTGCTGCTGAATAATTCTTATTAAATTTAATGAAATCAGTGGGTAGTATTCAGCTTTACCTTCATAAACTTCTAACCTCTTATAGTGGAATTTCCCTTTTACTGAACTAAGGGTTTATAAAGAAGTTTCTGAATTGATTTCAAGAGGTGTGAATTGCATGGTGATCTCTGCTTTTCATGAGCTGTGGGATTTTGCCTAAGCCATTTTCCCTCTCCAAGCCCCAGTTTGTCTCCTACAAAACTAAGTCATTTACCCAATGAGCTGAGGATATTGTAGGGGAGGAAAACATGGTCCTTGATCTCAAGGGGACAGTATTGCTAGAGAAAGAGACAGCCAGGTAAATGAGCAAAATGATTTCAGATGGTGATAAGTGCCATGAAAATCACAAAGAACATATCAGATAGTGGCTGAAGGATATCTTTAGATCAAGCATTCAAGAAAGACTTCTGTGGCATGGTGTCATTTGAACTGAGACCTAGATGACAAGGAGGAGCCAATCTATGAAAGAGCTGAAGGAGAGACGTTATGGAACAGCCGGTGAGACAGTCCTACCGCCAGGGCACACGTGGTTGGTTCAGGAACAGAAAGGAGGTCAGTGAGCACGGCGTACTGTGAGGAAGGGGACAAAAAAGACATTCAGAGGCGGGAGTGTGGCCGCGGCTGATTCCGGAGGCCTTGAAAGACATGTGAGGGAATTTACTCTACCTACCTGAGAAGCCATTGGAAAGGGCTGAACAAGTGGTGGTGTTTTGTGAAGAATCCCCTGTCTGCTCTATGGGAGAAGGATCACAGAGGGACTGAGGGAGGCAGGGAGACTGACTGAGAAGGCTAGTGTCATAATCCCAGGGGCAAGTGATACCACTGAACTCTGCTCAGTGTCCCTTTATCTCTGAGGATACAGATTCTCAACTAAGAAAAATACTGAAATCCACTTGTTTAGCCTTATACATTCTCAGGGGATTATTGTACATCTTGAGGACAATCTATGAATTGCCTCCAGTGAGGGATGGATACTCACTCTATTTCCTTTGCCTCTGATACTATGTTATAAATGTTTTCTGAGAGAAGGAAGCTATTTACACTTTTTGGCATATCCAGATTATCACAAAAAGGAAAGAAAAAAGAAATATAAAAAGTTTGTTAAAAGTTCTTTCTGTTCTGTTGCTTGATTCTTCTGATAATATATAGACTGCTACTGATTTTTTGTATGTGTTATTTTAGTAACTTCATTTTCAGAGCTTAAAAGCCCTTCATCAACAATTTCACTATTTCTGATGTTTAAATATTTTGCAGTCTATTTTGATAACTGCTCATTTTAGATATAGAAGATATTAAAGGTCAGGAAAGGAAGACTTCATATTTTTATGATGTAAAAGCAATTTTACTATATTCTCCTCTGTTTAAATACATAAAGTAATAAAAAAATCACAAATAGAAAAAAGTGATTACAAAAATTCAAATAACAAAAAATAAAGAAGAAAATCCACTTAGAAAGACAGTGGAAAATATCCCCAGTCACAACCCCCAAAATAAGGTAGAAAAATGACCTGCCAAACAGAATGCAATGTGGACTTGGGAAAGGAAGATTAGAGCAATACAACTGTTGTTGTTGTTCAGCCACTCAGTAGTGTCTGATTCTTCGCGACCCCATGGACTGCAGCACGCCAGACCTCCCTATCCATCACTATCTCCTAGAGTTTGCCCAAGTTCATGTTCATTGTATTGGTGGCACCGTCCAGCCATTTCAGGGCATCAGAGGATGCCCTCAGCTTTTCCAGCATCAGGAGCTTTTCCAATGAAAAGTCAGAAGACCAAAACACTGGAGCTTCAGCATCAGACCTTCCAGTGAATATTCAGGGCTGATCTCGATTAAGACTGACTGGTTTGATTTCCTTGCCGTCCAATGGACTTTTGGGAGTCTTCTCCAACACCACAGTTTGAAAGCATCAATTCTTTGTCTTTCTACCTTCTTTATGGTCCAGCTCTCACAACCATACATGATCACTGGGAAAACAATAGCCTTGACTATTGTTGACCTTTGATGGTAGAGTAATGTCTCTGCTTTTCAACATACTGTCTAGGTTTGTCAACGCTTTCCTGCCAAGAACCAACCGTCTTCTAATTTCACAGTTGCAGTCACCGTCTGCAGTGATTTTGGAGCCCAGCAAGAGGAAATCTGTCACTTCTTCCACATCTTCCCCTTCTATTTGCCATGAAGCAATGGGGGTGGGATACCATGATCTTAGCTCTTTTAATACATAATCTTAAGCTGGCTCTTGCACTCTCCTCCTTCACCCGCATCAAGAAGATCTTTAGTTCCTCTTCACTTTCTGCCATTAGAATGGTATCATCCACATATCTGAGGTTGTTAATGCTTCTCTCGCCTATCTTGATTCCAGCTTGTAACTTATCCAGCCCGGCATTTCTCATGATGTGCTCAGCAAGTAGGTTAAACAAACAGAGTGATAGTAGACAACCCTGTCATACTCCTTTCTTGATCTTGAACCAATCAGTTTTTCCATACAGGGTTCTAACTATTGCTGCTTGACCCGCACACAGGTTTCTCAGGAGACAGGTAAGATGGTCTGGTATTCCCAGACCATCTAAGAGCTTTCCACAGTTTGTCATGATTCACACAGTCAAAGGCTTTAGCATAGTCAATGAACAGAGATAAGTGTTTTTCTAAAATTCCCTTGCTTTCTCTATAATTCAGAGAATGTTGGCAATTTGATCTCTAGTTCCTTTTCCTTTTCTAAACCCAGCTTGGACATCTGGAAGCTCTTGGTTCACAAAATGCTGAAGCCTAGCCTGCAAGATTTTAAGTATGACCTTACTAGCAGGGGAGATGAGTGCAATTGTCCTGTGGTTAGCATATTCTTTGGTACTACCCTTTGTGGGAATTGGGATGAAGATTGATCTTTTCCAGTCCTGTGGACACTGCTTGGTCTTCCAGATTTGCTGACATAATGAATGCAAAACCTTGATGGCATTATCCTTTAGGGATTTGAATAGTTCTACTGAAACTTCATCACATTCACTAGTTTTATTAACAGCTGTGCTTCTTAAGGCTCACTTGATTTCACACTCCAGAATGTCTGGCTCTGGGTAACTATCCATACCATTGTAGTAATCCAGTTCATTAAGATCTTTTTATATACAGTTCTTCCGTGTATTCTTTCCATCTCATTTTGATCCTTTATTGTGCCCTTCTTTGGGTGGAATGTTCCCTTGGTGTTTCCAATTTTCCTGAAGAGATTTCCAGTCTTTATGCTTTTGCTGTTTTCTTCTATCATTATGCACTGTTCATTGAAAAAAGGCCTTCTTGTCTCTTCTAGCAATTCTTTGAAACTAAGTTTACTTGGATGCATTTTTCCTTCTCTCCTTGCTTTTTGCTTCATTCTTCTGCTATTTGTAAAATCTCCTCAGATAACCACTTTGCCTTCTTGCTTCTCTTTGGGATGGTTTTTGCTGCCTCCTGTACAATATAACAGACCTCTGTCCATAGTTCTTCAGGTACACTGTTAACTAGATCCTAGCCCTTGAATCTATTCATTACCTCTACTATGAACTCATATGGGATTTGATTTAAGACATACCTGGTTTGCCTAGTGTTTCTCCTGGTTTTCTTTAGTTTAAGCCTGAATTTTGCTATGAGAAGCTGATGATCTGAGCCACGGTCAGCTCCAGGTCTTGTTTTTGCTGACTGTACACAACTTCTCCATCTTCAGCTACAAAGAATATAATCAATTTGATTTCGGTATTGGCCATTTGGTGAGGTCCATGTGTAAAGTCCTCTCTTGTGTTGTCGAAAAAGAATATTTTCTGTGACTAGTGAAAAACTCAGCAGTGGCCACGGGACTGGAAAAGGTCAGTTTTCATTCCAATCCCAAAGAAAGGCAATGCCAGAGAATGCTCAAACCACTGCACAGTTGCACTCATCTCCCATGGTAGCAAAGTAATGCTCAAAATTCTCCAAGCCAGCCTTCAACAGTACATGAACTTCCAGATGTTCAAGCTGGAGTTAGAAAAGGCAGGGGAACCAGAGATTAAATTGCCAACATCCGTTGGATCATTAAAAAAGCAAGAGAATTCCAGAAAAAAACATCTACCTCTGCTTTATTGACTATGCCACAGCTTTTGACTGTGTGGATCACAACAAACTGTGGAAAATTCTTAAAGAGATGGGAATACCAGACCACCTGACCTGCCTCTTGAGAAATCTGTATGCAGGTCAGGAAGCAATAGTTAGAACTGGACATGGAACAACAGACTGGGTCCAAATAGGGAAAGGAGTACATCAAGGTTTTATATTGTCACCCTGCTTCTTTAACTTGTATGCAGAGTACATCATGAGAAGCGTTGGGATGGATGAAGCACAAGCTGGAATCAAGATTGCCGGGGGGAATATCAATAACCTTAGATATGCAGATGACACGACCCTTATGGCAGAAAGTGAAGAGGAACTAAAGAGCCTCTTGATGAAAATGAAAGAGGAGAGTGAAAAAGTTGGCTTAAAACTCGACATTCAGTAAACTAAGATCATGGCATCTGGTCCCATCACTTCATGGCAAATAGATGGGGAAAAAATGGAAACAGTAAGAGATTTTATTTTGGGGGGCTCCAAAATCACTGCAGATGGTGACTGCAGCCATAAAATTAAAAGACATCTGCTCCTTGGGAGAAAAGTTATGACCAACTTAGACAGCATATTAGAAAGCTGAGATGTTACTTTGCCAACAAAGGTCTGTCTAGGCAAAGTTATGTTTTTTCCAGTAGTCATGTATGGATGTGAGAGTTGAACTCTAAGGAAAGCTGAGCACCAAAGAATTGATGCTTTTGAACTGTGGTGTTGGAGAAGACTCTTGAGATTCCCCTGGACTGCAAGGAGACCCAACCAGTCCATCCTAAAGGAGATCAGTCCTGGGTGTTCATTGGAAGGACTAATGCTGAAGAAGAAACTCCAATACTTTGGCCACCTGATGCAAAGAACTGACTCATTGGAAAAGACCCTGATGCTGGGAAAGATTTAAGGCAGGAGGAGAAGGGGATGACAGAGGATGAGATGGTTGGATGGCATCACTGTCTCAATGGACATGTGTTTGAGTAAACTGTGGGAGTTGGTGATGGACAGGGAGGCCTGACATGCTGCAGTCCATGGGGTCACAAAGAGTCAGACACCACTGAGCAACTGAACTGAAGCGAGTGCATTCTTTTGGCAGAGTGAGCAATACAATAGGGCTCTTCTAAAACCAGGGGCCAGAACACCCTGAAGAGGGCTGAATCGAAGGCAGCGGGGATGGAAGGGTGGAAGGTGAGGGTGGAAGTGAATGGCACACCCATACAGAAAGGATCACCATAGCTCAGTTCTAGCCAGTTTTGCTAAGGAGGAAAAATTGCCCTTGAGGACCACCAGATGATCTGTTTCTTAAAAAGTCGCTGGAAAATGGATTTTTATGTGAAATGTTCCTATCTTTCAAACACTGTGTGGGCCAAACCAAATTATCTGCCAGCTGGATCCCATCTGTAGGCTGCCATTCTGTGATCCCTGTTCAAAAACTAAGTGGCATAATCCTTAGCAATCCATCTAATCATTCTTTGATTAGACAGACAAGATTAGGAGTGGAAAGAAGCATCCTCTGAGATGTCTGATTCCACGTTATAACCAGGTGGGGAAATAGATTGCTTTATGACTAAGCTTTCAGGCAAGGCAGTTGCCTTACATAAGGAGGGTGAGAGGAAGTTGCGACATTGATTAACAGTTTCTGGGACTCTCAGAGCTACACTGTGAGCTTCCCTGACCCTTCAGAGTGTGAGCACCATGGGGAGATGTGGCTCATGGCAGAACACGTTCAATCTGGTTGCATGTTGGAAATAAACCCAAATCAAAACTGGAAGTGCTTCAGGTTGCTGCTTCCTTCACCCTTCCCCTCCTGTGCTTTGGCAATCATTGGCCTGGATGGAATCACTGCAGAATTGATTAATCACCAGAAGACAGCAAACGTGAGCCAATGAACCGGCAGGTATCCACGCCTACCATACATAAAGGAATAGACGCAAAGAGAGGAACATCCGACCTTACTTTGGCTCCTCCTAGAAAAAGGGAAGTCAGGCAGGTGTGTTTCTCCAGTTTCAAAGAAACGAAAGACAAGCTTGAAGAAGAAACGTAAAACATCAAAGAAAGAGCAGTAACACAGAAAGCTATGGGCCTTTCTTCAAAAATCACTAAATCAAGTGTTCTCTCTGATCATGATGATCTTCCTTTCTGGCGGACTTATTCGCTCCTCCCCACAATGACTGTTCTCTGGATCCACAAACACTTTTTTCAGTCTGTTGATGTATCTTCTGTCTTCCTATTTCTCTCCTTTCTTTTGTCCCCCTTCAGTCTTCTTAGATTTCACAGGCCAATCTTCTAAGAATCCTGTCTTTTGGGGGATTAAGCTTGCTTTCTTTACTTGTGCTTTGGATAAGAATCTCATCCATTTTCCCAGAAAATGTAAACTATAGTTTATATTTTCTCCATCTTCTACATTCAACCTCTCCCTCTCAACAGGAGCCAGTCATTTATAAAAATGCTCAGATTTCTCTTATTAAAGCAAACAAACAAAAAATAATGACCCCAAGGGAAAAAACAGCAAAACGCCCCTAACAAACAAAAAACAAATGCTTGGCACCCACATCTACCTCTAGCTACCAGATCTCTTCCCTTTTTACTGCTCTGCAATTTGCTCTGTTTTTCCTCGACTTTCTTGTTGCTTAACTAGTTGCAGGTTGCCCCACCTCTCCACCAGATTGTCTGCTGAAGACAGCACTGACTCCTATGTCCCTCTGCCCAGGAGATATTTTTCAGTCAGCTTGTCCTCTCGGCTGATTTGAGGCTGCTGAGCACTCCACCTGCTTGAAAGCTTCTCATCTCCTGGCTTTGCAGGCGCCGCACATCTTGTCACTCAGCCTCGGTGGCCTCTCCTCCTCTCTCCCTCATAGGCTCCTGAGGACTTAGTCCTGGATCTTCCTCCCTTCTGCTCAGATTCCATCCTCTCTCTCTTGCTGGTGCACCGGTAAGCATCACTACAGCCCTCACGTGTGTGCTTGACTCTCCGAGTCCACATCACCAGCCTCTCTTCTTTTCCCACTGTGCATCCCACTCAGGGGCGACATCTGGCCTTCTTCCAGAGCCATTGCTTGTCTTAGTGCGAGTTCTTTTCACACACATTCGTTCTGAGTAGGGCAACCCTTCTCAAACTCTCTGGGAGGGTTTTTTTTTTTTTTAAATTATCTAATCCATCACAGACAGATATTTTTATGAAGACAATAAAAAGCAAACATTACAAAAGTAAAACGAATAAAAAAGACACACAAAATCCAAGCCTCACTTTTTATTAGATTCAAGAGGTATAAAATGACTCTGTCATATTGCTCCAAAAACTCCTAAATGCTTACCCTCAGTTACTGTACAGATGTCCCTGCAGCATGGTAATAAGAAGTTCAAGGACAGGAATGGGTTAAATGACCATAATGTGCTCATGACTCTGTCCCCCTTTGCTTGGCGTGCTCATCACATTTCAACTGAAATATGTCCAATTTAAGGAAGCCTTCCCTGATCTCCCTAAGTCACTTATATGTTGATGTATTCTGAAAGCTCACATGCCCCTCCCCTGGGCGGCTTTGAGCAGTTTTTATATTTGTAAACTTTGCATCCTTAGGTAAGCACCATGGTGGCAGGATCTGGGTTTCTTCTTTTTCTATTCACTCCCATATTTTCAGCACACAGTGCACAGTCACAATTGCTTTTTCATTGTGTAAGGAGGACAGTGCACAAAGAGTTAGGTTACCTGTGACCTAACTGCACAAAGATTTCAGGTGAATTGACTTTTCAATGAGAGTTCCAGGTGCAGGTGGTAGGAAGCAGCATTTTTGGTGAAGAAAGTGGCATATAGAAAAGCACAGATGCTCTAAAGCACAGAGCTTGTCTGAGGAAGGGGAAGTGGTTAGGGGGCTTATGGCATGAAGTGAGCTGAGGTGGGGAAAAGGGCTGTGATTCTGTAGGATGGGGATATGGAAGAGAAGACACACTGTGGGCTGTTAAAGTTCTTGCTGTCAAACTAAGGAGTTCAGATTTTATTACTTCTAGCTAGAAAGTCATTCTTTCTGTCTAATGATAGAAAGTCATTAAATAATTTATAGCAGTAGAATACATGATTGGATTTGATTCTGTCAAAGATAATTGGTGGTTATGCTGAAGTAAGATTGAAAAGGTCAAGGGGGGCGGTTCTCAGAATAGCCTGCTTCATGAGTAACTGAGTGGCCATGGGGAATGGAAAGGAACAGGTGAATGCGGGAAGGATTTAGATGTGGCAGCTCTGGGATGAGATTCTTGGGATGAGGAGAGACCATTATATTCCCCGAGATGGCAGCATTGTGAATTTCTGTTTTATTGCTTTAGTTCTCTGACCATGGAACCTTTTGCTTCACCAGAGTGTTAGAAGTGAGCTCTTGGAGTATGTCTTTCTTAAGACCCTAAGTCATAATATTAGCACAAATAACCCTACAAAAAAGTTATGCTTCATCCTCTGAATGTATCACACATCTTTATCAAAGATTATTTCCTCTAAATAACAATAGGCATTGATAAAACTAGTCTCTTATGCCCAGACAATTATCAGATTTTTTTTTAAGTTGATCTATGGTTCCATGACCTCTAAAAATATCAGCATCAAAATTGTAATATTGTACATCCAGGGTTTCGAGAAGTTGTCCCATATTCTCATTTCAGCTTGGACAGTCATTCTGTGCTGCTCCAGGAGAGCTGCTGGGGCTTTGACCAGCCATGGGTCTGCAGGTGAGAGAAGAATCACCTTGAAAGGCTGACTGGGAGACAACTGTGGTGGAGTGGGAGTCACTCCATATCTGAGTGCTGCATTCTTGATCTGTGACATATAGTTAATAATGCCTGCCACCAACCCAACTTTCAAAATGCTACCACAGCTTTTGATTTCCCATTTCAGCCTCCTTATTCTGTGTATGCTAAGTTGCTCTTTGCAGCCCTATGGACTGTAGCCCGCCAGGCTCCTCTGTCTGTGAGATTCTCAACTCAAAGATACTGGTGTGGGTTGCTCCCAGGGGATCTTCCTGAGCCAGGGGTCAGACCCGAGTCTTTTTTGTCTCCTGCACTGACAGTTGGATTCTTTACCACTAGTGCCACCTGGGAAGCCCTTATTGTATATGTGCCTGTTATTAAAATGTGCCCCATGCTCTCTTCAGATGTTTCAGATGGAGTATTCTTTACACATAAATATCTTAACCATATTGTATGTAAATAATACTACATCCTTTGACATAATCTGTTGTACTTTCTTTTTTTTGAAGAAAGAACTGGTATTATTTTAGCTTCCAGTTTTGACACCTTGCATGAGAGCTGGAAGAAATGGGCCGAAACGAAGAAGCATTTGCAACTTCAAAAAAATTGTAGAAAATTTTGACACAAGCGTATGAGCTGATTCAGTTTGGTGTGGCAGGGAGAAATGTACTCTGCCTTATATCTAGATGATGCTGACTGCTTCCTTGTGGGCCACGTTTTCCTCAACCAGACTTGAGTTTGTCTCCCTAAACAGGAACTGCCAGATACTAAGTGAATGAACTGAAGGTAGAGGCAGTTGGGGGGAAAAAAGCCCAGGAAACCCTAGGGAAAAGTAGAGTCTCTTATTCTTTCTTATTTTCATTACCTGGATGTTAGTTTCCTGCGAGAAGCTTTCACTGTGGAATTCTTTCTGCTCTTGCTACTATGGGCACTTTAGTTGTTCAGATTTCCCTGGATCTAAATGAGGCCTTTGCTTTGACTTCCTGCTGCTTCCAGATGGAGACCAATTTTGAAAAGTCAACCAAGCAGCTTCTCCGGCTTTGGAAGGTGGCAAAACTTTGCTTAATTTGACTTCAGAAATAAAAAAAGAGAGAGAGAGAGTTCGCAGTTTGGGTACTGTGATGTGGTGGGCCCTCATTGCTGTCCTGGAGAAGTCAGGAGTGGAGGGGCAGGAGCTGGTGGTGGGGTGATGGAGATGAAAAGGAGAAGGTGGGCTGGAGAGGTGTTTAGAAGGTATCGACTCTAGGATGAGGCTCTCAGTGTCTTGGGGACCTGAGGATGAGGAGGGGCCACTGTTAATCCATCCTCCCTGGAAAGGCAGCCTTGTGTTCCCTGCCATCCCCAAACTCCTTGCTCTCTGTAGAGGCAGCTACACTGATGAGTGTGTGTCAGCTGGAGTGGAGGGTTCTGGAAGTGGAGGCAGGCAGCGTTCATAAGATTTGTGAAAAGAAAGTCATAATCACCACCGTGTACGTGCAGAAAAATCTCCCAACTCCTCATTCAGTAACTCTGAGTTAAATTGTCCTAGAAAGTAGCACTGTACACTCAGGTTTGAACAAGAGACTTTGTAGAGAATCCAGACTCAATAAAAAAAAAAAGTGAGACCTTTTTGCTGTGGGATAGTTTATCCAAAGCAAACAGCAAATGTCTCTATTGGGAAGGACTGAGGGTCCAGGGCTCCATCTCCAGTCATCCTGCTTTGAGTTACCTCAGAACACAGCACAGGACTGAACAGTCTCTTCCTCTGTGATCCTGTGACACTTGGCCATAGCGTTCATGTGATACATCACATTGTATGATTATGTCTTCCTCTTCAGCTGGAGCTCCTCAAGGGCAAGGACTGTTGCTTACTCATCTTTATGCACTTGGGCATTCATGCAGAGCAAGGCTCAGAGTTGGCATTCTATAAGCATTTGTGCAATTAGTTTGATGATGCTGACTGTTCTAGAAAGCCCCACAAGGAATCTCAAGACTGCTCATGTTGCCGATAGCGCACTGGCCTCTCTGTGGGAGGAGGTCATTAAGACTGTATCTGGAAGCAGGGTCACTCATCCCTGATGACTCATCCTGAACTGAAATGAGTCATGCTTAAAACCTGAAAACTGGACAAGGTTCTCTCTTAGCCACTAGAACTCACATTCTTGTCCAACGCAATGTGCATTTGTATACCAAGGAGAAACTGAGTCTGTCAAAGTTTGGTGACTGGTCCAACCAACTCGCTGATAACAGAACCCAGAAACTATACGACACAAGTCATACTCATTTGGTGGTCTTTGCGTCTAGAGGCAATGCAACTGGCAATCCTTGATGATCACTTGAGTCCTCATTCGCTGGCTTATTTTTGTGGTTAGTCTCCCTGAAGGACTATGTCACTTCCTGCTCACCACTGTTTCACAGTGCATCATATGCCTACAGGTAGTGGTCACTCAAAGACTATTTGAGGAGAAAGGGAAGTTGGGAAGGAAAGACACACAATAGTCTACTTTGGCTCACATCTCTGTTCTTCGTCAAAACTACTACCGCTTTCCCAAACCCAATCACTTGGTGTCCTCCTGTGTCACAGAGTTCCACAGATCTTACTTGTACTTAAAGGGGGATTTTCTCCTATTATTGTCTAGTCACGAGATGTAGATATCACTTAAGTAATTTCTTTAATCCCTTTCAACAGGACAGGGTAGAGGTGAATTATGGCCTTTCCTCTTAATTAAAAAATGAGGAGAGACTATGACTTCTAAACAAAAAGAGCTAATTAGTTAATTCCAGACATGTAGACAGGTTGGAAACTGGAGGCTCCGAGAGATGGTGTGGCAGCTGTCTGATGCAGGGGCATCCAGGAAGGCGGTTGCTATGCTATTTCAGTTAGGAAATTCTGCACAGTGCAGCACCCTCTGGGGCACACTGCAGGGCACACCATTCATTAAGTGCCAGCCGCGCCTCTCAATCACTGTGACTACTAATGAAATTTCAGCTATTTCCAACTGCCTGGTAGTGGGAGGAGCGTGGCACTCAGCTGGGTTGAGCACCACCAGGGGCAGACGATCCAGGAGGTGGAGATGATTTTGCTGCCCCTGGATGAATTGCGTTTTTAGTGGATCCTTTTGGAAATTTCATTTCTCATTCCTAATGTATGATTCACTTCAGCTCTCTCAAAGCCAGAGTGCAGGGCAGAAAGTTATCTCACGAGATTCTTAAGTACTGAATACTGCAGTTCCTTCTCAGTAAGCAAGCCTCCTAAACGGACTTAGTGCTTTCAAGTATTCAGAATTTCCTGTTAGAAATTTATGATGGTAGATTTGCCATGCTCTTGTCTTTTCTGGTTGTAACCTAACTTCAGTTTCTGTTAAATGAGTCTAAGTGTCTAGATCACTTAATGGTAGTCTATGAAAGCAATTTCACTTGCAGCTTTGAGCTCCTCTCTCACCTCAGCAAAATGACTCCCTCTTCAATCGCTTCAACCATTTGAGAGGGAGAATTTTTGTGTGTTTATAAGATTAGGGCAAACTCCGGGAGATAGTAAGGGGCAGGGAGGCCTGGTGTGCTGCAGTCTACGGGGTCGCAAAGGACTGAGCAACTGAACACCAACAACAGTAAGACAGGGGAAGAAGGCAAGAGGAGAGCAGAGTATGGGCGGAGGAAAATTAAACATCGTCTCTGGACTTTGAGTCGGCTAAATATCTGACCAGCAAGGGACAGACAAAGCTGTGTTTTCAGAACTGGTCTTCATTTTGGGCAGTGCTTTATTGCTCTGCCTCTTGCAGAGGACACGTGACCCACTGGGCACGGTCAGACTGCTCAGAATGCTACCTCCTGGGGTGCACGGGGTGTCAGAAGTATGCCTGGGGATCAGGCAGTCCAACTGTGTGACACAGCCATTGGTTTAAGAAAATAAGGGAAGAAACAGTGCTTCTAGTAAATAAGTTAGAAAAGAGAAGAAAAGAAACAGTGCTTCCTAAACATGGAGACTTGTTTTTCTAGCACTTTGTTCACTACTGCCTGCCTGACCATAACTTTTGGGTCACTTTGAATAAACATTAGTTTCCATTATATTATTTTTGAAGGAAACATAATATTTAAATACTGCATTTTATTTTATAAATGTGAAGTCACAGTATAAAAATTCTAACACCAACAGTAAAGGCAATAAGAAATAATTGCCTCCAGATTCAGAATTTTCTTTGTCAGTGCTGAAAATAGAATCTTAACCTTACAGCACGTTCTCTGCATGTGTGAGCCCTGGGTATGGAAGTGTCCCTAGAAAGTATCACAGTGTGATGATAAATGGTGGAGGCCTTGCGTTCTGGTCGTCAGACTGCCTGGTTTTGAATTCTGACTTCAGTATTGACTAATCTACCTTTCTGGCCTCAGTTTCCCCATCTCTAAAATAGGGATCATGAAAGCACCTACATCCCAGGACTTCTGTGATGACCCGATGAACCAAAATACGTCAAGTTCTCCAAACATCATCTAACTCATGGACAGTACACTACAAGTATCAGTTATCTTTGGTTTACAATCTTGTGTAAAGCTTAATTCACAGGCTTCTATTTTTAACTCTCTTTGCTATGCACATGGATGTCTTTTTGTCCTGGTATTAATAATCATGATGAAAAGTGTTAGCTTGAAAATTCTTGAAATGGAAACTTTGGGAGAGTGTATTCAGGATACGTCCTGTTGCCCCTGTCTCACTCCTCTTCTCTCCTGTTCCTTTTCCCCTCCAACAAACAACCTTCAGAACATTATGAATTGGAGAGGTGTGCCCTGTTTCTTTGTCTTTCTCTACCCTTGGGGCGCCCAGACCTCCAGGAACATACAACCTGTCTCCAGGAGACACCTCCACCTTTCTGGCCTCACGGACCCGGCTTGGCCTTCCCTCACTGGTCCAAAGACCTGTGTTAAGTCATTCACCCCAAGTTGGGAAGCTAATTGTGATGATGACCCCATGTGTTCCCATATCCTGGGATCTTTGCATTCTGTTCTTGAATCCCAGCAGAACCAACACCATAAGTGAATGAAATGAATATCTGTGGTGGAATTTCAGGCATCATGTCATGGCAGCTGTGAGGATTATTTTTGGACAGGGCCCCTTTTGAGTGTCCCTCAGAATGTACTACATAGGCAGCTGCCCAGCCCACTCAGCTTTCCCACGTGTTTCAAGTGGTGAATGAGGCAAAAAGAAAAGCTGGTGCTTTTAAGGGAGGGTGATAATACTGTTAAATAAATATTTAGCTTTTCTTTCCTGGATATGGCTGAATCCCAGCTCAGAGATCAGTTGGACTGCTGATAAGAAGGATCCTTGCTTACTTCTCAGGAAGTATTGTGAGTGAGGAATGAAAACATGAACAGAATTAGAAGTTTAATTATTTATAAGTCACTGAGTAGTCAGGGGTTATAATATCTCTATAAAGGGACTTCATGTTAGTCCAGCATTATTCTAGTCACCTCCTAGAAAGATTTACCCTTAGAAAATGATAGGCTGGAATGAGTTAGGGGCTCGTTTAGTTTGCTCTAATTGGAGCCAACTGTCAGGGTCTTTAATGGTTTCCCTAATCTTTTTAAAGGTCTGGATAAAAAATACTGCATTTTGAATTTGCTACTTTGTCAAAAATGATAGTGGCATTTTTCCTGTCTGGGCTTCCCTGGTGGCTCAGTGGTAAAGAACCCACCTGCTAACACAGGAGATGTGTGTTCGATCCCTGGGTCATGAAGATTCCCCCGGAGAAGGAAATGGCAACCCTCTCAATATTTTTCCCGTTTAACTACTGAAGTTGTGAAACATGAAATGTTAGGTGTTATGGTAGCTAGTCTCCAAAGATAACCATCTATGGCCCTCCTGTCTCCCTCTGTGAATGCTTTTCTCATATCAGGTCTGGACTGTTGAGTCTAGGCTAACCTGGAAACTTGCCTTGACCGATAGAACATATCCCAAATGATGTTTTGGGATTTCAGAGTTGAGGCCTTATGAGAACCAGGAGCTCTCATTCTCTTGGAGCCCAGTTGCCTTGCTGTGAGAGAGTTCAGACTAGACTATGGAATAGTGTGAGGGACCCTGAAGGATCGGGGGTACCTTACACACCCCCAAGGTGAGCACCCAGTCAAACACAGCCACATGAATAGCCTCAGCTAGACAACATGGAACAGAAGCCTTGCAGGCTGGGACCAGCCAACTCACAAAATTATGAGCAATAGGAAATTATTGCTTTGCACCTCTAAGTGCTGGGATGCCTTTTAACATAGCACAGTAGTATCCAACTAAGTCAGGGGTTGATCGTCCCGATTCCCTGCAGTTTTCACTTCTTCTCTTGCACTTCATCTCTGGGACTTGCCTGGACTGAATCACAGGTCCTTCACACCCCTGGGCTAGAAATGTCCAGCTGAGAATGTATTGATGGGCTAGTGATCCTCCAGAAAAGCGTGCCTTGCTTGCGCCATCAAGCAGGGCATAGCGGAGTCTTTCCAATGGGCCTGAGGGATGTGAAAAAGGATTCATTCACTTGCATGTGTGGGGTTCCGACTGCGAGCTGTTCCATTATAAATAAATGAAGTGTGCTTCATCTAGGTATTGTGTTGTAGCCTTCTGGTATGTTTGGCTTCTCAACCATAAACATAGTTCTTCCTACATGTTAGCAATGCAGTGAGCCACTCAACTGTGCCTGTAGGAGAGGTCCTTCATTTCTCTTCTTTTCTCCCTTTTCTTCTCTCCTCAGCAGCACTGGAGATAGGAAATGAGAGTCAAATCTCCTGCACATACTTCCTGACAAGACAGAGTTTTCCAACATACGTCCTTCTGAACATCAGTTCTGTGACATGGAATGTTAATAGCTATTACGTGGAGAAGGAAGATTTATGGGCACTCAGGTTTAGGAAGAAAATGCTAATCAGAGGTTGGTTGATTTGTTTGTCTTTAGCTGAGTTTTTCAGAGCCTTTGATATATTAACAGGCTTTGTGAATCTCTGGGAGCATTTGTTACTTTGCTTTCTTTACCTATTACCATCGCAAGTTATCCCTTCATCCCAAAGAAAAGAGCATCTCTAGGGAAGAATATTTCATAGAATATTCTTTGGGCACTGTCCATTTGTAACAGGAGATTGTTGGAAACTCAGTCATAAATTTGCATGAAGGAATGCAGATGTTATGATCAATTATCTCTAGCACCAAGAGAACAGTGGAATTGATGTCCTGCCAGAATATCAGATGTACACCTTTTATGGAAATCAGTTCTTTTTCCATATGGAGAGGGGAGAGCAAAGGATGCTGAAACACATGCTTATTCCTCATTCTCTTTTTTGAATATCCTGCTCTATAGGAAAATGTCAAGAAAATGTTTTCACAGTCTGTCTTGTCACCTAGAATGTTTGGGTGTCACTTGACAGCGGTAGTCATCCTGACCTTAGGCTGAAGATTCTCCTTTCAGACTTCTTCCCATGGTGAAAAACAGAGAAACTTCTGACTCCGCTTCTCTAGCTGATTCCCTAGTTCTGTGCTCATTGAGCAATTGCTCCTCTCATCTTGAAAGTTCGACAATGACAAGCCCTTATGACCTGTGGTGGTGGGTCAGAGGTTATCCCGTAGCTGGCTAATCATGGCTATGGCCTGATTTCTGACCCTCAACTATAACCAGAGGTTGAATTCTGTCTTATGGTGATTATGGGTTCTGACCTAAATGGTAGCAATTCTATTCTATTCCTCAGATTTCTCAGAATGGGACTTTGTAGACTAGTAGGGAGGCCTGATCATATTCAGCTATGCTAACCAAAAGGTGGAAGTAAACTTTTCTTTAAGAGATGCTTCTGGAGGACAGCTAAACTTAATGAAATCCTATTGCTGCATTATCCAAGAACATTGCCCAATACAAGATGGGCTTGACCCAGCAGTATAGACTGCTTGAGCCTACATTTGTTCCTCACAGTTACAAAGTACATACTCATGACCTCCATTGGGGCGAAATAGATGCCCTTTTAGGTATCTTTAGGATGAGAACATATAAAGTGTCTCTAGATTAATGGAACATAAGTACCCTGTAACTCTGAATGCAAGGATGACTGGTAAAACTGGGCTGAAGGCAAGGCAGAGGTCTGAGTTCAAATAACTTCCTTTCCTTCTCTGCTGAGTTGAAAACAATCCAGCCTGCAATGATGGTCTGAAATGAGTCATTCATCCCACTTCATTGATTAGGACTATGCCTCTACTTCATAAAGGAAGACAGAAAGGGATAAAATGGCCAAAGTGGCAATCATGCCAATGAGTGAAGTGGGATGCTCTAAAAAATTAGATCAGTGACTCTTCTTCCTTGGTGAAGATTGAGTAAAAGAGTGCAAAGAGAAGAAAGAAATGGATTCCCCAACATTCCTACCTTGGGGGGAGAGGGAGCTTGAGCTGAAAGTCAGTAGAAATATGATATTAAAGAGAATATCTCTTTTTTCAACACAAACACATTTTCTTAAAAAATGCAAAGCCCTCCAAATTAGGTGAACAGGAAACATCAATCTGCCAATTGCAAATGCTGTGTTATTCTGTAAAGAGAAGCTAATAAAATTTGTCAGTTTTAGATGTTCCAAAGCATGCAGTCTGGCATAGGCTGTGACATAGCCTTAGGGTTAGGAAATATTTAATTACTGATGATTCATAATTACTTCCGTTCAAAAACTTGACCCTTCCTGGCACCATCTGGATGAATGGTGTGACTCTATGACTCAGTAAAGTCTGGAATATGTGTCTTTAAAAATTTTTTTTTCATTTTAATTTATTTTTTATTGAAGGATAATTGCTTTACAGAATATTGTTGTTTTCTGTCAAACCTCAACATAAATCAGACATAGGTGTACATATGTCCCCTCCCTTTGAAACCTCCCTCCCGTCTCCCTCCCCATCCCACCCCTCTAGGTTGATACAGAGCCCCTGTTTGTGTTTCCTGAGCCATACGGCAAATTCCCGTTGGCTGTCTATTTTACATATGGTAATGTAAGCTTCCACGTTACTCTTTCCATACATCTCACCCTCTCCTCCCCTCTCCCCATGTCCATAGTCTGTTCTCTATGTCTGTTTCTCCATTGCTGCCCTGTAAATATATTCTTCAGCACCATTTTTCTAGATTCCATATATGTGCATTAGAATATGATATTTATCTTTCTCTTTCTGACTCACTTCACTCTGTATAATAGGTTCTAGGTTCATCCACCTCATCAGAACTGACTTAAATGCATTTCTTTTTATGGCTGAGTAATATTCCATTGTGTATATGTTCCACAACTTCTTTATCCATTCATCTGTCGATGGACATCTAGGTTGCTTTCATGTTCTAGCTTTTGTAAATAGTGCTACAATGAACAGGGGTATACATGTGACTTTTTCAATTTTGCTTTCCTCAGGGTATATGCCTAGGAGTGGGATTGCTGGGTCATAATGGTGGCTTTATTCCTAGTTTTTTTTTTTTTTTTTAAGGAATTTCCATACTGTCTTCCATAATGGCTGTATCAATTTATATTCCCACCAACAGTGCAAGAGCATTCCCTTTTCTTCACACTCTCTCCAGCATTTATTGTTAGACTTTTTGATGATGGCCATTCTGATCAGTGTGAGGTGATATCTCATTGTGGTTTTGATTTGCATTTCTCTAATAATGAGTGAAGTTGAGCATCTTTTCATGGGTTTGTTAGCCATCTGTATGTCTTCTTTGGAGAAATGTCTGTTTAGGTCTTTTTCCCACTTTTTGATTGGGTTGTTTGTTTTCCTGGCATTGAGTTGTATGAACTACTTGTATATTTGGAAATTAATCCTTTGTTAGTTGTTTCATTTGCTATTATTTTCTCCCATTCTGAGGGTTGTCTTTTCACCTTGCTTATAGTTTCCTTTGCTGTGCAAAAGCCTCTAAGTTTAGTCAGGTCCCATTTGTTTACTTTTGTTTTTATTTCTGTTACTCTAGGAGGTGGGTCATAGAGGATCTTGCTTTGATTTATGTCATCAAGTGTTCTGCCTATGTTTTCCTCTAAGAGTTTTAGTTTTTGGCCTTACATTTAGATCTTTAATCCATTTTGAGTTTATATTTGTGTATGGTGTTAGGAAGTGTTCTAATTTCATTCTTTTACATGTAGATGTCCAATTTTCCCAGCACCATTTATTGAAGAGGCTGTCTTTGCCCCACTGTATATTCTTGCCTCCTTTGTCAAAAATAAGGTGCCCATAGGTGTATGGGTTTATTTCTAGGCTTTCTATCTTGTTCTACTGGTCTATATTTCTGTTTTTGTGCCAGTACCATACTGTCTTAATGACTGTAGTTTTGAAGTATAATCTGAAGTCAGGAAGGTTGGTTCCTCCAGTTCCATTCTTCTTTCTCAAAACTGCTTCAGGGTCTTTTGTGTTTCTATATGAATTGTGAAATTTTTTGTTCTAGTTCTGTAAAAAATGCCATTGGCAATTTGATAGGGATAACATTGAATCTGTAAATTGCATTTAGTAATATAGTCATTTTCACAATATTGATTCCTCCTGCCCAGGAACATGGACTATCTCTCCATATGTTTATGTTGTCTTTGATTTCTTTCATCAGTGTTTTATAATTTTATGTGTACAGTTCTTTTGTTTCCTTAGGTAAGTTTATTCCCAGATATTTAATTCTTTTTGTTGCAGTGAATGGGTTTGATTCCTTAATTTCTCTTTCTGATTCTTCATTGTTAGTATATAGAAATGCAAGTGATTTCTGTGTACTGATTTTGTATCCTGCAACTTTGCTAAAGTCACTGATTAGCTCTAGTAGTTTTCTGACAGTATCTTTAGGGTTTTTTATGTACAGTATCATGTCATCTGCAAACAGTGAGAGCTTTACTTCTTTTCTGATATGGATTCCTTTTATTTCTTTTTCTTCTCTGATTGCTATAGCTAGGACTTCCAGAACTATGTTGGATAATAATGGTGAAAGTGGACACCCATGTCTTGTTCCTGATCTTAGGGGGAATGCTTTCAGTTTTTCACCATTGAGAATGATGTTTGCTATAGGCTTGTCATATATGGCGTTTACTATGTTGAGGTAGGTTCCTTCAATGCCCATTTTTTGAAGAGTGCTAATCATAACTGGGTGCTGAATTTTGTCAAAGGCTTTTTCTGCATCTATTGAGATGATCATATGGTTCTTATCTTTCAATTTGTTGCTATGGTGTATCCCATTGATCAATTTGCATATATTGAAGAATACTTGCATTCCTGGAATAAACCCAACTTGATCATGGTGTGTGAGATTTTTGATATGTTGCTGAATTCTGTTTGCTCAAATTTTGTTGAGGATTTTTGCGTCTATGTTCATCAGTGATATTGGCCTGTAGTTTTCTTTTTTTGTGTTGTCTTTGTCTGGTTTTGGTATCAAGGTGATGGTGGCCTCGTAGAATAAGTTTGGAAGTGTTCCTTCCTCTGCAATTTTTGGAAAGAGTTTTCGAAGGATAGGCATTAGCTCTTCTCTAAATGTTTGATAGAACTCTCCTGTGAAGCCATCTGGTCCTGGGATTTTGTTTTTTGGAAGATGTTTGATCACAGCTTCAATTTCAGTGCTTGTCATTGGGTTGTTCATAATTTCAATTTCTTCCTGGTTCAGTCTTGGAAGATTGAACTTTTCTAAGAATCTGTCCATTTCTTCCAGGTTATCCATTTTATTGCCATATAGTTGTTCATAATAGTCTCTTATAATCCTTCAATTTTCTTCATTGTCTGTTGTAACCTTTACTTTTTCATTTCTAATTTTGTTGATTTGATTCTTCTTTTTTTCTTGGTGAATCTGGCTAAAGGTTTGTCAATTTTGTTTATCTTCTCAAAGAACCAGCTTTTAGTTTTGTTAATCTTTACTATTGTTTCTTTCATTTCTTTTTCATCTATTTCTGCTCAGATTTTTATGATTTCTTTCCTTCTACTAATTGTGGTTTTTTTTTTGTTGTTGTTGTTGTTAATGTGTCTTTTGAGAGGTGTTTATGATCTGGTGGTCTGCTTATGAATGGCACATATTCATTTCAACTAAAAGAATGTAGACACATCAAAACTGAAAAGCTCAGAAGCACAAAAGCTCAAATGCCTTGATACTTCATAGTGTGTTATGAAGATATTAAACAGCCTGTTGAGAAGATGTCAAAGGAAGTGGAAGAAATGAAATGTATGTGTAATGACTGAGCATATAGGAAAAAGAATGAAACCTGACTTAAAGGTCGATTAGCTAGTGCTTTCAAGGGTTTGGACTAGCAGATGAACCAAAGAGGCATTTTCCTTTACTGCCCATGTAATATTTTCAACATTTCACAGCATGCAAACCACACAAAACTGCTGAGAGAGGTATTACCTTGGTCATTTTGCAGAGAGGGGTAGGACTCAGGTTAAGATGATTTGTTTATGGTTGCTCAGCCCAGTATGTCAGAATTTAAAGCCATTGTTCTTTTCACTGTATCATACCTACCTTGGACTTTCCATATAGTCAATTTACTACCATATCTCCTTGGATCTTTGAGATCCTCCTCCACTCCTACACCCCACCCCCATTTAAAAAACTGACCTAGAGCTGGGAGAGGATTGGAATCAATGGAAATCAGGAACAAGTCTACAGAGAGCTTTCTCATCCAGCCTGTCTTAGGATCTTCCACTCTCAGCCAGGACATGGGGAGTATTTCCTACCAGTCTGTCTCTAATATAAGGGAGGAAACAATTTCTTAAGTGGAGGTAAGCCACAGTTAACTGAAGCCCAGGGAAAGTCCTAGCACTTCTGATACTTTTTAGAAAGTTGAGCTTAACAGGCAGAAAGGAAGAGTGAAAAACCACTCTTTGTATCTGCAGTTTAAAGTCACTCACACAGAAGCCCTTGTGGGTGTAGAGTTAATCTTATTTAGTATCTTTTCTATGATTTGGGATCAGTGAGAGGTGAACAGAATCACTTGCAATTTTTTTCAAGGAGCATCAGACTTTGATGGAGACACAGGAAGGACAGGATATTCTTAAGCTTCAACTTAAAACTTATAGTAATAAAGTAAAGCTAAAAACAAGCTCTCCTCATTTTGCGAAATTTTCTTGAATGGGATTGAAGGACTTGTTGAAAATAGCACATTTTGCCTTAGCAGGGAGTGGAATGAGACGTCTACTGGGAAAGGCATAGATGTATAGTATTTTGTAAGAGGTGTTGATAATGATGTAGGTTGAACTGTCCTCTCAGTGGATCAGATCCCAGCTTCAGATAATCCACATTGCTGATTTATTTTTTTTAAAGTATAAAATATTTGAAAGAGAAAAGTTAAGGGTCATGCAATGAACTGTGTACCCATTCCTCACCTCTATAATATTCTATCATTTTGCCATATTTGTTTCAGTATAATTTAAAATAAGTGAAGCATGATAGATACAGGGGAAGCCCCCTGGTACCCATTTCCCCTTTACGGTCCCCATCCTCTTTTTCTTCAAAATATAGGTATACAGATATAGACATTCATTTCCATTGTCTTTTTAATTTTTTAGTTAACATTTTAACCAAATAACACACAGAGAAGTGAGCAAATCATAAGTGACATATAAGGATAGATAATATGTATATAATGATTATGTCCATCTCGATTGATGTTTGCTAACTGATCATACCACTGTAATTGTTACCCCAATCAAGGTACAGACTTTTACCTTGGCCTCTAGAATCTTACCAGGACTCTAGAAACCTCTCTTGGGTACCCTCATAATTATTCTCTCCTCTGAAACTAGTTACTATCCTAACCCCTATTATCATTGATTAACTTTGCCTTTTTTTTTTTTTTTGAAGTTTTTATGAATGGAATCATGTACTAGTTTGTGGGAGACTTCTTAGGCTCCAAATTGTTTGTGAAATTAGTATGTGTTGCTGCATATTACCAGTTCATTCTTTTCACTGCTGTATATGGTGAATTTTACAAATAAGAGTTTACTTAACCTATTCTACAGTTGATGAATATTTTGAGTGTTTTGACTCTTATGCACACTGATGCCAAGACCAGAGATGAGAGTAGGTGAGGCAAGAAAGGTGTTTGGGGTGCAAAATTTAAGGAAGCACTCACTGGTCAAGATCACACTGGCACTTTTATGACCCTGGGAGTCAGCACCTCCTCAAACTTTGAGCACTAGGCATCTGCCCTTACTTTCCCCTACTCCTGGTACTGGCTGAGAATACCTTTACCTGTGTCTTTGCCTAGAGGACATACCTGGGGTATACCTAGGAATGGAATTGATAGATCACGGGATCCACGCATGAGCAATTTGCAGTGACATGGATGGACCTAGAAAGTGTCACACTGAGTGAAGTCAGTCAGACAAAGAAGGAGAAATATTGTGTGACATCCCCTATATGTGGACTCTAAAAAGAAATGAGACAAATGAATGTGCTTACAAAACAAAAAGAGACTCAGACTTAAAAAACAAACTTATGGTTGCCAGGGGAAAGGATTGGGGAAAGGGATAGTCAGGAAGTTTGTGATGGACATGTACACACTGTTGTATTTAAAGTGGATAACCAACAAGGACCTACTGTATAGCACATGAAACTCAATGTTTTGTGGCAGCCTGGAAGGGAGGGGAGTTTAGGGGAGCATGGATACATGCATATGTATGGCTGAGTCCCTTCGCTGTTCGCCTGGAACTATCACAGCATTGTTAATGGGCTATACCCCAACACAAAATAAACAATTAAAAAAAAATAAAGGTACTGCCAAACAGTTTCCCGGAGTGATTAAACTAATTTTACACTTAACAGTGTCGAGTTCTAGATGCTCCGCATCTTTGCAGCAGTTGATATTGTTAAGGGGTGTTTGTTTTTGTCCGTTGGTCATTTAAATATGCTTTTTGAGATACCTAAGTCTTTTTCCTTATTATTAATTTAGCTACCTGTTTTTCTTTTCCTCTTGTTCACTTGTAGGAATTTATTTATTGTAGATTCTTTGGCTGTATATGCATTTTAAAGGCTTCCTTCTCTTTCTTGCTTGACTTTTCATTCCTTAATGCCTTATTTTGATAAATAGGAATTTTATATTTTTAATTCCAGTTTATCAATCTTTTATTTACAGTTAGTGTCTTTTCCTCCCATTTAGGAAATTTCTGCCTAACTGAAATTCATGAAGATACTCTGTTATCTTCTAAAACTTTTACTCTTTTTTTTTAAGAAAAGAAATTATTTGGCTGCATTGGGTCTTAGTTGCAGCATGCAGGATCTTCATGTGGTGTGCTGGCTTCTCTAGTTGTGGTGGATGGGCTCCAGCACGAGCAGGATAGTACTTGTGTGTGGGCTTGGTTACCCCAAGGTATTTGGGATCCTAGTAGCCCCAACAGGGATTCAGCCCACCTCACCTGCACTGGACGGCGGATGTCTCACCACTGGACCACTACAGTGGAGCAGAGTTGATTTACAATGCTGCGTTAGCTTTAGGTGTACAGCCAGAGCAATTTAGTTATTTTGTTGCTCAGTCACTCAGTCACGGCCAACTCTTTGTGACCCCGTGGACAGCAGCATGCCAGGCTTTCCTGTCCTTCACTATCTCCCGGAATTTTCTCAAACTCATGTCCATTGAGTCAGTGATGCCATCCAACCATCTCATCCTCTGTTGTCCCCCTTCTCCTCCTTCCATCAATCTTTCCCAGCAGCAGGGTCTTTTCCAGTTAATCGGTTCTTCGCATCAGGTGGCCAAAATATTGGAGCTTTAGCTTCAGCATCAGTCCTGTCAATGAATGTTCAGGACTTTTTCTTTTAGGATTTACTGGTTTGATCTCCATGCTGTCCAAGGGACTCTTAAGAGTCTTCTCCAGCACCATAGTTTGGAGGCATCAATTCTTCAGTGCTCAGCCTTCTTTGTGGTCCACCCCTCACGTATGTACATGACCACTGGGAAAACCATAGCTTTGACAACAAGGACCTTTGCTGAAAAAGTAATATCTCTGCATTTTAATATGTGGTCTAGGTTTGTCATTACTTTTCTTCCGAGGAGCAAGTGTTTTTTAATTTCATGGCTGCAGTCACTGTCCACAGTGATTTTGGAGACCAAGAATATAAAGTCTGTCACTGTTTCCATTGTTTCCCCATCTATTTGCCATGAAATGATGGGACCAGATACCCTGATCTTAGTTTTTTGAATGTTGAGTTTTAATATGCATATTCTTTTTCATTCAATGTTATTACAAAACACTGAATATTGTTTACTGTGCTATGTAGTAGGACCTTGTGGTTTATCTGTATTATATACAAGTAGTTTGTGTGTGTTAATCCCCAACTCCTAATTTATCCCTTCCCCACTATTTTCCGTTTTGGTAACCATTAGTTTTTTATGTCTGTGAGTCTGTTTCTGTTTTGTAAATAAGTTCATTTGTGTTTTAGATTCCACATATAAGTGATATCATGTGATATTTATTTTTCTCTGTCTGATTTACTTCACTTAACATAATCTCTAGGTCCATCCATGATGTTGCAAATGGCGTAGTTTCACTTTTTTATGCCTGAGTAATATTCCATTGTATAAATATACCACAGTTTCTTTATTAATTCATCTGTTGATGGGCATTTAGTTACTTCCATGTTTTGATTATTGTAAATTGTGCTGCAGTGAACATTGGGGTGCATCTATCTTTTTGAATTATGATTTTCTCTGGACAAAATCCCAGGCATGGGATTGCTGGATCCTATGCTAACTCTATTTTTAGTTTTTTGAGGAATCTCCACGCTGTTTTCTATAGTGGCTGTACCAGTTTACATTTCAACAGCTGTGTAGGAGGGTTCCTTTTTTTCATATTCTTGCCAACATTTATTGTAAAATATTCTTTTAATATTTATATCTAGAATCTATGTGAAGTTAAATTTTGTGTATGATGTAAGGAAGGAGCCAAAGCTTGTTTTTTCCCCATACGTTAGCCAATTGCTTTAGCATAATTTACCAAAGAGATAAACCTTCCCCAATTGTGTTACAGTGACAACTTTGTCATAAATTAAGATATGCTTTTAGATATTATGTTTAGCTCAATTTCTCTGTATGTCCTATATGTCTGTATGTCTTCCTTTGCACCAACAAAGAAAGTTTAAATTTTTATGTTCAATTTTTATGATTTATTTTTCCCTCTCAGCTAATTGCAAAGGCTAGGCTGTCCAGTATAATTTTTAGTAGAAGTAATAAGAATTGGCATCTTTGCATTACCCTAATATTAGGTAGAAATTATTCAGTATTTCAAAGTTAGGTATCTTGTTAGCTGTAGGTCTTCTTTAGATGCTCTATTAAGTTGAGAAATTTGCTTCCAAGTTTGTGAGTACTTTTACCATAAATGGGTAGTAAAACCAAATTTTCTTCTAAATCTATTATGGTGATTATATAATTATTCTCCTTTAGTATGTTACTCTGAAGACTTGTGTTCTTTGAGTCTCAAAATTAAGGCAATCTTGGATTCCTGAAATTAATCCCATTCATTTGTGACATATTATCCTTTTTATTTATGTTTATATCCTATGTGCTAATATCATTATTATTGAGCCTGTACTCATAAAGAATATGATCTCTAATATGATTTTGTGATCTTGATGTCAGCATTATGTAAGCCTCATAGAATGAGTTGGCAAGTATTGTATACTCCTCCAGTTTTTAAGAGTGGTCTGAAATTTATATTTCTTTCTTAAATGTTTGATAGTATTCACCAGTGAAACCATCTTGGAGTGATATTTTCTCTGTGGAGAAATTTTTAATTACAGTTTAACTTCTTTAATGAATATAGATTTACTTACATTGTTCTTGTTCCAGTTTTTGTAAGTTTTTCCAAGGAATTTATGCACTTAATGTATGTGGCATAAAATTGTTCATAATTTTTCCTTTTAATGGCCGTAGTATGTTTTTTAGTTTATGTGGTGATGTTTTCTCGTTAATTCTTCTTTTTTTTTTACTGTCTCATTAATTCTTGATATTTAGAATTTGTAGTTTCTTTTTTTCATTCAATCTTGCTAGAAATTTTTCAGTTTTATTATTTTTTTAAAAATAGAAATAGTCTGACAGTCATTTTCACTATTTATTGTTTTCTATTTTATTGATCTCTGTTGTCATTTTGTTATTTTTTCTCTTTTACTTGTGGGTCCAATTTACTCTTCTATAACCCCTTAAAGAATAAGCATAGATTGTAGCCTTTAAGTTAAAATTTCCTTACAAGTACTACTTTAGCTGTATCCTTCAATTTCATTGATTTTTCTCTGTGCTATATTCACTCTGCATCTAAGCCCATAAAAATAATTCTTCATCTTAGAATTCCCATTTTGAAGAAGGCCCCTTCATATAGTTTCATGTGTCTGTTGAAATTATCTATCTTTTCATGCATGTCATCCATACTTAACACTAAATTCTGTAAGATATTCATATTTATTTTTAAGTCTCTGTCTTGGTAAAAACCAGATCATTCTAGCAACCCAGACCTATTGTATAACTCCTGAAGTGAGAGAAACACCACAGGAAACTCCAAGACGCAGTGAATTTCTCTAGTTACTGTCGGCATCCTAAGTAGAATGAAAGCCTCAGTAATATTTTGTAGTTCAGTTTCATTCAATTTATTCCTAGGATAGTAATGTTAGTCTGGATCTTATGAGGAATTGGCTCTCATAGTTACGGAGACTGATAAGTTCTATGCTCTGCCATCTGCAAACTGGAGACCCAAGAAAGCCAGTTGCTGTTGTTGTTCAGTCGCTAAATCATGTTCAACTTTGTGACCCCAAGGGCTGCAGCGTGCAAGGCTCTTCGGTCCTCTACTATCTCCCAGAGTCTGCTCAAATTCGTGTCCATTGAGTCAGTGATACTATCTAACCATCTCATCCTCTGCTGCCTCCTTCTTTCACTTTGAATCTTTCCCAGCATCAGTCTTTCCCAATTAGTTGGCTCTTTGCATCAAGTGGAAGAAAGCCAGTGGTGTAATTTAAATTCAAAGTAAAGAAGTTCAAGCCCAATGTCTGAGAACCAGTGAAGACGATGGTGTAAATCCCAATCGGAGGGCAGGAGAAGACAAGTTTCAGCTCAAGCAGTGAGTAAGAAAAGCAAAGTGAAAGTGAAAGTCTCAGTGTTGTCTGACTCTTTTGCAACCCCCTGGACTGTACAGTCCATGGAATTCTCCAGGCCAGAACACTGAAGTGGGGAGCCTTTCCTTTCTCCAGGGGATCTGCCCAACCCAAGGATCGAACCCAGGTCTCCCACATTGCAGGCGGATTCTTTACCAGCTGAGCTTATCAGGAAAGCCCTGAAAGTAGGGACAAATTCCTCTCTCCCCCACCTTTTGTTATATTCAGGCCCAAAATGAATTGCACGATGCACACCCACATTTTGGAGAGCAGTCTTCTCTACTAAGTCCAGCAATTCAAATAATAATCTCATCTAGAAATACCCTCACGGACACACCCAGAAATCTGGGCATCCCATGGACAATCAAATTGGTACATAAAATGAACCATCACAGTGTTTTATAATTTTCCCCTTTTATATAAATATTATTTTATAAATTTTATTTTCTAATTGCTGCTAGTTCATGGAAATACTGTGATTTTAAAATTTTAATCTTGAATTCAGCAATGTTTTCTAAATTTAAATATTAATTTTAAAATTCCAGTAAGTCTAATAGGTTCTTCGGATTTTTCTGTGAATACAAACATATTATTTGCAAATAAGAACTTTTTCATTCATTTACATCCTTAAGCATTTTTTGCTTTATTGCACTGGTCAGAATACTTCAGTACAGTGTCCATTAGCAGTTGTCAAAGCAGTTGTCATTGTCTCATTTGTGATTTTACAGAAAAAGCTTTCAGTATTTCAACTTGAAGTGTTAAGTCTTGCTACAAGACTTCCTCTTTCTTCTTTCTACTTCATCTATCAAGTTAAAAAAAAATCATTTCTGTTTTTAGCTTGGTAAAGCTTTTTCCATGAATGTTTTTAGAATTTTATCAAATGTCTTTTCTGAATTGCCTGAAAAGATCACATTTTCTTTTCCTTTGGTTTGTTAATGTGGTAATACTTATTAATATTGATTATTGCTCTTGACTTCCATTTTCTAATACTTTGTTAAGAATTTTTGTCTTTGTACATGATACTGATTTTCAACTTTACTTTCTTGTAATATCTTTATTAGTTTTGGTATCACATTTATCATATCCCAGTAGAGCAAATTGGAGAGGGTTCCCTTTTTCTGTACTCTGAGAGTTCTAATTAGATTGCAACTATTCTATAAAATGATTAGTTTCCTATTAGGGCTGCCTTAAAAAATGATTACAAAATGGGAGGCTTGAAACAACAGAAATTGCTCTCTCATAGTTCTGGAAGCAAGACACAAATTAAGGTTGGCAAGGCCATGCTCTCTCTGAAGGCTATTGGAGAGGATTCTTTCCTGCCTCTTCCTACCTCCTGGGTAATAGTTGGCCTTAGGGAAGCATCACCCCATCATCTCCATTTTCACATGGCAATCTCTGTATGTCAGGGCCTCTTCTCTTCTTCCTATGAAAATACCAGTTGTATTTAATTTAGGGCCTACCCTAGTGCAGTGTAATCTGATCTTAACTAACTAAATCTACAATGACCTTATTTCTAAATAAGATCACATTCTGAAGTTCTGGGCAGACAAAAATTTTGGAGGGATGCACTTCAACCTAGTACAATAAATATTTTGAGAAATTCACACTTGGAATCAGAAACTCTTGGCTAAGAGCTTCTCTGTGGGGAAAGTCTTCAGTTTGAGTTCAAATTATTCAGTTAAAATTTTCAGGTTTTTTTTTTGTTTGTTTGTTTTTGGTCTCAGTTCTGGTAAGTATTTTAATAGGCTTTGTCTCTTTTATTTAAACTTTCTGTTTTTGGTATAAAGTTGTTCATTATATTCTATGAACTTAACAACATTTATGTAGGATCTGTAGTGATTTTTTTTTCTCTGTTTCCTTGATCCCCTGGAGAAGGAAATGGCAACCCGCTCTAGTATTCTCACCTGGAGAATTTCATGGACAGAGGAGCCTGGCAGGTTACAGTCCATGGGGTCACAGAGAATCAGACACGACTGAGCGACTATCACTCACTTCCTTGACCAGTCTTGCTAGGGGTTTATCATTTTCTCAGCCTTTGCAAAAAACAAACTTTTAATAGTGTCAAATTTTCCTACTGTAAGTTTTGAATTAATTTCTGCTCTTTATTATTTCCTCCCTTTTATTTTGTCTGGATGTAATTTGCCATTCATTTTCCTTTTTAAAAAATTTTAATTGGAATATAGTTGATTTACAATGTTGTGTTAGTTGTACAGCAAAGTAAATTAGTTACACATATATTCACTCTCTTTAAGCTTTTTTCCTTATAGGCCATTACAGAGTATTGAGTAGAATTCCCCTGTGTTACAAAGTGGTCCTTATTAGTTATCTATTTCATATATAATAGTGCATATATGTCAATCCCAGTCTCCCAGTTTATAAACCCTCCCCACCTTATACCCTAGTAACCTTAAGTTTGTTTTCTACATCTGTAACTCTATTTCTATTTTGTAGATAAGTTCATTGGTATCCACTTTTTATATTTCCATGTATAGGAAATGATATTTGATATTTGTGATATTTAATGATATTTCATATGATATTTGTATTTCCCTGTCTGACTTACTTCACCAGAGTATGACGATCTAGGTCCGTCTATGTTGCTGCAAGTGGCATTATTTTGTTCTTTTCTGTGGCTGAGTAATAATCTATTGTCTGTGTAAAAACAGTTTACATTCCCACAGTGTAGGACAGTTCTCTTTTCTCACTGCCGTTTATTTCCTAGCTTCTTGAGATAATTGATTTTCAATCCTTCTTCTCTGTATCTTTTCCTCTAAGCAGATCTTTAGTTAAATCCCATACATTTTCATGATTATTCAGTTCATAATATTTTAAAATTTTTGTTGTCATTATTTTGATCCATTGGTTATTTAGAAGTGTAATGGATAATTTAAACATTTGTCAGTTTTCTCATTATCTTCCTTACTGTTACTGATTTCTAGTTTAATTGTCAGAGGACACATTCAAGATAATTTCAGTGCGTTGAAATTTGCTGAAACTGCTTTATGGCCCAGTTTACGGTCTATTTTATTAAATATTATAGATGTTCTTTGAAGAAATATTGACAATTTTTAGGTCAATATAGCAGAAATTAGAATTTACAGAAATTAACTGCTGAAGAAATACAGAAGTTAAACAAATGATTTATCTCTATATATAAGGTTAAATTTGCTAATTATGCTAAAAAACTTTTCTATGTCAACTATACCTCAATTACAAAATATAAATAAAATAAAAACTAGTTTGGGGACAAATTTTTTTATATCTACATATCTAGTGATTTTATTTATTTTTAAAATGTTATGATAGAGGTTGTTAAAATCTATAACTATAATTAGAATTGTTATTTTTCATTTATGCTTGATAAATTTCATAATTCTAAAATATCCCTTTCAACCTCAAGTAAAACTTTAAGTACTTTATTTGATATTTACATCGATTCATTGGCCTTCTTTCTGTTAGTGTTTTCAATAAGTAGCTTTCCATTCTTTTTATATGTTCCAACTTTTTTTTCTTTTTGGTTGTTCTTTTAAGGTCTGTCTCTTGGAAGCAACATGTAGTTGTTCTTGGCTTTTTATTCAATTTGGCATTTTTTACCTTTTAATTTAAGAATTTGGTTTGTTTACTATTAATGCAAACACCTAGAGTATTTTTGTAACCACTATTAAATATTTTCAGTATCAGTTGTCATTATTTCTTTTTTATTCAACTAAACATTTTCATTGCTTTTATTTTCCTATTCTTCCAGTTAGCTTACAAGCTTTACTTTTATTACCATTTTAGTGCTAACCCTAGTGATCAGAATATCTTTATTTCACTTCTTATAATCTATCTTTTTTTACTGTTATGAACATGATTGCAATGAACATCATATAAAAACTTGAAATAATTTTTTTCTGGAAAATAATCTGGAAAAAGTACCCTGGGCTAAGGTTGAACTTGCATTAAATTTATGAATAATTTGGAAAGCAGTGGCATTTCAAGGATATTAAATCCTATCATTTATGGGGATTTTGTTTTACATGATTTTCTAATATTCTTCGTAACAGACTTGTGTGTCCTTGGTTCCTCTAATTCTAGATATTTTATATCTTTTGGTAGAGTTGTAATATATTTTATTATATTAACTTTAATAATTCCAAGTATTCAATAAGATTAATTATTTTTATGTATTGTATAAATTTGTATGTTACTTATTTTTGTGGTCTTGTTTGATTTTGCATCCAGTTACCTTGATACACTCTCATTAATGAGTTTGCCATTTCACTTCCCTGTTGGAATAAGACAGACACAGTATAAACAAATGTTGTTCTTTCCTTCTCTCTCTTTCTTCCTTTTCTTCTCTCCTCCTTTCTCCCTCTTGCACTCCCCTACTCTCTCTTATAAAAATCAGTAGGATGAACATGTTTATGCACATAGCTCTTCTGTGTTTTGGAATACATTCTTAGGAGAGATTTCTAGAACTGTAATACCTGAGTTAAAGAATATCAACTTTTTATGGCTTTTGAAATATATTTCCAAATTGTCTTCCCAATGACAAAATCTTAAAATCTTGAGATTCCAACTTTCTCCAACTGGTGTATTAGCCACTGATGCACACTCCTTTCTGCAACACTCTTTAGTCTTTAGTCTGTTTAGACTGTTTTTCTTTGACCCTCGTTTCAGCCACTCAGGCTTCCCTGATATCTCAGCTGATGAAGAGTCCACCTGCAATGAGGGAGACCTGGGTTCAATCCCTTGGTAGAGAAGATCCCCTAGAGAAGGGAGAGGCTCCCCACTCCAGTATTCTGGCCTGGAGAATTCCATGGACTGTATGGTCCAGGGGGTCACAAAGAGTTGGACACAACTGAGCGACTTTCACTTCACTTTCAGCTACTCAGTCTCTTTTCACTGAACTTCAATAACCTCCAGAACAAATATGACCCTCTGAATGGTGACCAGCTTGAGGACATAGGTAACATGTAGAATTTGGAATCATACAGTGTATGTGTTCTAAGTCACTTCAGTTGTGTCCGACTCTTTGTGACCCTATGGACTATAGCCCACCAGGCTCCTCTGTCCATGGGGATTCCCAGGCGAGAATACTGGAGTGAGTTGCCATGCCCTCCTCCAGGGGATCTTCCTGACCCAAGGATCAAATCCATATCTCTATGTCTCCTGTGTGGGCAGGAGGATTCTTTACCATTAGCTGCCACCTGAGAAGCCCCAAGACCATACAGTTGTTGTCATTTAGTCACTAAGTCATGTCCAAATCTTTGAGGCCACATGGATTCTAGCCTGCCAGGATCCTCTGTCTGTAGACCTGGGTTCAAATCTCAACTCCATCATTTCTTGGCTCCATTACCTTCATCATCATCAGTTCAGTCACTCAGTCTTCTGACTCTTTGTGACCCCATGGACTGCAGCACACCAGGCCTCCCTGTCCATCACCATTTCCCAGAGCTTGCTCAAACTCATGTCCATTGAGTTGGTGATGCCATCCAACCATCTCACCCTCTGTTGTCCCCTTCTCCTCCTGCCTTCAATCTTTCCCAGCATCAGGGTTTATTTCAGTGCATCAGGTGGCCAAAGTAATGGAGCTTCGACTTCAGCATCAGTCTTTCCAATGAATATTCAGGACTGATTCCCTTTAGGATTGACTGGTTTGATCTCTGTTATCTTGGACATGTTATTTAACTTCTCTGATTCTTAATTTTCCTATTTGTATAAAGGGGAACTACTGACTATCTCACAATATTGCTGTAAATTATTTGACACAATATATGCAAGTGCCTCTCTAGGGCCTGAAAATATTCTGTTTTTCTAATGCCAGTGAAAATTTAAAGCTTAAGGGAGATGTTCTATCTTGTCAGTTATTATTAATGCTTTAGTGAGTTAAGCACATTTTAGACAAAATAGACATAACTGTGTCCATTATTGAAGAAGCACTAGCATAGAGGCCTGGATATTTTTTGTGGCATCTGAGCAAAAGATTTTGCTGGATGGACATTATTGATGGATCATAGCTTAGCAGCAGCAGCATCACTTGAGCCAAATTACCAAATGCATGTTTCTTTCTTTTTAAAATATACTTATTTTTCTTTTATTATTCAACTTTTAATTTTTTAAAAAAAGACGTTATAGTTTTAGAGCAGTTTTAGGTTCACAGAAAAGAGAGACAGGAAGTACAGGGGTTCCCTCATACCTGTTGCCTCTGACATAATCTCCCCCTTTATCGGCATTCCCCCACCAGAGTGGTATATTTGTTACAAACTGATGAACCTACATCGACACATCACAATCACCCGAAGTCTATGGTGTACCTTTGGGTTCATTCTTGATGTTGTGCGTGTTAAGGATTTGCACCAAGGATGATGACATGCATGTATAATTATGGTGTCATACAGTATTTTCTGCTGTACAAATCCTTTATTCTCTGCCTAGTCACCCTTTCCACTGCTGCCACCCACCCAAACCCTGATAACCACTGACCTTTTCACTCTTGCCATAGTTTTCCCTATTATATAATGCCGTATAGCCAGAATCTGTAGCCCTTCAAATTGGCTTCTTTCACTCAGTAATATGTATTTAAGTTTTCTTCATGTCTTTCCCTGGTCTGACAACTCATTTCTTTGCAGCACTGGATAATATTCCGTTGTCTGATGGTACCACAGTTTATTTATCTATTCACCTACTAAAGGACATTTAGGTTGCTTCTAAGTATTAGTAAATACCACGAAGCATGATTACCAGATCATATGGTAGGAACGTGTTTAGTTTTATAGGAAATTACCAAATGTCTTCCAAAGTAGTGTATTATTTTGCATTTCTCTCAGCATTGAATGAATTTTTATTGCTCCACATCTTTGTTTTTTTATTTTCAGTGTTCTGAAATTTGGCCATTCTAAAAGGTGAGCAGTGACATCTCATTGTTTTAAGTTGTGTTTGCCTGGTGACATTTGATATGGTGCATCTTTCTATATGCTTATTTGCCCTCTGTGTGACTCTTGTGTTGAAATCCCTGTTGGCTGGTTTTTTAAATCAAAATGTTCATTGTCTTATTATTGAGTCTTAATAGATCTTTATATATTTGGACAACAGTTGTTTATCAGATGTGACTTTTGCAAATATTTTCTCCTAGTCTGTGGCTTGTCTTCTAATTTTCTTGACATTGTCTTTCACACAGCACAGATTTTTAATTTAAATGAAGTCCAGCTTCTTCTTTCATGACTTACGCCTTTGACATTGTATCTAAAAATTCATCATCATATCCCAGGTCATTTAGGTTTTAGAGAGCCTGTAAAATTACCTACATAAATACAGTCCACAGATCTTTGACAATAGAGCAAAGGCAATATGATGGAGCAAAGAGAGTCTTTTCAACAAATGGTTTTGGAACAACTTAGCATCCACATGCCAAAAAAAGAGAATCCAGACACAGACCTTATATCTTTCACAAAAATTAACTTAATAAAGATTTTAGACCTAAATGTAGAAAGCAGATTCCTCTTGGGCTAAAACTTCTAATCACCTATTTTCCTATAGTTATTGGCATAGTTATTAATGCTAATATTAGGTCTAAGTAACAGAAAATAGTTGCTGTTCTTATTAAAGTCCTTTGCTTAAATGTGGCTTCCACTCAGGCCTCTGCATGCTTATCCTAAAAAAATTTTATGTAGAATTTAACTTGAAAGATGTCATATTCTTTCTTCTTCACCACAAGTCAAATCTGTCACCCTGGACATAAATCACACATAGCGTCCTATTCTTAAATGTGAAATTGCACTCATACAGGGACCTAGTGTGAAGGACAAAGCAGATAAAATGTTCTGTGCCACCTGAAACCACCTCACAAACCTACTGACTTTGCCAGGTTTCTTAGAATGTACAGAAAGTAGGAGATTAATAGCAATTTTAAAAGGCTTGTACTTTTAGAAAGTCATATCAAATTAAAAAAAAATTGAATGGTTTACAAGTAATGATGCTGGTGAGACCAAGATGAAACCTATGCTCCCATATTGGAATAGCTCCTGTTTTATGAAACAGACTGGCTGGTAAACAGATAATTTCAATCCAGTGGAGTAAATGTTATGACAGAGAGATGTGTGATGTGTTATGAAATCAGAGCAGAGGATCCCTAAATTGGCTTGATGAGAGTGAGGAGTAGTCATGGAAGGGTTTGCTTTAGAAAGAGTGTTGGTCCATCATAAGACAACCAGACATAGAAAAGACATTTTTGACCCTATCATTAAGTCAGTCAACCAAAGCAATCAACCAAAAATATTCTAATATTAACTTATAAACATTTTATAAAATTGGATATTTTCAGGAGGGCAGACATGTGTGTTCTTTCTAGCCATGACTGACAGATGACAAGGATCCAGGTCTGTGAATATCCACCACTAAGGATAAAGCACCAGAGAGCAGAAAACTCCTCCAAGGCAGAGGTTTTTCTGTTTCTTCTCAGCTTAGGTGCTTTTGTTTGCTCTGTGGTCTTCTGGGCTTGGGACATCCTCTGCATGTGGCTTGTGATGACTGCTGCTTCTCTTTGCCTTAGCTGATTGTATCAATATTTGACCCCTATGGTTATTCCTGAATGCCAGTCCTGACTCAGTAAGCTCTCCTTGTCTCATGAACACTCATACTGAATTTTGACATTTGTTCTTCTGTACTTTTAACTCTTCCTTTCCTAACACATTCTAACATCTTCTTGTGATTGTGTGTTTATAAGTGCATGTATATGAAATAAAGGATTTTTAGAGTATATAGAGGTCATAAGTACACTTTTTCAATAGGCTTTTCTAGATTTCAGAATGCCTATCATTAGAAGTTTTCTCTTTGGCCGGTAATAGGTATATAGCCTGCACTAGTTTGTGGACCAAGCCACAGTGAAACCATAGCGCTTTCAGGGGTAATCTTTTGTGGCAGTGAAGTTCTGCCAACAGTTCCTTTCCAATACTAAAAATGAAGTATCTATCCTTTATTTTTCTAAATGCACTGGCTTTTTGATTAGCTTAAGCATCCTTGAGTTTCAGCTTTGTATGGTTTAAAAGTAATACAAATCCCTGATAGTTTCCACTATCAGCCTTTTACTGGCATTTCTTTTCATGGTATTTCTTTCAGAGGCTGGTGAGTAAGATCCATGACAAAGCTACCAGTGCAAAATCCCCTTGAGTAACCTGAGAGTTGTTGCTAATTACATCAATTAATCTTCCAGCAGAAAAGAATGCCATAGCTTTGACAAGGAGCTGTACACTTCTGAGAATTACCCACACCAAATTGCCAGCCAGTAAATATTCTTTCCAAGTCCATAGATGTCATTGATTTTGGTAAGGGTGAGTCGCTGAGCAATGACAGCTTAAAATGAGAAATGAACTAGCTACTATGGTGAAGGCTGGATCTACTCTGGCCAAAAGAAGCTGAACCATCAACGAATTAATGAGCTCAATAGACCTAAATTTTTTCTCCAAATAAGATATTTGCTTAGGCTACCTGCTCGAGCAGTTCTTGGCAGTAGTCAATCTGGCCATACTGGGAATAGAATGGTAAACAAGATCATTATAATCATGGAGTCCATGAAGTTTTCAGTGTATTAGGGATAAAAAATTACACAGGTTTTTTTTTATATTTAATTCCAATTTTTTATGAGATTTTAAAAGAACATAGGAGACTTTGCAGGCATGAAGCAGGCTCCTCCGTCCAGTTTGGAACAAGAGGATTGCCCAGTAATTGAAAGGTATGACAAGTTAGTCTGAGAAAGGCAGGAATGTTTCAGGACAAAATAGTATGAAAGAAGGACGTAGGTAGACATGGGCTTCATGCATTCAGGAGACTGAAAGGTAATGGTCTTTGTATGTGGTGGACAAAGAAAAAAGGAGTACAGGATGATTTGGTGGGAATGTTCAGGGCCATTTGTATTCAAGGCATTATATACATCATGATCAATGTAAATAGGAGCCAACTGAGGCCTTCAGAAGGTGGATGTCTTAAGGAAAGAGGTGTGTTTGGAATAACCATGAAAACTCTTTAAGTTATCTAAGGTATGAGCTTCTTGCCTCATTAAAGGTAAAAGTTGTAGCTACACATTTTAATTTAAAATGTATTGTCTGCTGGTGTTAGTTTTTGCTGGGGTTGAGATGGACTCTTTTGGGTAAATGAGCAAGGATTAAAGCCTTTGCTTGTAATGTCACTAGCTTGACATTAACTTGCAACATGAAAGTGACCTGACACATTTCTAGCATGTCCTTTGGCATGGTGAAGTACTCACCTGAAATACCCAGGGAGGAAAAGCCATTTCAGAATGGTCCTACCGGGAGTCATTTACTCTGAGGTTCATACTTCACTATTCTCAATGGCTTGTTTGTTTCAACCCAGCAGGTTATGCTCTGATCTTCATTATAAAAATTTACCTTTTTTGGGAATATAAAACAGACTAATTCTTTCCACTGGAGAAGAGGTTTAATCCTACCCTCATTGATTTGTTCAGGCCAAACTATTTTGTCAATAGACAGCAACCCAGTGGACCAATAGGAAAAGGCTTTAAATGTTGGCCCCAGCAAGTTATTAACATCTGCTTAGATGCATTTCCTTTGTATATTCTGTCTCTCAGTGCCTCTGAGGTTGCTAGAAAGAGAGTATAAAATATGGAAAGAGAAGACCCATTATCCAGGCTCTGCATAAGGCAAGAGAATGCTGGGAACACATTGCTGCGTCTTTCAGAGCCTCCATTCCTATCTGACAGGCTACAGAGTTCAGTTCAGTCCAGTTCAGTCGCTGAGTTGTGTCTGACTCTTTGTAACCCTGTGGACTGCAGCACGCCAGGCCTCCCTGTCCATCACCAACTCCTGGAGCTCACTCAAACTCATGTCCATTGAGTCAGTGATGCCATCCAACCAACTCATCCTCTGTCATCCCCTTCTCCTGCCGCCTTCAATCTTTCCCAGCATCAGGGTCTTCTCCAATGAGTCAGTTCTTGGTATAAGGTGGCCAAAGTATTGGAGTTTCAGCTTCAGCACCCATCCTTCCAATGAATATTCAGGACTGATTTCCTTTAGGACGGAATGGTTGGATCTTGCAGTCCAAGGGACTCTCAAGAGTCTTCTCCAACACCACAGTTCAAAAGCATTGATTCTTTGGTGCTCAGCTCTCTTTATAGTCCAACTCTCACATCCATACATGACTACTGGAAAAACCATAGCCTTGACTAGATGGAATTTTGTTGGCAAAGTAATGTCTCTACTTTTTAATATGCAGTCTAGGTTGGTCATAACTTTTCTTCCAAGGAGTAAGCATCTTTTAATTTCATGGCTGCAGTCACAATCTACAGAGATTTTGGAGCCCAAAAAATAAAGTCTGTTACTGTTTCCATTGTTCCCCCATCTATTTGCCATGGAGTGATGGGACCAGATGCCATGATCTTAGTATTCTGAATGTTGAGTTTTAAGCCAACATTTTCACTCTCCTCTTTCACTTTCATCAAGTGGCTCTTCAGTTCTTCCTTGACTTCTGCCTTAAGGGTGGTGTCATCTGCATATCTGAGGTTATTGATATTTCTCCCGGTAATCTTGATTCCAGCTTGTACTTCATCCAGACCAGCATTTTGCATGATGTACTCTGCATATAAGTTAAACAATCAGGGTGACAATATACAACCTTGATGTACTCCTTTTCCTATTTGGAACCAGTCTGTTGTTCCATATCCAGTTGTAATTGTTGCTTCCTGACCTGCATACAGATTTCTCAGGAGGCAAGTAAGGTGGTCTGGTATTCCCATTTCTTCAAGAATATTCCACAGTTTGTTGTGATCCACACAGTCAAAGTCTTTGGCATAGTCAGTAAAGCAGAAATAGATGTTTTTTCTGGAACTCTCTTGCGTTTTTGATGATCCAGCAGATGTTGGCAATTTGGTCTCTGGTTCCTCTGCCTTTTTAAAATCCAGCTTGAACATCTGGAAGTTTGGTTCACGTACGGTTGAAGCCTGGCTTGGAGAATTTTGAGCATTACTTTCCTAGTGTGTGAGATGAGTACAGTTGTGTGATAGTGTGAACATTCTTTGGAACTGCTTTTCTTTGTGATTGAAATGAAAACTGAACTTTTCCAGTCCCGTGGCTACTGCTGAGTTTTCCAAATTTGCTGGCATACTGAGTGCAGCACTTTCACAGCATCATCTTTGAGGATTTGAAGTAGCTCAACTGGAATTCCATCACCTCCACTAGCTTTGTTCATAGTGATGCTTCCTAAGGCCCGCATGACTTCACATTCCAGGATGTCTGGCTCTAAGTGAGTGTTCATACCATCATGATTATCTGGGTCATGAAGATCTCTTTTGTGTAGTTCTTCTGTGTATTGTTGCCACTTCTTCTTAATATCTTATGCTTCTGTTAGGTCCATACTTTTTCTGTTCTTTATTAGGCCCATCTTTGTATGAAACTTTCCCTTGGTATCTCTAATTTTCTTGAAGAGATCTCTAGTCTTTCCCATTCTATTGTTTTCCTCTATTTCTTTACACTGATCACTGAGGAAGGCTTTCTTATCTCTCTGTGCTATTCTTTGGAACTCTGCATTCAGATGAGTATATCTTTCCTTTTTGCTTCTCTTCTTTTCTCAGCTATTTGTAAGGCCTCCTCAGACAACCATATTGCGTTTTTGCATTTCTTTTTCTTGGGGGTGGTCTTGATCTTTGTCTCCTGTATAATGTCAGGAACCTCTGTCCATAGTTCTTCAGGCACTATGTCTATCAGATCTAATCCCTTGAATCTATTTGTCACTCCCACTGTGTACTCGTAACTGATTTGACTTAGGTCATACCTGAATGGTCTAGTGTTTTTCCCTACTTTCTTCAATTTAAGTTTGAATTTGGCAATAAGGAGCTCATAATCTGAGTCACAGTCAGCTCCCAGTCTTGTTTTTGCTGACTGTATAGAGTTTCTCCTTCTTTGGCTGCAAAGAATATAATCAAACTGATTTTGGTTTTGAACCACCTGGTGATGTCCATGTTTAGAGTCTTCTCTTGTGTTGTTGGAAGAGGGTGTTTGCTATGACAAGTGTGTTCTCTTGGCAAAATTCTGTTAGACTTTTGCCCTGCTTCATTCTGTACTCCAAGGCCAAATTTGCCTGCTACTCCACATGTTTCTTGACTTCCTACTTTTGCATTCCAGTCCCCTATAATGAGAAGGACTTCTTTTTTGGGTGTTAGTTCTAAAAGGTCTTGTAGGTCTTCATAGAATTGTTCAACTTCAGCTTCTTCAGCATTACTGGTTGGGGAATAAATAGACTTGGATTACTGTGATATTGAATGGTTTGCCTTTTAGATGAACAGAGATCATTCTGTCATTTTTGAGATTGCATCCAAGCACTGCATTTCAGATTCTTTGTTGACTATGATGAGTACTCCATTTCTTTTAATGGATTCTTGCACACAGTAGTAGATATAATGGCCATATGAGTTAAATTCACCCATTCCAGTCCATTTTACTTCACTGATTACTAAAATGTCAATATTCACTCTTGCCATCTCCTGTTTGACCACTTCCAATTTGCCTTAATTCATGGACCTAACATGCCAGGTTCCATATTTTTAATGGTTTATCCACTTTTTCTTTTTTGTATTTGGTTTTGTTTATTTTTGCTTGGATATCTAAAACATTTCTAAAATTTGGTCTTCCTTGATAGCTCAGTTGGTAAAGAGTCCATCTGTGATGCAGGAGACCCTGGTTCAATTCCTGTGTCGGGAAGATCCACTGGAGAAGGGATAGGCTACCCACTCCAGTGTCTTGGGCATCCCTTGTGGTTCAGCTGGTAATAAATCTGCCTGCAATGCAGGAGGCCTGGGTTTAATCCCTGGGTTGGGAAGATTCCCTGGAGAAGGGAAATGCTACCCATTCCAGTATTCTGGCCTGGAGAAGTCCATGGGGTTGCAAAATGTCGGATATCACTGAGCGACTTTCACTTTCACCTTCTAAAATATTACAAATGGGATAGTGCTTAAAGAAAAGTACTTTGCAAAACTCCATCTGCTTTTTTGCCTGGATAGCCATTTTAGTATATACTTCCATGCACAACAGTGGGGTCAGGTGGGGGAAAAGTAGATAATTAATAGAGTGGGATCCAGTAAGAGGCAAGATGGGGCATAATATAATATTTGAATAGAAGGATTTGCTTTGGTGAAGTGGGAGGAGACAAGGGTATATGTGTTCCTTTCAAAAGCAAATAATAGGGAGCAAAAAATAGGGAGCCTAGTAGTGGAACAACAGAGATAATAATCCATTTTTCCAATGAAATGCGTGTTAAATGCTCCAGGCCTGATGTAAGTTTTAGGAATGATCAGAAATCTCAAGAAAGCAAATGATTACCAGTTTTATATATTTCTAAGATATATCAGTCTTAATGCTAGAAGATGTTAGTTAAGTTAAATTGCAGTTTGGATACTTATTTTTTGATTAATTATAGAAGAGCTCTAGTGAAAGAAATCTTTATTATTACTGTAAAAAATGTAGATGTAAATTGGATACTGTATATTGAATCTTCTTTTCTTACTCTACATTATCATTTCTTAATGCATTTTATCTGCTTGCTCTTCCATTGACAGTGACTTTTAATACACTAGCTTTAATTTCCCTCTTTATGGCCCCTACCCAGTGTTTCTATTAAATATTTATATCTAAGTAATATAGTAGATTGGAAGAATGTATTTTTTATATGCTTGGTGACATAATTGTTTTATAAGTTCAGATATTGCATTCTATATTTTACTAAGTGGGCATAACTAGAGCTTAGCTCTAAAGCTGCATTGCTAATTAATGAAACTTAATATGACTGGTTCCATTGGGAAATGCACCTTGAAACTTACTGTATAGAAATAATACCAAAATATGTTTGAAAGGGAAGAAAAAGATGACAAAAAAGTTTTTAATCAGTCCTCTATAAATAATTTTCTCTTTGATCTGGTGAGTGTTTAGAAGTCAATGAAGCACACAATGATTTTTTTTTTTTAACAATTTCTTCAAAAAACTTAACCATGGCTTTCATCTTTCCTGGCTGGTCAGAAACATGGTTTTGGTAGAGAGTGAGGGTTCATTTGTTTCATTAAGTTAAAAAGAAATGCTTAAGACTAAATGAATGTGGAGTGGAATGATTTACAATTGTGTTGAGATTGCACTGTCTCCAAATTCAAAAGAAAGGTTCGTGGCCCCCTTTGTCGGTGTCCAGGCACAAATACTCTCATGCACTCCTAGCTTCCAGCCTTCGCTCTTTCAGCTGATCTCCCACAGAATATGTTTCTCAGTGAAGAAATTAGCAAACCAAGTTACTGTAAATTAACTGAGTTAAATATCCACTTAAAATTACATTTATTATTTATATACATTTTAATTTGTTGTTTCATATTTATCAGTTCCCATTAACTATAGAAAGGTTGTTTTTTGTTTTCTGTCCAATAAAATTTAATTCTAGAATCTTGTTGATAAGCTGTGAAAAGAAAATCCAAAATCATGAGGATGTTGTACATTCCAATGCCAATTTATTTCTGTGTATTTTTGGTACAGGGGTACTATACTTGTTTTACTTGGAGCAAAACAAGTACACGCACTTCTGGACTGTATATGAATTGTTTGCCATAAATTATTATACATAGTGAACTCTGGAAGAGCCAGATATTCACTGCACTTTTTATTTTGGGCATCCTAAAACCAGTTCAGATACAATGAACTTTTGGAAAAGGTTTTTAAGAACAGTATGAAAAACTTACACCTTGATCACTGGATTTATTTTTCAATTTTGTCAGTTATATTCTTTGAAACTGAAAATTGTCTCTATAAACCATTTATATTCTCTTCATTTTAAGAGACATTCACGCTAATAGTAATCTGGTGAAATCCATAATTATGTTATATTATATGCAGTCTATGCAAATAGTTAAAAATATTTTTTACACTCATACATATTTTAAATGGAGAGTTTACCATGACATCATCTAAAGGCAACAAATAAATGATAGTTTTTCTCTCCTGTCTTCTTTCATGCCTTTTGTTCCCCTTTGAGAATGAGGAAAACAGTGCATCCTACAAAGCATAGGGATCCTATTCATTTTCCAGCCTATGATGCTTCTTGGTTCAATTAAAGGTGCCCTTAAAAATCTTAGGTCCAAAACTTCTGAGAATCTATAGAATGGAAATCTAGAATAGTAGCAAAGTAAGGTGTCTGTGGTAGGCAGAATTATAAGATGGTTTCCAAGATCCCCACCTGCTGATATACATACTTTGCATGACTTTGTTCCACTGAATATAGGCAGGACTGTGAATATAACATATTTCACTCTGTAATTAGGTAGCATTGTATGACAGCAGTGAAGGGATTTAGTAAATTGAAAAAGGAGATTATGGAATAAGGGAGGAGAGGCTCCATAGCCTAATCAAGATAGCCCTTAAAGGACAAAGCATTTTTGAAGGAAGAGATGCAGGCATGAGAACTTTTCAGCTGCAAGGGAAGAAAGCAGACAGCTATATTGTGAACTGTCTATGAGGGGCACAGAGCAAAGAACTGTGGGTACCCAGAGGAGCCCCAATCTCCAACAAAAATCTGAAGTCTGTCAACAATCTGAATAAACTTGGAGAAGGCTGCACATTTCACAAGGACTTGCAGTTACACTGAACACTTTGATTTCAGCCTGATGAGACTCTGAGCAGATGAGCTAACCCATGTTTGAACTTGTGACCTACAGGATCTGTAAGATAATAAATGGTACTGCTTTAAACTTTCAAGTTTGTGGTACTTCTTACACAGCAAGAGAAAATTAATATATATTTAAAGTCCACATCTTATTCCATATTTTAACTACAACATTTTGGAGTGAGATCTTAGGGACTTCTGTGTCAATCTTTGAGGGTCCTCAGATGGTATAAAATGTGAAGTCAGAGTTTTCTATGGATAAAAACACTTGGAGTAGGAAGTGTCCATAAGATGGAGTGCTGGGCAGCTTGGAGTAGGGTAAAAGAAGAAATGGTGATGTGCGAGGGGATTGGAGAAACCTTGATTAACAAGGTATATATATATATGCTTATTCTAACTGTAGTAGCTGGTATGAAGAATCAGTTTATAACTTCAGATTGACTAACCAAGCATACTGTTTCTAGAAAAGGTAACAGTTCCAGAATTTTATGTTGTACATAGTATGTACAACACCTAAGAAAAAGACAGTATCTTTACAGTGATTTTGATCTTTAGATAAAGTGATCACATGATACTTAAGAATTCCTATTCAATAGATTGATTTTAAGATAGAAATCTTTACGATGGCAGTATATTTTTCATATGCTTTCTTCTAGACTTCCATTCTTCACCTCATTTTATAAGCCAAGTATCTGAATGAATCATGTTTCACCTAGACTAGTTCTTTGCAACTAGATTTATTTAGAGTCCTTTCAGACAATGTATTTTGCTTAATTTTAAGCCAACTCTGGACTTTACAAAATTTTAGCTTATATTGTAAAATTGACATCATACTGTAGGATTTATCCTGTATTGTTAGATTACACAGACAGGAAGTAGTAGACCTAATTTCTAATCTTAGTCTGACTGCTTTACCATTTTATTTTTTTTTATTCAAGGAATTTTGTTGTACTGATTAGCACCTCAAGGAGCTCTATAAAACTCCCCCCAAATCTTTTAAAAGGCACAGTTTTTTTTTTAACCAAGGCATAGTTGATTTACAACATTATATTAGTTTAAGATGTTCAACATAGTGATTCAAAATTTTGAAGATTATACCCCATTTAAAATTAGCCTCCAACTAATAAAAAAAAATAAATAAAACTCACTTCAAGAGTCTGTTCTGTAAAAAAAGAAAAATAAATAAAAATAAAGTTATCATAAAGTATTGACTATATTCCCTGTGCTGTATAATATACCCTTGTAGCTTATTTATTTTATACACAGTAGTTTGTATCTCTTAATCACTTAAGTTGATAACCACTGGCTTGAGGTAGGATTGTAGAGTTATAAACTGCCCTCTTGGGACTACTTTTGCTACAGTATGTCCCATAGATTTTAGATCATTGTATTTTATTTTCATTTTTCTCCAGGTAACTTTTTATTTCCTCTGATTTCTTCAGTGATCTATTGCTTGTTTAGTATCATATTGTTTACCTTCCCATGTGTTTGTGTTTTTTGCAGTTTATTTTCTTATAGTGATTTCTAGTCTCACAGAGCTGGGGTTTGGAAAAATGCTTGACATAGTTTCAGTTTTCTTAAACTAACTGAGATATGTTTTGTGGCCTAACATGTAATCTATCCTAGATAATGTTCCATGTGCACTAGAAAAGAATGTATATTTTGCTGCATTTGGATGGAATACTCTATATGTATTATTAAATGCTTTAGACTTAATATGACATTTAAATATAGTGTTTTCTTAAAGATTTTCTCTTTGGATATTCTGTCCATTGCTGTAATCAAGGTGTTTATTTCCCTAGTATTACAGTGTTGCTGTCAATTTCTCTCTTTATGTCTGTTAATATTTGCCTTATGCTGGGTGCATATACATTTAGAATTATTATATTTTCTTGTATTGATTACTTGATCATTATGTAGTGTTGCTCTTTATCTCTTTTTACAATCTTTGTTTTAAGAGTACTTTTTCTGATATAAATATTGCTCTCTCACTTTCTTTTGATTTCCATTTGCATGGTATATCTTTTTTCAATCTCCTCATTTTTTCCATTCCCTTACTTTGTATCCATTTGGCCACTTTGTACATGCTTGGTGCTGTTGCAGTGGTCACTAATACTGTCCTCAGTTCTCTTTATTGATTTTTCTTTTTTCTGTTCAGCTTGTGTGGTTTCTACCACACTATCTTCTAGCTTGCTTATCTGTTTATCTGTAAGATTTACTCTACTACTGATTCCATCTAGCTTCTTTTTTATTTCAGTTACTGTATTCTTCATCTCTGGTTCTTCTTTATATTTTCTGTTAAAAACTTCTTCCTTCTCACTCTGTTCATTCATTATTCTCCCAAATTCTTTGATTTTCTCTATAATAATCACCTTGAACCCTTTCTTGGGTAGATTGCCTATTGCCACTTCACTTAATTTTTCTTATCTTGTTCTTTTTCTTGGAATGAGTTCACCTATTCCCTTGTTTTGTCTGATTTGCTAATTTTATTTCTCTGTATCTGGTATGTTATAGCTCCCAAATTTGGAGTCTTTTGTAAGCAATGTCCTACGCGTCTCATAATTACACTTCCCGATGGTCATGAAAGTTACATTCCCAAGGGCTGCCCCCTCTGTGAGCAGTGTGTTTCCTTCTGCTGCGGCAGGGTGACCAGCATGAACAATCTGGGAGGGTCCCTGGCCCCTAGTCTGGCTGGTCTCCAGGCCCTGCTTTGTTTGGAGGCTGCCAGTCACTTGTTGGCAGGCTAGCTCACGAGGCGGTTCGTTTGCAATCTCAGCAGTGGGGAGCGGGGAGGTCCCAGGAGCAATGCTGGCTCATGCTGGACAGAACTGGGTTGTGGGGTGGGTGATTTGGGGGTCAGGGTTTCTAGATCTAGTGTTGGCCTGCTGGGGTGTTGGACTATTTCATTACATGGCTGGCTATAGTTTTGAGGTATCCCATGGCTAGTGCTGGCCTGCTAGAGATTGGGGCTGGATCCCAGGGTGGCTGGTTGAAGGATCCAAAGTATGTCAGGGCTCATCTTGTCCTGCTGGTGGGTGGGCCTGAGGCCTAGGAGGTCCCAGGTTTCGTACTCACTCACTGGTGGGTGAAACTGTTCCTGGGGCTTGTGCCTGCAGGGCTTCAGGCTCCTGAATCTGGTGTCAGCCTGCTATGGGGTGGTGCGGAGCCTGGGGCTGCCGGCTGAGGCACCTAATGTGTCTCAGAGCTAGGGTCAGCTTGCTGCTGGGTGAGCTACAGCCTGCATGGCAGGCTATGGGTCTGCAGTGGTCCTGGGGTAAGTGTCTACATGCTGGTGGGCAGGCTGGGGACCAAGGTGTTCTGGGACTGGTGCCTGCTCACTGCTCTGTGAGGCCCGTCCCAGGGCTATGGCCGGGTTGTTAGAAACACAGCTGGGCTATTTCAGTCCTAAAAGATGAGGACCTTTTGGTGGACAGGGCCATGAATAGGGGTTGCTATGGGCTCAGGGAATCTTTAGGCAGTCTGTGTGCTCATGGGCAGGGCTGTCTTCTCACCTGGATAGTTGCTTGCTGTGAAGTGTCCCAGTGCCCCTTGGTGGGTGGGTTAGGACTGTGTCCTGAGGCTAATAGGCTGAGCTATTTCAAGTCCTAAAAGATGATGCACCCAATATGCCAGCAAATTTGGGAAACTCAGCAGTGGCCACAGGACTGGAAAAGGTCAGTTTTCATTCCAATCCCAAAGAAAGGCAATGCCAAAGAATGTTCAAACAACTGCACAATTGCACTCATCTCACACGCTAGCAAAAGAGTGCTCAAAATTCTCCAAGCCAGGTTTCAATAGTATGTGAACCAAGAACTTCCAGATGTTCAAGCTGGATTTAGAAAAGGCAGAGGAACCAGAGATCAAATTGCCAACATCCATTGGATCATCAAAAAAAGCAAGAGAGTTCCAGAAAAACATCTTTTTCTGCTTTATTGACTACACCAAAGCTTTTGACTGTGTGGATTGCAACAAACTGTGGAAAATTCTTCAAGATAAGGGAATACCAGACCACCTTACTTGCCTCCTGAGAAACCTGTATGCAGGTCAAGAAGCAACAGTTAGAACTGGATATGGAACAATGGACTCGTTCCAAATAGGAAAAGGAGTACATCAAGGCTGTATATTGTCATCCTGCTTATTTAACTTATGTGCAGAGTACATCATGAGAAATGCTGGACTGGATGAAGCACAAGCTGGAATCAAGATTGCCGGGAGAAATATCAATAACCTCAGATATGCAGATGATACCACCCTTATGGCAGAAAGTGAAGAGGAACTGAAGAGCCTCTTGATGAAAGTGAAAGAGGAGAGTGGAAAAGTTGGCTTAAACCTCAACATTCAGAAAACTAAGATCATGGCATCTGGTCCCATCACTCCATGGCAAATAGATGGGGGAACAATGGAAACAGTGACAGACTTTATTTTTTGGAACTCCAAAATCACTGTAGATGGTGATTGCAGCCATGAAATTAAAAGACACTTACTCCTTAGAAGAAAAGCTATGACCAACATAGACAGTAAATTAAAAAGCAGAGACATTATTTTGCTGACAAAGGTCTGTTTAGTCAAGGCTACGGTTTTTCTGGTAGTCATGTATGGATGTGAGAGTTGGACTATAAAGAAAGCTGAACACCAAAGAATTGATGCTTTTGACCTGTGGTGTTGGAGAAAACTCTTGAGAGTCCCTTGGACTGCAAGGAGATCCAACCAGTCCAGCCTAAAGGAACTCAGTCCTGAATATTCATTGGAAGAACTGATGCTGAAGCTGGAATTCCAATACTTTGGCCACTTAATGAGAAGAACTGACTTATTTGAAAATACCCTGATGCTGGGAAAGACTGAAGGCAGGAGGAGAAGAGGACAACAGAGGATGAGATGGTTGGATGGCATTACCAAATCGATGGACATGAGTTTGAACAAGCTCCAGGAGTTTGTGATGGACAGGGAAACCTGGCGTGCTGCAATCTATGGGGTCACAAAGAGTCAGACACAACTGAGTGACTGAACTGAACTAGCCCATCTGAATGGGAACATAACATAGTTCAATAATCACTGCTATAAGGGGAATCATTTATTTCTGTTAAAATGATGGTTTGAAGAATATAGCTAGTAACATGCTAAGTTAATGTCAATTGAAGATCATGCAAAAGATGATCCACAGTGCCACCCAGATATATTAATTAGGTTAACAACAACAACAAAAAATCTGTACAGGATTCTGAATATCTTTAGAACTTCTTACTATCAGGAAAAAAATCTTACAAAATTTATTCTTGTAGTCTGAAAAATCACTTGGCTAATCTTCAAATTAACCGTCACCTAACTTTCTCATCTCATTTTGGAAGTTGGAGTTGATTTAATACAGTCTTTTATTACACCAGAGAGATGATGGGACTTGAATGCTGCTAAACACAGTTCTTTTATGCTCTTACTCTTGAGTAATCTTCTATATTATTTATAGGCAATACGATCCATCTAGGGCTTATAATACAGTGGTTCATTGACCAAATACCACTTTCCTGCATTTTGGCATTTGTCAAAGTCCACCTAGAAAGCCCAGTCTATTCAGGGTTCATGGTGAAGAGCCAGTTTCAGAAACCCTTGGGCATGTATACACTTTCTTGACGTCTGTTCATTTTGAAATGTCAGACCTGAAATTGTTGCTTTTAATTGCTAATATTTTTTGACCATTTATTACGAAAAGGCACTTTTTGGTATTTTATATATGTTTACCTAATTTTACACAAACTACAAGGGAACTACTATAATTATACACTCTTAAAGCTAAAGAAAATAAAGACATTAGCTTGACAATTACACAGCTAGAAAGTAATAGAGCCAGGCATTTAATCATGACCTAGATGTGGGTCAGACCCACGTCTCCTGCACTGGCAGGTGGGTTGGATTCTTTACTACTGAGCCACCAGGAAGCCCTCGTGGACACTTTCTAAAGAAAAAAGAATTCTCCTAAATTCCCAAGGTAGATGAATTATTTTTAGAATACTTAAACATGTATAAACATAAATCCAGAAGTGAACTCCAGCTTTACAGGGTTTTACAAACATAAAACCAAATAAAAAAATAACATTTAAAAACAACTCCAAAACCTATAAAATTCAGGTGAACAATATTAATAATGCTATAGATAATATTGTTTAAGGCAAAGTTGTCAATGTTGTGAGTAATAGTCAAAGAATACATTTTCCAGTCTCATGCTTTATTTTTAGTCAAATGGACCTTTCATTGAGCTTCCCAGGTGGCACTAGTGGTAAGAACCGGCCTGTCAATGTAGAAGACATAAGAGACCCAGGTGTGATTTCTAGGTTAGGAAGGTCCCCTGGAGGAGGGCATGGCAGCCCACTCCAGTATTATTGTCTAGAGATCCCATGGACAGAGGGCTACAGTCCATAGGGTCACAATGAGTTGGACATTAATAAAGCTACTTAGCATGCATGGGCCTTTCATTATTTTGTGTACAGTGTATCTTTGCTATTTTTATTGATATTTCTAAATTTTATTGATTTTAATAAATAAATTTAATAAATAAATTTAATAAAATAAAATTTTCTTTTATTGATATTTCTAAATATCAATGTCTTTAGCTATGATGTATTATTTTGAAGTGATAGCCAGTGGTAAAATTCATTCCCCCAAATACCATTTACTGAATATTTTACATTAGATCTGTATCACTGTATTTTATGGTAATGAATTGTGGCAAGTTGTTGGAGCAAAAATGACACCCACGTACTATGTCCCTCTAGCAGTTGTATTATATTGACTGTCAGAGGTGAGTTGCTTTGAAGTTCTGCATGCCTTTGTTTGTCTGATGAGGACTCAATTTCTTGACTACTTGTTTTTCTTTCAGAATGGACTTGACTTCTCTTTTGTATTGCTTACTCTAAGGTCATTTGTCCTTCAGTTGTGCCACCCAGAAAGTGAACACAAATGCAGTTTGTGTTCTCAGATAGAGAACTGAAACTGAACATTTGACAGTTGCAGTTCTGTCATCAGGGCTATTATTGGAATTATATGTGTTCTTCTTGATAATAACTTCAAAGTAACATATTGTGGACCAGCTCATGATCCAGTACACAGTCTCAGTTCCACATGAGAGAAAAATTTTGGTTTAGTTTGGTAAATCATTGCAAAGACTTTGAGTTCCCTCTGGCAGTAATACTGCAGTTGGAAATTGGTTATAGGAGATTACCACACCCCCCAAATATGTTGGAAATAAAATTCACAAACAAGATCAGATTCCCTGGTGACTCAGACAGTAAAGAACTTGCCTGCAATGCAGAAGACCAGATTAAATCCCTGGGTTGGGAAGATTCCCTGGAGAAGGGAATGGCTACCCACTCCAGTATTCTTGCCTGGAGAATTCCATGGACAGAAGAGCCTGGCAGGCAACATTCCATGGAGTTGCAAAGAGTCAGACATGACTGAATGATGAACACTTTTACTTTTCACTACCTAGAGGAGTAAGAAGACATTTTTGGTCTATTTTGAGGGGCATTAGAAGCGCTTGCATTTCTGCATGGTTCCTCTTTCATTTCTCAAATCTAGCATATTTTAAGTGCAAATGCCCCTGGGAAGAGGCAAATTATTGAACCATAGTATGGATTTCATGGAGTTACCATTTACTTCTAGTGGTAGAATCAAAGGAAACTAGAAAGCATTACTTTACTGGGTTAAAAAGGCAAACAAAACAAAAGAAAATGATGAGGGCACATTTTAAAACTTCTGCCTGGCACCAGTCCATGCTACGGGCTGGTCACATATGATTTTTGTGTGTCTGACAGTGTTTGTGGTATTACAATTCCTGTACCTTAATCCCTGTGTCACTGTGAACTGGGAAGGAAAGAAAAACTCTTAAGTCCTTCCCTAATAGCTCAGCTAGTAAAGAATCCACCTGCAATGTGGATACCCGGGTTCGATTCCTGGGTTGGGAAGATCCCCTGGAGAAGAGATAGGCTACCCACTCCAGTATTCTTGGGCTTCCCTGTGGCTCAGCTGGTAAAGAATCTGCCTGCAATGTGGGAGACCTGGGTTCGATCCCTGGTGTTGGGAAGATCCTCTGGAGAAGGGAATGGCTACTTGAGAAACTCTGATTCTCATCAAGTCAGGTGACTATTTAAGATTTTCACCAACCTCCTGGGAATCATGACCACAAGTTAATCTTCAGGCTCTTACTTTATAATCCTATTTATCGTTAAGAAGAGAGGCAGGCCTGTGTTTCCACCGAGCACTCAGAATACGCCAGGCAGCTCTGGAAGCAGCTGCTGCAGTTCGCCTGGGTATAAGATAAGGGAGGTTAGAGTGTGTGACCCTCTGGGCTCCTCATGTGAGCCCAGGCTTGGTTCTGTTCCTCAGCCACTCATTGCAGGCACTGTAACTGAAGCTTCCTGCCAGGAGTTCTAGCCCATGTCCTAGGACTGAGTCCTGGGGGCCCTGAAGCCTACGTGTCACAGTATTCTCTAGACCTCTCCCTTCTCCTTCTGACTGGCTTCTCCAGCACATCAGCCCGTTTTCTCATGTGAGTGAAGTGAAATAAAAGGAGAAAAATCATTGGGATTAATTCATTCTGGCGGTGGCACTCTCCAGGCACTGCCCATTAGTTGCTGTCTAAAGGTTCTGTGTAACTGGTCCATTGTTGCTGTGCTGTGCGTCCATGGAGCCGGTTTTATTCCTGCTCCTGGTGAGGGCTTTTCTTTATTTCTGCGTAGCCCTCCAGTAAACTCCCTTTTTAAACCAAGATCTCTGGTTTGTGTCATCCCTCTTCCCTGGAGACAAGATTCAGTGTCTTTGCATCACGTCCTCTCTTCAGCCATGGGTCAGCTCACTTTTCATATGAGTGCCACGTTTGTTCTCTCTGGCCAAGTGAACATTGCTCCTCCCTCAAGTGCCCCACGGTATTGCTTCATACCTGAACTGGAGCTGGACACATCTGTTGGACCTTACACCTGGGAATGTTTGTGTTCCATTTCATGTGGACTCTGCCAGGCGGTGCTAGTGGTAAAGAACCTGCCTGCCAACACCGGAGATGTAAGAGGCAGGTTCCATCCCTGGGTCGGGAAGATCCCCTGGAGAAGTGCATGGCAAACCCCTCCAGTATTCTTGCCTGGAGAATCCCATGGACAGAGGAGCCTGGCAGTCTCCTGTCCATAGAATTGCAGAGTAGGACATGACTGAAGTGACTTAGCATGCATCCATGCATCCTCTGTGTTAGTAATTGAAGCTTTCCTTCTGCCTCTTATCCATTAGCCTTTCTGTTTTCCGGACTCAGCTTCTCTTTAACCCCAGGACTCCCCTCTCTCATGTGAGAGAGAAGTAAAAGAAAAAGTGTGGTCTTTCTCATGCTGATAAGAGGTCAAAATGAGGAGGAAAATTGAAATTTAGAGAAGGGCAAATTATTTCAGGTGAGAAGGGAGAAAAAAAAGGGAGTCAAGGAAAACTGAGGGCAGGAAGACAGAAAGGAAGAAAGAATATTAAGAAGTGAGACATTGGGCAGAAATTAAGGGGTTTAAGAAAAGTTTTAGAAAGACTTCCTTTGGGAACTCCCTCAATGCTGCCTTCTCAAGAAACCTTCAATAAAGACATTTTTATTTTTTAGGGTTAAGCAAGTGCAATTTATTTTTCCTTTGAAAGCGTTTTTGTACTAGGACGCACCTCAAGGAGAGAGCAAGCAGGCCTAGTTTCATTTGAGATGCATCCTTCTCTCTAATGACATGAAGGTGGTGAGGAGCAAGAGCACCAAGGAGAAACTGGGATGGAGAGAATCCTATTATATGCTGTTATTTTTGCCCAGGATATTTCATGTACTGCAAGTTATAAACAAACTCCCACCTTATCCCAAATTATATTCAGACCTTTTTTCAATCAGTATTTTATTTTTATTTATACACGTATACTCATGATCACTGGTGAACATAGCTCTACCTAAGGGGCCTGCAGTGCTCTAGGGAGGAAACCCCTCTGTTCAGCATCTCTGTTCTCTGCTTAGGAGAACCCTAAGGACATCAGCATTCCCCTCCCCGCCCTCCACAAGAAGTAGGCCTGGAGGCCATCATCAATACTGCATTTCACTGGAAATTCATTTATTGGGGTGGTGCTCTTCTTCACAGCTCTCTGAGAACTGAGCATCGTGGATTTGGGCTCAAAGAGGGGAGAGTTGTTTGGAATTTGGAACATATGGTGGTAGGAGCAAGTCCCTCAGCATCTGGAGAGATGGAAAAAATCTCCTGAGAAAAGCAGTCCTAGGCAAGATCCTTTTATATCATTATCCTCGAGTAGTTATGGGCCACTAAAAAGTTACATTTCTTTTAGGAAGTCTGCAGAGGGCAACCAGTGTTTTCCTGGTGGTTTTCAGAAATGTGCCATCCTGTAGTGATTAGACCATGAAACAATTAGATTCATTTTTGTGGTGGTACTAAACTTAGACACAGTAAAAGGAAACATACTCTTTAAAAATGTTTAAGGCTCAGAAAAGAATCCTGAGAAGCACATTTTCCATTTTAGTAAGGGGAAAAGGTACAAAGAATGTCAGTTAAAAAATTCATAAAGGTTGCATTACCCTCAGTGGAAACATTTCTTTGAAAAAGGGGAAAAGGCTGGTACTTAAAGATACAGTCACAGACATTGTATAGAGCCCTTCTAAGAAATAAGACCAAGCCTCTTCTCAAATGGAAAGAGTTTTAAAGAAACAGGAAATTTTTGGTTTCATGACATGTATATGGGAATAGTGGGTCCATGAAGTCTTCTGTAACCACAAGCACAGGTGTTTCAGGTAAAAGGATTGTTACCGCTTATTCATATCAATGGTTATTTGAGAGCTCTCTGGAGACACAATGAATAATTCTGTCCATATGGGCTGTCGTCCATTCAGGTGGTTCCGTGAACAGTCAAATCCGTTTCCTGGCCCCTTCTTGTCAAGAGTTGTGCAAAAATATGGCATGGCATTGGCATGAGTTTTGGTTGTACGTAGTAACACATGCACTATAATTTGTTTGTCATTGGTCTGTGTTGAAACTGGGGTGCTTATACCCAGTATTGGGCTTCCCTGGTGGTTCAGATGGTAAAGAGTCTGCCTGCAATACAGGAGAACCAGGTTCAATTCCCACTGGGGAAGATCCTCTGGAGTAGGAAATGGTAACCCACTCCAGTATTCTTGCCTGAAGAATCCCATGGACAGAGGAGCCTGGCGTGCTATAGTCTACGGGGTTGCAAAGAGTTGGACACAACTGAGTGACTAACACTTTCACCATTTTTTCTTTCTTGCCCAGTATAAGGAAGTAAGAATAAGGCAGGTAGGACCAAGTGATAACTCTTTCTTGATTTTCTTTCCCAAGTCTTTAAATGGGAAAAAGGCCAGTGCTTCCTTGCAATCCTGTCTCACCCAAATCTTTTCCTGTCAGTAGATGAGCCTTTCTTGGATCACGTCTTAGCCTGAGACCCTGTCTCACAGTTTCTGCTGCGTGCCTCATTGTTTATCCCAGCCTGGTCTTACGTGTGTGTTCTAAGCCGGTTCAGTTGTGTCCGACTGTTTGCGACCCTATGGACTGGAGCCTGTCAGACTCCTCTGCCCATGGTATTCTCCAGGCAAGAATACTGGAGTGGATTGCTATGCCCTCCTCCAGGCGATCTTCCAAACCCAGGGACTGAACCTACATCTCTTATGTCTCTTGCATTGGCAGGCAGGTTCTTTACCTCTAGCACCATGCCTGGTCTTGGATATAAGTAAATCTCCACCAAATCTAAGAGCTGAAGATATCCTAGAGATAATTTGTGGCACATATCTCTTTGAGAAGATGACAGATTTGATCCTCAGGGAGGGAAAGTGACTTACCTAGGTCAGGCAATAATTAATGGTAGAGTTGGTGACTTGGATAATATCTTTATAAATTGTTTTTTCCATTTTGTCCTATGTGTAAAATCTACATTATTTGGTACTACTTTTTACCTGGAATCTGAAATTGATTTAGAACAAGAAGGCCCTTTGCTGTTGACTTAAATAACGCTACAGGACTGGAATGAGGCAAGGCTGCTCTGAAATAGTATTTTGCCAGTTGATTATATTATCATCTACCAACAACAAGAGCTATTTAACAGCTAGCAATTTTGTCTTAAAAGAGTTTTATCCACTGGACTATTAACTGCAGCATCATGATTTTGTGGTTACATGTCCCAAAGTAGCATTTATCCCTGCTTTTATGTGACGTACCTTTTAAAGGGTCTTTCTAGAAAGTAATTTTGAAGGAGTTTTCTTTTATATAGATAACATTTAAAACAATAAAACAAGAATAATACTGTTATCATATTATTCTATACTAAATCAAATACAGCCTTGGAACAGGTAATTATGTTAAACTTCAGAATACATTAATATTTCTCTCTTAAGAACATAAGCTCTTATCTACACTGAAGATATTTGTAAAATTTAGCAGGGTTGAAATGTAGCTATAGTGTTGATATCCTAGCTATAAACTAGGAAAATCTTTTCATTCTTAGCTTTCTTTTCCTGTCATGCAATCCCACCTAATCTTGACATAGTCTAAGGCATCAGTATGCTTTTCCATGAAAGGTATTCCCTTTCCAGGGTTTTGCCTAGAAATGTTTTTGTGAGGTTTTCACAGTGCTGACATCTGACTCCTCCCCTGTCCAGCTGTGTTGATTTATTAATCAAACATTTACTGAGTGCCTAGGATGCTTATATTGTTTCTCAGTCTTATGTGTCTCACTCTTATAGCTTCTTGAGAGAATGGATTCTGTGCCAGATGTTGAGGATACAGGAGGGAAGAAAGACAAGAAAAGATTCTTACTTCAGGGAACTTTTGTTCTGGTGATATGACTCATGATAAATAAGCAAGCAAATCAATAAACAAAAGGATTCTGGACAAAAAGATAGCAAATACAGAGGCCCCTCAGTTCTTTCTATGTTCTCATTTTTTGAAAGAGCCACCAAATACAGGGGAGTGTAGTGTGACAAGAGGTCAGGGAAGCAAAGAGCAGTCAGATCATGTTGGATTTGTAGGTCATGGGTAAGTATTTTGAAACTTATTCTAAGGGCAATGAGAATCTGTCAGAAGGACTCAGGGAAATGGGCATTTCAGCATGCTAGAAGCTGGAGGCACACATTCCTCCAAGATACCTAGGTGCTTTGCTTTTTTCCCTCATGTGTGAGTTTGGCCTTGCTGATACAGAGTTTGGTTCAAGAACTGGACAAGCTCGTTGTGTGTCCATATTACCTTAACTGGAAACCTGTAGATGGTCCATATCATTGCCTGAAAATTGGCACCCCAAAGATACCCAGTCCTACTCTCCAAAATTTGTAAGTGGGACCTTATTTGGAGTAAAGGTCTTTGCAGATGTGAGTAAGTAAAGGATTTTAAAATGGATAGGCAATCCTGGATTATCTGGATGGGCCGAAATGCTGTTATAGGTAAGTGAGAGGCAGAGGGATTTTGTATGCATAGAGGAATGGTGCCGAGAAGTCAGCAGAGAGAGGGTTGAAGATGCTGGTCTTGAAGACTGGAGTGATAGAGTCACAAGTTAAGAAATGCCTGAAGCCAACAGAAGCTAAATACAAGAGACAGGAATGGGTTTTTCTCTAGAGCCCGCAGAGAGAATTCAGCCATAGCCACACACTGATTTTAGCTCAGTGGAACTGATTTCAGACTTTTGGTCTCTGGAACTGGGAGAGAAGAAATTTCTATTGCTTTAAGCTACCAAGTTTGTGTCAACTTTACAGCAGCCACAGGAAATGAATATAGTCTCCATGTAAATATTCCTGGAATGGTGACCTAAGTCTCAGGTACAAATGGAACTTTCTTACTTTATACAACAGGGCGCTTGGTACCTGTGTGTAATTCTCCTACTGGGGGTTCTGGGGACCAAGGGGAATCAGTGTAAGAGATGGAGCAGTTGATCCTCCCCGTTGTGGCCACCAAAATTCCGATATGATTTTATATCCTATCCTCTTGCAATCTACTAGAAACTCTAGAGGGTGTTTTAAATTGGAAATCTGATCTATATGTGCTTAAAAAAAGATCACTCCGAGTGCTGTCAGACAGGTTGTAAGAGAACAATAATAGAAATACTTAAAGTGATTCTGAGATGCCTGTTAGAGATGCCGCTCTGCCTTTACTTCTGAGACACGTTTGGTTGGCTCATTCTAAATTTCTGTAAAGTCTGTTTATATAGATCTTATTCTTGTTTCCATGTCTAACCATTTCTTTTAGGAACTCAAATATGTCAGATCTCTATTTCTTAGAAGCAAGGGCACTTTTCTCAAAGAGCTTATCAGCTAATGTGTACAGATGGGCCCATACCTGAAAAGATAACTTAGTAATACAGAAAGTTAAGTCCTCACATTCAGCCAAACAAGTGCTTCAGACATTAAGGCCTTGAGAATTTAGAGACGGACAATGACTATAGGCTGAAGTCCTAGGAAAAACTTTCTGGAGAAATTGGAACTTGATTTTGCAATAAGAAGACTTAGAATGTATCCAGTCCTTCCAAACCAGATTAGCATGGCTACTGACAATGTCTTAAACCTGGGTTTTGGTGGTATTTGAAGGATAGAAACTAACACTTCAAATTCCATTTCAGAAAACTAATTTACCATAAATGCTTTCAAATATAATTATAAACTTCTTTTGAGTATCAAATGTGTAGAGAAAGAAATACTAACTTTCCAAGGGTATCTTATGATTTATATTTAAATTATTCATCTAATTTAAATTGAGTGACCTGTGATGAAATGTGATGAAACCATGGTGTATGATGGGAATTTTTAAATTGCAGCAGGTGATGTCATGAGTGAGAGAAATCATTCAGGAGTGATTGTGTATATGCACTTGAGAAGCATATGAGAAGAGGCTCTGAGTACTGTCTAGAAAATAATATTTTTAATATTTAGTGTAAATACAGAGGCAAGTGATAAAAGCTATCATTATAATGAAAAGTATGGATCAGAAGACAAAGCTAAAGTAAGATGTACGAAATCAGACATTTTGGAAAAAGCCAGCAGAGGCTACCAAAGCCATCTGGGGAAATAGTGGGTTGGTCAAAAAGTATGTAATCCACTCTCTATTGGCCAAACTAATCGGAAAGATAACATGGAGAGCTGTGTATCCTCACAAAGATGAAAACAAGGTGAGCCAAGCATGCAGTTGAAGTTGGACCAGCTAAAGCTGAACCATGCTCAGTGGCCCATGAAACAGGTCTCTCTTCTCATGAGAATGACATAATGAGAAAAGCCCCATGCAAGTGAAGTACAATTAGAGCCAGAGCTTCCAGCTTGGTGGAAGCTCTAGGCTGAATCCTGGGAAGACAGTTTATGAAGTGATAGTTAAGTGAAAACTGGCTGTGTGGGATGTATGCCTTTTGTCTCTCCTGAGATGAGACATCATTTAGGAGCATATCCACACTCTCTCTCACGTTCTCTACTCATCATCCCCACTTCCTTGGGAGGAACTTGGCACTGGGAAATGTTGGGAGCTCACTCTCCTGTCTTGGCCTGGAGGTGACTGTGCGGCATGCTTCTTAGATCGCTATTCTTACCTGTTAAAATGTAGGACGGTTATGACAGACCAAAGCGGGTGTTTGATGCAGAACAAAACAAGGAGTCAAAGCAATGATTATTATAATCTTATACAAATAAATTTAGCCTCTTAACTGCTGAGCTTCCAAAGGTTGTGACTTTATAGCTCTGTCTTTCCCAGTCTTGGTGTCTCAAGTATTGTTGGCGCGTCTCTGGTTTCAGCAGGATCAGGGAAAGACAGCTTCAGCTGAGGACAACACAGTCATGTAGCTCAGAACTTGAAAAGTGTCTAGTTGCTGCAGATGTCCTGTAGGTCAGCAGGGTGTTAAGCTGATAACTTCGAATTTCTTCTTGATTCCCACCCCCCTCAAAAAAAGATAAACAGAGATCCTTGATTATTCTTGGCCCACATTTAAAATTTCTTCAGTTTAAAAAAAAAAAAAAACAGAGAAGTTGCCTTCTTAATACTATGTGTTAAATTCTTAGAGATAAGGGTTTGTTATCAACCCAGGTCCTTGGATTCTTTAATCAATAGAAACTGATAAGAGGCCAGACAAGAAATTCAGGCAAGGTTTCATTGGGGCTCATGATGCAGCACAAGGGAGGGAAAAACAAGTAACAGGCTCCCTTGTACCTTCCGGGGGGTGGGTGGGGAACTGGTCCCTTAATGGGGTGAGGTTGGGGCAGATTCATGGTTGGGCCAGAGGGGTGGCTTAGGTGGTCTGCCCACACCCTTAGTGGTGCTGTTTGTGGGGATCATGCCCAATACCCTGCTTTTGCTCTTGGAACCTCAGAAGGTTTGGTTTCTGGCCTTTTATCATCTTATAGTTCATAACTTACCCCAAGTGCACATGCATGCAGTTATGTTTTTGTCCCTTTCATTTCTTTGTATTCTGTTGCTTGAGGAGACAATTGTCCAGGTACAAATGTGCTGAGTTTCTCAGTCATGTCTGACTCTTTGTGACCCCATGGACTGTAGCCCATCAGGCTCCTCTGTCCGTTGGGATTCTCCAGGCAAAAATACTGGAGTGTGTTGCCATGCCCTCCTCCAGGGGATCTTCCTGACCCAGGGATTGAACCCAGGTCTCCTATACCGCAGGTGGATTCTTTACCATCTGAATCACCAGGGAAGCCTATCCAGGTACAAGCACTGCAATAAGGGGACCCAGATCCCAGCCTGTCTTAGATTCAACTGAAAATACTAGGTCCTTGGGATCTGCTTTAATAGTCTGAAGGACAATGGGGAAATCACCACCAAGTCAGTTCTTCTGCTTTCTTTAGGATCTTCAGTGAGATTAAGAGAAAGTCAGACCCTAAGATTTACAAATAGAAGTAACATAGAAGCCTATTATTAATTCCTAGCCAAGTAAGTATTTATTTAAATATTTGTCATCATTAAAGAGGAAATATAAGGATTTAGGTAACTTAACTATGAGGGAAACATGAGCTCACAGGTGAAAATAGCCAGGTGCCTGAGGAGTGCAAGCCCTCAACATCATGGCCAGCCAGCTGCAGCCCGTGGACCAAATCTACTCTCTATTGTTTATATATGGTCCCTCAGCTGAGAATGATCTGTATATTTTAAATTGTTGAAAACAAAATAGAAGGATACTATTTTGTGACACATTAAAATTATATAACATTCAGTCTACGGCCATGCCCCCCGAACATGCCCCGTCTCATCATCTAAAATTATACAAAATTCGAATTTCAATGCCCATAAATAAAGTTTTATTGGCATATAGCCACATACTCATTTACGTGTTGTCTGTGGCTACTTCACACTGCAATGGCAGAGCTGAGTAGTTGCGACAGAGACCATCTGGCTCACGAAACCAAAAATATTTACTATCTAGCCTTTTACTGAAAATAAGTGTGCTGACCTTAGCTCCATGAGAAAAAAAATACACTGAAAAGCATATCCAACCTGAAGCAGAGTTATTGGGACAGCTTAAAATAAGTATAATAAATATATTAAAGAGATAATAAGCTATAAATGAAAAAGTTATAACAATGAAAAACAATGAATTATGTTTAAAAACAATTGGAAATATTAGGTGTGGAAAACAGAATAGTTGAAATGAAGAACACAATAGATGAGATAATTACTAGGGTAGGCAGTGCTAAAGAATGAATCTAATCTGCTATTTCATTTTTCCCTTTATTTATCAATTTTCTGGAGATAATGAATTCATTCCCTATCATTCTCTGAAGTTAACCATTTAGTTTATTTTAGTATCATTAGGACTCATGAATATAAACATATTTGATGGGTTTTAGTCTGTCACAATTGTTGAAGTAAGTTGGTGTGCCTGAGGCACAATGAGCCAGAACAAACCAGTACAGGGGAGCTTGGAGCAGAGAAAGATTTATTGCAGGGCTATGCAAGGAGATGGGTGGCTCATGCCCTGAAAAGCCCCAAGATCCTCAATGGTTTCAGCAAAACATTTTTAAAAGCCAGGTGAGAGAGGAGAGTCACAGGGTATGTGATCAGTCTTTGCACAATTCTCTGATTGGCCGATGGTGAGGTAACAGGGCGGTATCACAGGAATTAATATTATCACTCCTGAGGCTCCAGGAGGCCTGGGCCTATGAACTCATGGTCATCAGGTAGTTAACATCTTTCATAGGAGGGCGGTTCATAACTATAAAGCAATTCAGGAAGTGTGCATCAGATATTATCTAGGTACTTCTGAGAGAAGATGAAGTAGAGGATATGGAGAAAGGGCCTGTCCTAGGAAGCCCCTTAAGCTCCAACTTGGTTATACAATTATCTTCATCGAAGCTCAAATTTTCCAATATTGGGCCAGTAGAAGCCTGTTAAGCATGGCTCCTGAGTCTTTTGATGTGATCACGAAGTCTTTGAGACCTTCTTTTCTACATGCTATGACAAGATTTTCCAGGAACCTCTTCATTTCCTGCTCTAGACCGAGACTCAGCCATTCACTAAGAAGTCATGGTTTCTTGTGATTGTAAGTAGAATTTCAGGACTACTGTCTCTGTCCTCAGTTCAGTTCAGTCGCTCAGTCGTGTCTGACTCATTGCAACCCCATGAATCGCAGCATGCCAGGCATCCCTGTCCATCACCAACTCCTGGAGTTTACTCAAACTCATGCACATCGAGTCGGTGATGCCATCCAACCATCTCATCCTCTGTCGTCCCCTTCTCCTCCTGCCCCCAATCCCTCCCAGCATCAGGGACTTTTCCAATGAGTCAACTCTTTGCATCAGGTGGCCAAAGTATTGGAGTTTCAGCTTCAACATCAGTCCTTCCAATGAACACCCAGGACTGATCTCCTTTAGGATGGACTGGTTGGATCTCCTTGCAGTCCAAGGGACTCTCAAGAGTCTTCCCCAACACCACAGTTCAAAAAGCATCAATACTTCGGTGCTCAGCTTTCTTTATAGTCCAACTCTCACATCCATACATGACCACTGGAAAAACCATAGCCTTGACCAGATGGACCTTTGTCAACAAAGTAATGTCTCTGCTTTTTTTTTTTTTTTTTAATGTCTCTGCTTTTTAATATGCTATCCAGGTTGGTCATAACTCTCCTTCCAAGGAGTAAGTGTCTTTTAATTTCATGGCTGCAATCACCATCTGCAGTGATTTTGGAGCCCCCCAAAATAAAGTCTGACACTGCTTCCATTGTTTCCCCATCTGTTTTCCATGAAGTGATGGGACCAGATGCCATGATCTTAGTTTTCTGAATGTTGAGGTTTAAGCCAACTTTTCCACTCTCCTCTTTCACTTTCATCAAGAGGTTCTTCAGTTCCTCTTCACTTTCTGCCATAAGGGTGGTATCATCTGCATATCTGAGGTTATTGATATTTCTCCTGGCAATCTTGATTCCAGCTTGTGCTTCTTCCAGCCCACCATTTCTCATGATGTACTCTGCATATAAGTTAAATAAGCAGGGTGACAATATACAGCCTTGAAGCACTCCTTTTCCTGTTTGGAACCAGTCTGTTGTTCCATGTCCAGTTCTAACTGTTGCTTCCTGACCTGCATATAGGTTTCTCAAGAGGCAGGTCAGGTGGTCTGGTATGCCCATCCCTTTCAGAATTCTCCACAGTTTCTTGTGATCCATACAGTCAAAGGCTTTGGCATGGTCAATAAAGCAGAAATAGATGTTTTTCTGGAACTCTCTTGCTTTTTCGATGATCCAGCAGATGTTGGAAATTTGATTTCTGGTTCCTCTGCCTTTTCTAAAATCAGCTTGAACATCTGGAAGTTCACGGTTCACGTATTGCTGAAGCCTGACTTGGAGAATTTTGAGCATTACTCTACTAGCGTGTGAGATGAGTGCAATTGTGTGGTAGTTTGAGCATTCTTTGGGATTGTCTTTCTTTGGGATTGGAATGAAAACTGACCTTTTCTAGTCCTGTGGCCACGGCTGAGTTTTCCAAATTTGCTGGCATATTGAATGTAGCACTTTCACAGCATCATCTTTCAGGATTTGAAATAGCTCAACTGGAATTCCATCACCTCCACTAGCTTTGTTCATAGTGATGCTTTCTAAGGCCCACTTGACTTCACATTCCAGGATGTCTGACTCTAGGTGAGCAATCACACCATCGTGATTATCTGGGTCATGAAGATCTATTTTGTACAGTTCTGCTGTGTATTCTTGCCACCTCCTCTTAATATCTTCTGCTTCTGTTAAGTCCATACCATTCCTGTCCTTTATCGAACCCATCTTTGCATGAAATGTTCCCTTGGTATCTCTAATTTTGTTGAAAAGATCTCTAATCTTTCCCATTCTGTTGTTTTCCTCTATTTCTTTGCATTGATCGTTGAGGACGGCTTTCTTATCTCTCCTTGTTATTCTTTGGAACTCTGCATTCAAATGGGAATATCTTTCCTTTTCTCCTTTGCTTTTTCACTTCTGTTCTTTTCACCGCTATTTCAAAGGCCTCCTCAGACAACCATTTTGCTTTTTTGCATTTCTTTTCCACGGGGATGATCTTGCTCCCTGTCTCCTGTACAGTGTCATGAACCTCCGTCCATAGTTCATCAGGCACTCTGTCTATCAGATCTAGTCCCTTAAATCTATTTCTCACTTCCACTGTATAGTCATAAGGGCTTTGATTTAGGTCATACCTGAATGGTCTAGTGGTTATCCCTACTTTCTTCAATTTAAGTCTGAATTTGGCAATAAGGAGTTCATGATCTGAGCCACAGTCAGCTCCCACTCTTGTTTTTGCTGACTGTATAGAGTTTCTCCATCTTTGGCTGCAAAGAATATAATCAATCTGATTTCCGTGTTGACCATCTGGTGATGTCCATGTGTAGAGTCTTCTCTTGTGTTGTTGGAAGAGGGTGTTGGCGTTCTCTTGGCAAAACTCTATTAGCCTTTGCCCTGCTTCATTCTGTACTCCAAGGTCAAATTTGCCTGTTACTCCACATGTTTCTTGACTTCCTACTTTTGCATTCCAGTCCCCTATAATGAAAAGGACATCTTTTTTGGGTGTTAGTTCTAAAAGGTCTTGTAAGTCTTCATGGAACTGTTCAACTTCAGCTTCTTCAGCGTTACTGGTTGGGGAATAAATAGACTTGGATTACTGTGATATTGAATGGTTTGCCTTGAAAATGAACAGCGATCATTCTGTCGTTTTTGAGATTGCATCCAAGTACTGCATTTCAGACTCTTTTGCTGACCATGATGGCTACTCCATTTCTTCTAAGGGATTCCTGCCCACGGCAGTAGATATAATGGTTATCTGAGTTAAATTCACCCATTACAGTCCATTTTAGTTCACTGATTCCTAGAATGTCGACATTCACTCTTGCCATCTCCTGTTTGACCACTTCCAATTTGCCTTGATTCATGTACCTAACATTCTAGGTTCCTACACAATATTGCTCTTTACAGCATCAGACCTTGCTTCTATCACCAGTCACATCCACAACTGGGTGTTGTTTTTGCTTTGGCTCCATCCCTTCATTCTTTCTGGAGTTATTTCTCCACTGATCTCCAGTAGCACCTACCCACCTGGTGAGTTCCTCTTTCAGTATCCTATCATTTTACCTTTTCATACTGTTCATGCAGTTCTCAAGGTAAGAATACTGAGGTGGTTTGACATTCCATTCTCCAGTCTCTGTCCTAGGGATGTTTAATGTGGCTGTGTTGCGTGGTTCAGTGGTAAAGAATCCATCTGCCAACACAAGAGATGTAAGAGATGTGGATTCGATCCTTGGGTCAAGGAGATCCCCTGGAGGAGGAAATGGCAATCCACTCTAGTATTCCTGCCTGGAGAATCCCATGGACAGAGAAGCCTGGTGGACTACAGTCCATGGAGTTGCAAAGAGTCAGACACAACTGTGCATGAAATCATACATGCATGTTAGAATTGTAGGTTTTTCCAGTGGTCAGAACTACAGTGTGTGTACATGTATAAAATAGGTTACAAATAATACCGACTCTTCCAATTCAAATTCAGGACTATGGGAATTTTACTTAACATCTTCTATATTACTTATGTGAATCTCTTTGTTTCACACTAGGAATATCTTGCTCAGTTGTTTCACCCCACCTTATGTACACAATACTTTCAGAATAACATAGATACTACTGCCATCATTATGATTAATGTGACTATACACATAAACTTTTCCTAGTCTCCCTCTATTATGAATAGTTGGACTCTATCTGCACTGTCGGAAGATACAGACATTAGTTTTTGTACCTTCATTTTCAGCCCTCATTTAAAATTAGGAACATATATAATGCCCAACACCAGCTTTATCTTAATGTCTCTCTGGATATTTTGGTCATTTTAATGGTAATAGTATCCCTGAGATCATGATGTTAATAACTTTACTTGTGCCCTTTATATGTATAAGTAATTTTGATGAAAATGCAATTCTTTGTTTACATTTTCTGTTTTTGAGTGTCTTAAATGTTATTTCATTATCTTCTGACATAAAGCATTTCTGTCAAAGTCTGATGATAATCCAATTTCATTTTCATTTTAAGTCACCTGCTCTTGGGCCCAGTTAACCAAAGGATTAATATATTTTTTTAAATTTAACTTCTAGTAATTTTATTGGAGTAAAATTCTGTTAGGAATTTTGTAACTGTATTCTCTACTACATAGTAAAATCTCAATGTATAGTTTAAAAATGCATGTGTATATATGTGTGTGTGTATACATATACATGTGTGTACATATGTTTTTGGACTTTTTCTTGAATTATACCTTTTTCTGTTTTCTTGTTTTGGTTTTCTTCCTGTTTAGAGACCCATGTTGCCTGAATCTTTGATGTTCTTTACTTATCTTGCATATTTTTACTTTCTCACAAATTTAAAAAATTTATTTCCTCTTTTTAAAACCTTCTTCAATTTTCTGCCTTCTGTCTTAAGCTCACTTCTTTTATTTGCTCTTCTTTCAAGTTTATTCTTCACTTCTAAAATATTTTTTGGCATTTGGAAATATATATTTAACATTTTTTCCTGTATTCTGTCACTTCATTTCTAAGTTTCACTGCTTCAGCTTTATACTCTGTTTCACCTCTTATATCATTTTCTAAATTAATTCTAGCTTATTTTAAAAATAGAATGTTTTGGTTATAGTTTTGTGAGCATATCTTTCAGGGGTGCTTTCATCACAGGCATGTTTTTCTGCTTCTTTCATTTTTTTTCTCTGAGAATCCCTGGCTCCATTTCCTACCCTGACATTTATCTGAAGCTTCTCTTCCTTTGTCTCTGCTTTTCACTTTATTTCCTCCTACAAAGTTTCTGGGCTCATGCAGGCTTTTATGGCTACTGGGAGTTGGTCCTTGCCCACCTATTTTTTGGGATTCCCTGAAATACTTTACTACTTAGTTTTGCTGTAAAAGTTGTTAATGAGTTTAATAGTTTTGTATTTATTTTAATTTAGTTTTCAACTGTAGAAGAGAGAAAACTAGCAAGATAAAACACAAAGGAATTGATAAAGACAAAGTTAAATAAAGAAAAGCAAAAAGTTAAGTCAATGAATAAAACTAAGGACTTGTTCTTTAGAAAGACTAACAAGTAAGCTTTACCCTGGAGCAATTTTTAGGAATGAGACACATACAACATGAACAAAACTGCAATTTGATGGACAACAATATAACAGTTATTGTGAAAGCCCAAGCAAAAGATTATTTTCCAAGTAAGTATAAACTATAAAAACAAGCTCAACAATAGAAAACTAAACAGACTAATGTGCACACAGCAGGCTTGAAACTGCTCTCTTCAGAAAGACCTCCTTACAGGTTGGCTCTTGGCTGGCATCTGAGATCTTGGCACTTGACCCATTCTCCCCACTATTAAAGATGGTTCACTGTGCTCTGGACTGTGTAATCACTCTGATTTATGGGAACCTCTTCTCTTTGGAGAAGAATGTGTAACCAGCCCCTCCATGAAAACCTTGGGCACTGAGTCTCCACTAGGCTTCACTAGCCGGGAACAATGCACTTTTGATTACATTTTTCATTGCTGGAAAAAGGAACATGTTGACTTCCAGGGATATCCTCCCAAGAAGGAGAGAATGCCTCTAGACACCATCCAAGTCTCCTTTCCTTGTGAATATCCTTTTATGATAAGGCTTAGCTGTGAGTGCAACTACATGCTGAGTCCCTTGATTAACACCAGTGGACCACTGAATGTTCAGTTCAGTTCAGTCACTTAGTCGTGTCCGACTCTTTGCGAACCCATGAATCACAGCACGCCAGGCCTCCCTGTCCATCACCAACTCCCAGAGTCCACCCAAACTCATGTCCATTGAGTCGGTGATGCCACCCAGCCATCTCATCATCTGTCATTCCCTTCTCCTCCTGCCCCCAATCCCTCCCAGCATCAGAGTCTTTTCCAATGAGTCAACTCTTCTCATCAGGTGGCCAAAGTATTGGAGTTTCAGCTTTAACATCAGTCCTTCCAATGAACACCCAGGACTGAACTCCTTTAGGATGGACTGGTTGGATCTCCTTACAGTCCAGGGGACTCTCAAGAGTCTTCTCCGAAACCACAGTTCAAAAGCATCAATTCTTCAGCGCTCAGTTTTCTTCACAGTCCAGCTCTCATATCCATACATGACCACTGGAAAAACCATAGCCTTGACCAGATGGACCTTTGTCAACAAAGTAATGTCTCTGCTTTTTAATATGCTATCCAGGTTGGTCATAACTCTCCTTCCAAGGAGTGTCTTTTTTTTTTTTTTTGGAGTGTCTTTTATTTCATGGCTGCAATCACCATCTGCAGTGATTTTGGAGCCCCCCAAAATAAAGTCTGACACTGCTTCCATTGTTTCCCCATCTGTTTTCCATGAAGTGATGGGACCAGATGCCATGATCTTAGTTTTCTGAATGAGCCAACTTTTTCACTCTCTTTCACTTTCATCAAGAGGCTCTTCAGTTCCTCTTCACTTTCTGCCATAAGGGTGGTGTCATTTGCATATCTGAGGTTATTGATATTTCTCCTGGCAATCTTGATTCCAGCTTGTGCTTCTTCCAGCCCACCACTTCTCATGATGTACTCTGCATATAAGTTAAATAAGCAGGGTGACAATATACAGCCTTGAAACACTCCTTTTCCTGTTTGGAACCAGTCTGTTGTTCCATGTCCAGTTCTAACTGTTGCTTCCTGACCTGCATATAGGTTTCTCAAGAGGCAGGTCAGGTGGTTTGGTATGCCCATCCCTTTCAGAATTTTCCACAGTTTCTTGTGATCCATACAGTCAAAGGCTTTGGCATGGTCAATAAAGCAGAAATAGATGTTTTTCTGGAACTCTCTTGCTTTTTCGATGATCCAGTGGGTGTTGCCAATTTGATTTCTTGTTCCTCTGCCTTTTCTAAAATCAGCTTGAACATCTGGAAGTTCACGGTTCACATATTGCTGAAGCCTGGCTTGGAGAATTTTGAGCATTACTTTATCAGTGTGTGAGATGAGTGCAATTGTGCGATAGTTTGAGCACTCTTTGGAATTGCCTTTCTTTGAGAGTAGAATGAAAACTGACCTTTTCCAGTCCTGTGGCCACTGCTGAGTGTTCCAAATTTGCTGGCATATTGAGTGCAGCACTGATTTCACAGCATCATCTTTCAGGATTTGAAAGAGCTCAACTGGAATTCCATCACCTCCCTTCTGTAAATCACACACTGATAACCCAAAAATAAATGAAGAAGATAGTCAAATTTCTACTCCTCTAAAAATGTTTCAGGTTCAGAGAGTTTCAGTAATATTGTACTAAGTCTTTAAGACACCAGGCTTGTAAATTCTCTTGAAAAGAAAAAGAAAGTGAAGACACTCAGTCATGTCCAACTCTTTGTGACTCCATGGACTGTAGCCTACCAGGATTTTTCATCCATGGGATTCTCCAGACAAGAGTACTGGTGTGGGTTGCCATTTCCTTCTCCAGGGGATTTTCATGACACAGAGATCTAATCTGGGTCTTCACCACTGCAGCCAGATGCTTTTATCATCTGAGCCAAATTCTCTTATTGAAATCTATTTTACTGATTTTTTCTTGATAAGGATTTCTAAGCAGGATCTTTTAACTTGTAACATTCTCTGGTATTCTTTATCTAGTTTTCTTCTCTGTATTACCAATCTGCTGTTTGACATAGAAAGATTTATGATTGTATTGTCTTTTAATATTTTAACTCCATCTCAATGATGAAAATAACTTTTTATAGAACATGTGCTCCGAAGTTAGATTTTCCAGATTTGTGTTTTCACTCTTGATAGCTATAAGATCTTGTGCAATTTACTTAAATTTTTTTTTTGATCCTCAGTTTCATCATGTGTAAAGTACTAATATAGAGTTCAATTCAGTTCAGTTGCTCAGTCGTGTCCAATTCTTTGAGACGCCATGGCCTGAAGCACGTCAGGCCTCCCTGTCTATCACCAACTCCTGCAGTTTACTCAAACTCATGTCCATTGAGTTGGTGATGCCATCCAACCATCTAATCTTTTGTTGTGCCCTTCTCCTCCTGCCTTCAATCTTTCCCAGCATCAGGGTCTTTTCAAATGAGTCAGTTCTTCACATCAGGTGGCCAAAGTATTGGAACTTTAGCTTCAACATCAGTCCTTCCAATGAACACCCAGGACTGATTTCCTTTAGGATGGCCTGGTTGGATCTCCTTGAAGTCCAAGGGACTCTCAAGAGTCTTTTCCAACACCACAGTTCAAAAGCACCAATTCTTTGTGCTCAGCTTTCTTTATTAGTCCAACTCTCACATCCATACATGACTACTAGAAAAACCATGGCCTTGACTGGATGGACCTTTGTTGGCAAAGTAATGTCTCTGCTTGTTAACATGCTCTCTACGTTGGTCATAATTTTTCTTCCAAGGAGCAAGTGTCTTTTGATTTCATGGCTACAGTCACCATCTGCAGTGATTTTGGAGCCCCCCAAAATAAAGTCTGACACTGTTTCCACTGTTTCCCCATCTATTTGCCATGAAGTGATGGGACCAGGTGCTATGATCTTAGTTTTCTGAATGTTAAGCTTTAAGCCAACTTTTTCACTCTCCTCTTTCACTTTCATCAAGAGGCTCTTTAGTTCCTCTTCACTTTCTGCCATAAGGGTGGTGTCATCTGCGTTTCTGAGGTTATTTCTCCCGGCAATCTTGATTTCAGCTTGTTCTTCATCCAGTCCAGCATTTCTCATTATATACTCTGCATATAAGTAAAATAAGCAGGGTGACAATATACAGCCTTGACGTACTCCTTTTCCTATTTGGAACCAGTCTGTTGTTCCATATCCAGTTGTAACTGTTGCTTCCTGACCTGCACTCAGATTACTCAGGAGGCTGGTCAGGTGGTCTGGTATTCCCATCTTTTTAAGAATTTTCCACAGTTTGTTGTGATCCACAGTCAGTTATTTTATTTTGATTACTGATGTGTGAAATCATTTCTCAGGTGATTCCCAGGTGGCGCTGAAGAAGAAATTCATAGGGCCTGGACTCCATCTCAGGCCTGTCCGTGCTGATCGTGCTAGGCCGCCTCTCCAATGGACTCTGAACTCTGTGCTTAGCACCTGTGGGAATGACAATGGAAGCATAAGACTCCCTCTGGGCACGGGAATCTTGAAGATCACATCCAGGTTACTCATTGCCTAAGAGAAAACAGACACTAATCACCCCTGCCTCCGGACAGTATCTATCAGAATGTAACCACAGGCTTATTGATTATTAACTGTTTGAACACATAACACGGGAATGATGGGGTTATTGTGATTGTATTTACCCTTCCTTTGTAAGCCTCAAGGGGTTTGGGCTGGTGGGTTTGGACACGTACACATGGGGTATAAAAGATTTTCACAAATGCTGGTCGGGGCCCTCAGCTAAGAGGAGACTCTGCCTTGGGCCCGCCAGTGTAATAAACTGCACTCCACTATCTGCATTGTCCTTCTGAGTGAGTTTGTTTCCCAGAAAGCATGGCTATAACAGCGCTAGTGGTAAAGAACCTACCTGCCAATGCAGGAGATGGAGAGAACTGGGTTTGATCTCCAGGTCTGAAGATCCCCTGAAAGAGGAAATGGCAACCAACTCCAGTATTTTTGCCTGGAAAATCCTATGAACAGAGGAGCCTGGCAGGCTATGGTCCGTGAGATCGCAAAGAGTTGAAAACAACCGAGCGTCTAACTGGGACCTGACTGTGGCTCAGATCGTGAACTCCTTATTGCCATATTCAGACTTAAATTGAAGAAAGTGGGGAAAACCACTAGTCCATTTAAGTATGACCTAAATCAAATCCCTTATGATTACATAGTGGAAGTAAGAAATAGTTTTAAGGGACTAGATCTGATAGACAGATTGCTTGATGAACTATGGACAGAGGTTTGTAACATTGTACAGGAAACAAGGATCAAGTCCATCCCCAAGAAAAAGAAATGCAAAAAAGCAAAATGGCTGCCTGAGGGGGCCTTACAAATAGCTGTGAAAGGAAGAGAAGGGAAAAGCCAAGGAGAAAAAGAAAGATATATCCATTTGAATCCAGAGTTCCAAAGAATAACCAGGAGAGATAAGAAAGCCTTCCTCAGTGATCAGTGCAAAGAAATACAGGAAAACAATAGAATGGGAAAGTCTGGAGATCTCTTCAAGAAAATTAGAGATACCAAGGGAAAATTTCATGCAAAGATGGGCGCAATAAAGGACAGAAATGGTATGGACCTAACAGAAGATATTAAGAAGAGGTGGCAAGAATACAAAGAACTATACAATTAAGATCTTCACAACCCAGATAATCACGATGGTGTGATCACTCACCTAGAGCCAGACATACTGGAATATGAAGTCAAGTGGGCCTTAGGAAGCATCACTATGAACAAAGCTAGTGGAGGTGATGGAATTCCAGTTGATCTGTTACAAACCCTAACAGATGATGCTGTGAAAGTGCTACATTCAATATGCCAGCAAATTTGGAAAACTCAGCCGTGGCCACAGGACTAGAAAAGGTCAGTTTTCATTCCAATCCCAATGAAAGGCAATTCCAAAGAATGCTCAAACTACCGCACAATTGCACTCATCTCACACACTGATAAAGTAATGCTCAAAATTCTCCAAGCCAGGCTTTAGCAATATGTGAACCGTGAACTTCCAGATGTTCAAGCTGATTTTAGAAAAGGCAGAGGAACAAGAAATCAAATTGGTAACACCCACTGGATCATCGAAAAAGCAAGAGAGTTCCAGAAAAACATCTATTTCTGCTTTATTGACTATGCCAAAGCCTTTGACTGTGTGGCTCACAAGAAACTGTGGAAAATTCTGAAAGGGATGGGCATACCAGACCACCTGACCTGCCTCTTGAGAAACCTATATGCAGGTCAGGAAGCAACAGTTAGAACTGGACATGGAACAACAGACTGGTTCCAAATAGGAAAAGGAGTATGTCAAGGCTGTATATTGTCACCATTATTTAACTTATATGCAGAGTACTTCATGAGAAGTGGTGGGCTGGAAAAAGCACAAGCTGGAATCAAGATTGCCAGGAGAAATATCAATAACCTCAGATATGCAGATGACACCACTCTTATGGCAGAAGGTGAAGAGGAACTAAAGAGCCTCTTGATGAAAGTGAAAGAGGAGAGTGGAAAAGTTGGCTTAAAGCTCAACATTCAGAAAATGAAGATCATGGCAATCAGTCCCATTACTTCACAGCAAATAGATGGGGAAACAGTGTCAGACTTTATTTTGGGGGGCTCCAAAATCACTGCAGATGGTGATTGCAGCCATGAAATTAAAAGACGCTTACTCCTTGGAAGGAAGGTTATGACCAACCTAGATAGCATATTAAAAAGCAGAGACATTACTTTGTTGACAAAGGTCCATCTAGTCAAGGCTATGGTTTTTCCAGTGGTCATGTATGGATGTGAGAGTTGGACTATAAAGAAAGCTGAGTGCCAAAGAATTGGTGCTTTTGAACTGTGGTTTTGGAGAAGACTCTTGAGAGTCCCCTGGACTGCAAGGAGATCCAACCAGTCCATCCTAAAGGAGATCAGTCCTGGGTGTTCATTGGAAGGACTGATGTTGAAGCTGAAACTCCAATACTTTGGCCACCTTATGTGAAGAGTTGACTCATTTGAAAATACCCTGATGCTGGGAAAGATTGAGGGCAGAAGGAGAAGGGGATGACAGAGGATGAGACAGTTGGATGGCACCGATTCAATGGACATGAGTTTGGGTGGACTCTGGGAGTTGGTGATGGACAGGGAGGCCTGGCATGCTGTGGTTCACAAAGAGTCGGGTCACAAAGAGTGTGACATGGGGTCACAAAGAGTTGGACACGACTGAGTGACTGAACTGAAGTGAACTGAGCGTCTAACAGTGCTACTGTTACTGATGTGTGGAATCATTTCAACCTATTAAGGGTTCCCCTGAAATAAATGTATTCATTTATGCTGGGTTGGCCAAAAAGTTTGTTTGGGTTTTCCTGCCATGGTTCAAAAACCCAAATGAACTTTTTGGCAAACCCAATATATTCACTCACATATTCAGTCATCATTTGTTCACTAAATCTTTTTTTAAAATTAATTAATTAATTTATGTCTGCCCTGAGTCTTTGTTGCTGTGTGCAGACTTTCTCTAGTTGCAGTGAATGGGGTCTACTCTTTGTGGTGTGTGGGCTTCTTATTGCTTTGTGGTCTCTAGTTGCAGAGCACAGACTCTAGGCTTCAATAGTTGTGGTCCAAGGACTTTGCTCCATGGCATGTGGAATCTTCCTGGACTATGCATCCAACCCGTGTCCCCTCAACTGGTAGGCCTAGTATTAGCCACCGGACCACCAGCAAAGTCCTATTCACCAATCTTAAATGCCAGATACTAATCTGGGGCATGACATTTTGTAGCAAATAGAGATGGGATTGTACTCTGATAAAAGGTACAATTGAATGTTATAAAAACACAGGTAAATAAACCTACATTTTCTATTAACATCTAGAATATATTTTCTTACAATTATGTGAAGATTTTAGCATTCTTGTATGACTCCCAACTTCCTTTTAATCCCATCCCTTCACCTCCAGTTAATCTACCATGTTAATAAACTTTGAAAGTTTTCCTTCAGAATATGGTTGTTCTTATTCACAAACAAATTATGTAGATTAAACAATAATAACTATAGCTTTTTTCAACTAAATTAATCTTTTAAATTCATTACTTGTTTCTCTTCTAGTTGTAGTACTAGTGGCTAGACAATAACAACAGTATCAACAAATTGTGCAGGTAAAATCTTACATATACAAAAGGAAAATTTCACATTCTAAGAACTTTGAGAGATTCTCTGCTAGTAATTTTTTCTTTTCTTCTTTGTATATGTGGAAACCTTAATTTTGTCCTCAAAGCTGAATTTTTTTTTTTTAACTGACCTGAAATTCCAGGCTCAAAACCATTTTCTTTCAAAACTAGATAAATTCTTCTGGTGTAACTGACAGAAATTTTGTTAATCTATTCCAGAATTCTTTTTTAAAGAGAATTTTCTTCTACACTAGAAGCATTTGGGCTTCTCTGGAGGCTCAGATGGAAAAGAATCCAGCTGCAATGTGGGAGATCTGGGTTCTATCTCTGGGTTGGGAAGATCCCCTGGAGGAGGAAATGGCTACCCACTCCAGTGTTCTTGCCTGGAGAATGCCAAAGCAGAGGAGATACAGTCCGTGCAGTGGCAAAGAATTGGACATGACTGAGCGACTAAACTTACACAGAAGCTTTTAGGTTTGTTTGTAACCATTAATCTGTCCTCCATTTCTATTATTTTATTTTAAGAGTGTTGCATAAATGGAATCATACAGTATGTAACTTTTTGAGGTTGGCTTTTTTCTGTCACTCCGCATTATTCCCTAACAATTCATCCAAGTTATCGTGTATATCAGCAGTTTATCTTTTATTGATCAGTGTTCTATGATGTGTACATAACGTCAGTTTATTCAACCATTCACCTATTGAAGGACATTTGAGTGGTTTTCAGTGTCTGGCTATAAAGAATAAATCTTCTGGGAACAACTGTGTACAGGATATTCTGTGATCATATGCTATTGTCTCTCTGATGTGAATTCCCAAAGTGCAGTAACTAGGTTTATGGCTGAGGCATATTTTGTTTTATAAGAAACTGCTATGCTCTTTTCTAGAGTAGCTATGTCACTTTACGTTCTCACCAGCCATGTATGAATAATTCAATTTCTTCACATCCTTCCTAGCATTTGGTGCTATTACTAAATTTTATTTTTTAACAAATTATTTCAGTTATTCTATTATATGTATAGTGATATTTCATGTAGGGTTTAATTTGCACTTCTTTAATGGCATATGATGTCATCTATATGCCCTCTTCAATAAAATACCCATGAATTTGACCTTTTTCTAATTTGATTAATTGATTTTCAGTGTTGAGTTCTGAAACTCAACACAATATATAAAGGGTCCTTTATATATTCTAGCTACAAGTCCTTTTTTGGATATGTGCTTTGCAAATATTTTCTTACACTCTTTCCATCGTCTTTGCAGAGCAACTTTTAAATTTTGTTGAGATCCAACTTAGCAGCTTTTCCTTTTACACATCATGCTTTTGGTGTCAAGTCTAAGAATATTTTTCTCGTCCCCAAGTCCTGAAGAATTTCTTCTGTTTCTCTGTAGAAGTTTTTAGTTTTATATTTAAGTATGTTAATCATTTTGAGTTAATTTTTGTAGAAAGTAAAATTTTGTTTTCAATGTATTTATATTTTTCCTTGCAGTGTCCTCCTGTTAGCTCTTTAGAATTATTTATTTACAGCTGCCCTGGGTCTCTGTCGCTGCATGTGGCTTTCTCCAGCTGTGGTCGGCGGGGGGCTCCTCTCTAGCTGCGGGGCTCGGGCTTCTCCTCACAGGGGCTTCTTGGTTGCAGAGCATGGGCTCCAGGCACATGGGCTTCTGTAATTGTGGTGCGCAGACTTAGCTGTCCCACAGCATGTGGGATCCTCCCAAACCAGGTATCGAATCTGTGTCCCTTGTTGGCAGGCAGGTTCTTAACCACTGGACCACCAGGGAGGTGCTCTTGTTAGCTTTTTATACTTCAGGAGTATACGTGTGCATAAGTGTACAGCTTAAGGAGTTTTCACCCACTGAGCAAATGCATGTAACCAGCATCCAGTCCAAGAAATACACCATTAAAAGATCCCTGTGTCTCTTCCTACTAATGGGGCATTTTTCCTGTTTTTTGAACATCCTGTTAACAAAGTCATGTTGTGTGTGTTATTTTGTTTCTAATTTCTTTCATTCAGCATTATGTTTGTGAGATCCACCTACAGTGTTATGTGTAGTTCTAAGTTATTTATTACATGACTATTACATGAATGTATTTTGATCGACTTACCCATTTCTGCATAGAGAGATACTTAGGTTGTTTCCAATCTGGAACTGATATAAATAGCACTGCTTTGATTAGTCTTATTCATGTACTTGAATGAAAAGTTATGACTTTGTTGTGTACATACTTAAAAGAATTGTTAGGTCACAGGACAGGCATATATACGCAGCTTTCCAAAAATAAGTTCTAATTATCTTATCTCTTGTCCACACTTGCTATTTTCAGTCTTTAAGTTTTAGTCAGTCTAATGGATATGTGTCCCACTGCTAGTTTTTTCTTTAGGTATTTTTCAACTTTTGGTTTGGGGCCAATTTTGGACTTTTCAAAAAAATTCAAAAATGAATGAAAAGAATTGCAATATTTCCTTCACCCAGATTCCTTAAATGTTAAATATGTATGTCTATATCTCTATCTATACCTATACCTGTATCTATACCTATACCTGTCTCTATATCTATATCTATACCTATATCTGGGCTTCCCTTATGGCTCAGCCGGTAAAGAATCTGCCTGCTCTGCAGGAGACCCAGGTTCCATCCCTGGGTCAGGAAGATCCCCTGGAGGAGAGAATGGCAACCCACTCCAGTTTTCTTGCCTGGAGAATTCCATGGACAGAGGAGCCTAGTGGGCTACAGTCCATGCGGTCACAAAGAGTCAGACACGACTGAGCGACTAAAGTGCGCACACACACACACAGTATTCAAGAGTGAATTGCAAGCAATATTCCTGTACTTCTAAACACAGTGTTATTTTCTAAAAATAAAGACTTTCTTGTATGACCATAGTCCAGTGATCAAAACTGAAAACATTACCATTAATACAGTAGTGTTATCAACAACACTTACTCAGATTTCATGAACTGCCACACAATTGTTCTTTGTACCCCCCCAAATTTATTCTGGTTTGAGAAGCTTCTCCCTTCTCTGACCCATCTTGCTCTGCCACCCCAGCTTTCTTTTATTCCTAAACTGTGCAAACCTCATTTTGGCCTTCGAGGCTCGGCCCTGGCTGGGCCTTCTACCTGCAGTTTTCTTTTCTCCAGTGGCCCAAATTTGCCTCCCCACTAAATCTTGGCTTCCATTTTACTTCCTCAGAAAGTTCTTCCCTATTCATCCATTCTCTCTCTTAAACTATTCTGTTGTAATTATCTACATAGGACCCTTTGTTTTTCATTTTGTTAGTATATCATCTATGTCCACTAAAATGAGAGGCCTATGAGAGCAGGGAATTTGGTATCCATGTTCTTGACTGTGTTTCCATTGTCTGTCAAGGTAATGACTGACACATAATATGTAATTAATACAGACGTGTTACTAAATGATTGAACTGGTAGTTGATATCCATGGACGTCACATCAAACTCTTCAAAGTTATCAGTCTAGCTTTTCATGATAGTCTGTCTGAAATGCTTGAAATAAATTTACCAAATGTAATTCCAAGAACCAGCACACACCAAGGCCCTACTGTATAGCACAGGGAACTACATTTAATACCTTATAATAACCTAGAATGGAAAAGAATCATATACAGTCTGTATATACGTATGATTATATATATCTGAATCACTTTGCTGAACGCCATAAGCTAACACAACACTGTAAATCAACTATGTGAAAAAAAGTGAAAGTATTAGTCACTCAGTTGTGTCTCTGTGACCCTATGGATTATAGCCCACCAGGCTTCTCTGTCCCTGGAATTCTCCAGGCAAGAATGCTGGAGTGGGTAGCCATTCCCTTCTCCAGGGGATCTTCCTGACCCAGGAATTGAACCCAGGTCTCTGGCATTGCAGGTGGATTCTCTACCATCTGAGCCATCAGGGAAGCCAATCAACTATACTTCAATTTTTAAAAAGCAGTAGTAGTTAAGATAATCTCCCAGGACAGTAACTTTATAATACAGAGGAAGGCTCTACTAGGATATCCATGAAGTCACAATATATTGAGGACTAGACAACAAGAATTGGTTCAGATGACCTATTTATGACAATAATGTGAAACTGTTACACTGGAGAGAGCCTAGATAAGGTCAAATAGAACCTTGAGGACAGAGTAAGGACAATTTGTTTTCTGCTCATACTTCTTTCAGGCTAAGTCTACTTTTAAAATTAAATTTGATTTACAAATTAAATTAAGAGGGATGTGATGGGGAGGGAGGTGGGTGGGGAGATTGGGATGGGGAACACATGTAAATCCATGGCTGATTCATGTCAATGTATGGAAAAAATCACTACAATATTGTAAAGTAATTAGCCTCCAACTAATAAAAATAAATGAAAAAAATTTGATTTACAAATTAAATTAATTTGGCTTTTTAAACCAAAAGCAGCAGCATGTTTTTCCAGGCTTTCATTTACTTGTCCTCCTCGGTCATCACTTTTTCATTTCTTGCTCTGAAACCTGTATGGTTACAAATGTTCCAGAATATTAAATTCTGCCTCTTCTGATAATCATGTGGTTAATTCTCAAAGCTTATTGCTCAAATAGTAATCATGGAAAGATATTTTCAGTGACATGTGAAATTACAGTTGTGCACATTGACACATATGTAACATGTGATAGCTACTCACTTAGTGTTATACCATGCTATGAGTAGAGGTTGTATCTACTTCACAGCCCTCTATACATGTGTGACGAGGTTTACTGCATTGTTCCAAGTTATATAGAAAAGCCATAGTTTAGTTCTATAGGGGCAGTCACCTCTTTAACCATGATTCAGTCAAAATTGATGGAGTATTACAAAGTCTACTCTTTGAGAATACTCATCCATGGGGCCTGGGGTAGGACCTAGAGAACTGTATTCTTAACTCTCCCCCAAATGACTTTAACTGATATTGAGAAATACTTAATAGTCATAATCCAATGATGGTTGTCTGATCTACCAAGAGAGAAATTTTAAAAATGTATTGGGAAGAAAGGTTCATGTTTCTATTTATACAAGTCCTGTCGGAACATTTTGGCTCTAGCTTGGTACCTTCCATGTACTAATTAGCCTATTTTCCTGCCAGACATAAAATTACAAACCCTCCTGAACTCTTCTAACTTAGTCGCTCAGTTGTGCCTAACTCTATGCGATCCCATGGATCCCATGCAATCCCATGGATTATAGCCCACCAGGCTCCTCTGTCCATGGACTTTCCTGTCAGACATAAAATTACAACCCATCCTGAATTCTTTTAACTTAGTTAGTTTCTCAATCATGTGTAACTCTGCAGTCCCATGGACTATAGCCCACCAGGCTCCTCTGTCCATGAAATTGTCCCAGCAAGTATACTGGAGTGGCTAGCCATTCCCTTCTCCAGAGGATCTTCCCTACCCAAGGACTGAAGCCGGATCTCCTGCATTGCAGGCAGGTTCTTTACCCTCTGAGCCACCAGGGAAGCCCCTTTTAAACTTAATCTGGGATCAAAAAGGGCCACAGCTACTGAAAAAGATAAGCAGTTATTAGATCAAATCAGAAAGAGCTATGATATTAAGAGGTTATTAACTTTCAGGAAGAGTTTCTGAAGTTAAACTCCCTGCTGAAATAATCCCTGTTTAGAGACAGCTTGGGCGACATATATTCAGAAGCAGCTTTATGAATAAGCTTTTGCAGGGGAAAAAAAAAAAAAGAGAGGAAGCTGGGGATGCATTGGGTTTGTCGCCGTTTTTTGCTTGTTTCCCTCTGAGCTTTCATTCCTGTCTACCTGGTCTAAAGTTTTCTATTATCCACACCTCAACTTCATCAGCATAACTAATATTTTCCTGTGCAAGCTTACTTAGTGTATACATGAGATGCAAGTTTCAAAGATGCTGTGAGAGGCTCAGAAGAAAGACACTCTGCTGGGCTGATTTGTTGGTAAGATAGGGTAATAATAACTGTTTACTTGGAGTGCTTTCTAGCCCCTTGGGTCAGATTGCAAAATATTCAGGAAGGAGACCTCTTAGGAGTTGGATGTTCATTGAGTACTTTGATGTGGAGAGAATTTTATGCCCCACTTTTGCTCTTCTTTCCTTAAGTATCAAAGAGTGGTATTACTCTGTGGGCATACTGCCTTTCCAGGAGACAGGTTGCAAAGAGTCAGAATGCTTGTGTGATTAAGATTGTGGTTATGTGAAAACAAGATTAGGAAGATATATTAAAGGAGAAGCTTAGGAAGAAATTAGCCTGGGTTCTTGTTCCTGATACTGACCAGTCTTGTTTCTTCTCTTGGTGTGAATTTCCACATCTGTAAGAGTAGGTAGGCTAGAGGAAAGGTGGGATCCAATGGTCCACAAACACATTTTATTCACTTTATTTGGCTTTCATGAGGTTTCTTTCTTCGCTTTGTCTTCTCCACCTGTAATTTTTTTTATCCTTCTCTTCCATGAAATTTAAAACAAAATCTGAACATTAGGAAAGCCCATGTAACAATATATGTTTTTTATTTTAATTTATTGAAATCTAGTTGATTTACAATATTGGTTTCAGATGTGTGAAGTATTAAATCAATAATAATTATACTCCAGTTCAAGTTACTACAGTATAATGAGTCCATTGCTCTGTGATGTACAGTATATCCTTGTTGTCTATTTGTTTGTTTTTAAATCCTTAATTGAAGTGCAGTTTATTTACAATCATTGTATTAGTTTCAGGTATGCAGCGAAATGACTCAGTTATTTATCTATATGTCTGTCTTTCTATCCTTTCCTATTCTTTTCCCTTATGGGTTATTACAATATACTGAGTGTAGTTCACTGTCTTATATAGTAGGTCCTTGTTGGTCTTACATTTTATATATAGTAGTGTGTATATGGCAATCCCAAACTCTTGATTTATCCCTCACCCCTTTCTTCTTTGGTAACCATGTTTGTTTCCTTTGTCTGTGGGTTTATTTCTGTTTGGCATATTGTTTAGATTCTCTTAAGAGCTGAGGAGGATGGTGGCACCAGATCTGGATGGTACCTGCCTGTCGTTAGAAGTGGCATGTCAAGGTTTGTGATGTCTCTACCACTGACTACTGACTCCCAAACCCAACACTTGATGTCAGCTCCTGTTCATCACAATATTGTTGTCTGTGTTGGATAGAGAATGCATTTCTTACCCACGTCTCTAAAAAAGGTGAAAGTGAAAGACCATAAAGTCTGCATTTAAAAAAAAAAAAAAAAGTGTGGTGACATAGGGTATTGCATTTGCTCTCTTTTCTATTATTTTGGTCACATCTATAATGTTCTCCTTCCAAGAAACAGGCATCGTAAATGTGTCAAATTTAGCACGTTTGGTGTGTTCAGCATCGTTGTGGTGAGGTGAATCCTGTGACTCAGTGCCTACAAGAGGATTTAACGTGATCTCTGCCCAACGCAGCGCAGCAGGGCTCAGGTTTCAAGCGAACATGCTCAGCATTTTGTTCTGTTCCTGAATTCTTTGCCTTTGCTTCTATTCTTTCACTGAGGAGGCAAAGACATGCGGGCTAATGTATTTAATTTCTCGTTGAAACAAAATGCAAACTAAACTCCAGATGCTATATTTCAAATCTCCCAACTTTCATCTTAAATAAACTCAGTCATTTAGTAAGCATTTCTTTAGTGTCTACTACATTGCAGGATTTGTGCTCCACTTTGTGATGTAGAGAAAAAAATACCCCTTGACTGACAGGCTAGTGAGAACAAGAGACAAGAAAATAAGGGCCAGTGGGTAAAGTCCAAGGCCTTGCCAAAGAGCAGCAGGGAAACCCACTGGTCATGAAAAACTGGGTTCAGTGGACTCGATGATCTAGGAGGGTACTACCTTGACTGATTCTCAATGATGTCTACAAAAAAGGGAAGTTATTATTACTGAAATGGTGTTAGTGGGAGAGGAGTGTGAGGACTTGAACTTGTCATAAGCTGGATTTAAGGCAGCAGTTAGCAAGTGAGATCTGGTAGAGATTGTTCAACATTTTCAAACCAGGTGAGTTGCTGGACCACCAATGGTCTTGCCTTCTCGAATTCACCTGGTGTGGGTGATTGGCCAGCGTCTGTTAGGCTGACGGCTTTCCGAGCTTGTGCAGCTATGAGGCTGTTTATTTTCAAGCTAGCACAGAGCTGAGGAGAGGAGTAGGGGGCCACAAGACTTGTTCTTACTGAGATTCAGCCATTTTTCTTGACTAAATACTCCTTGGAGTTTTGTAGGTCTTTGGTTTATTTCCTGAGTTCTAAAGAAGCAGACTCTGATCATTTTTGCCAGCATTCTCCTTGTTTTATGGAGGAACAGAGTTTGAGTGGATCTGCAGTACGCTAGTGTTTCTTCTGGACTTTAAAGTCAGTTAGTCTGGGATCTTACATGGATCTGAACAAGCTGATGTTAAAAGGCTGTCAGCTTAGCTTGTCCTGCAGTTCTGTTTTGGGCCAGCTCTGAGTCACAAGACATTTTAAAACTTGTGATGTTTCTTTACACAATAGCTAGTTGTTCTGGATGGAGAGGCAATGGACTGAGCCTGGATTTGAAGTGAGGCAAGAGGGAAAAGGGCAGGCAAGTCTTCCTGGGAGGAGTGAGGTTGAAGAAGAGGAAGAATGAGCCCAGTGGAAGTGTTAGTGATGTCCTGGGGCGTGGCAGCATCATCCAGTGATTCAGAGGTGAACACCACCCACAACAGAATCCCTGCTTTTATGGAATTTATATTCTGAGGCTGGGAAGCAGGTGGGGGGCAGAAAACGAACAGATGTGATAGGTCACTACCTACATAGTTGTTAGCTAATGCTATGAAGAAAGACTGTAGCCAACCAGGCTCCTCCGTCCATGAGATTTTCCAAGCAAGAATACTGGAGTGGGTTGCCATTTTCTTCTCCAGGAGATCTTCCCAACCCAGGGTTTGAACCTGGGTCTCCTGCATTGTAGGCAGACGCTTTACCGTCTGAGCCACCAGGGAAGAGCTGATATGCAGAAAACAATCTGGCAGGTGATGGAGACTGACTGTGGTACTATTTTTCACTGAGAGGTCAGGAAATTCCTTTCTGATGAGAAGATATTAGAGCAGACTTGAATGAAGTGAGGAGTGAGCCCTGGGGCTTTCTCAGGGTGGAGTGTTCTTAGCACAGGCAATGGTGAGGGCAAATGCCTGGGGTGGGAACTGAAGAGGGAGTAACCCTGGGACAAGTTGGTGTGAAGAGACTTCCCTGGTGGTCCAATGGCTAAGACTCCAAGCTCTCAATGCAAGGGGTCCAGGTTTGATCTCTGATCAGGGAACTAGATCCCACATGCCACAACTAAGAGTTCTCAGGCCACAACTAAAGATCCCTTGTGATGGAACTAAGACCCGGCATGGCAAAATGAATAAATAATAAAGTACAATAAATTTTGTTTTAAAAATTGGGGTGTGAGGACTCAGGAGAAAGGAAGCTGAGACTGTCAAGTCACAGAGACAGGAGGTCAGCACGGTGACAAGAGCAGGGGCTTAGAACAAGGAATACAGCTCCTTAGAGGGACTGGTGTTGCTGCCTTTAGGATGCACCTCGGAAGCCGGCAGTGAGAGCCTGGTGACATCAGTCATTGCAAGGTTCCCTCGGATTCTGCAGTCTGAGGTTGTTGTCGGGCGTCTGACCACTGTGCTTAGCTGTCACTGGCTTTGTAACCACTGCTGTGAAGACCCCGCTCTGCCTTTCTGAGGAGGGGCAGACATGGCAGGGTCAGCCTGCCCAGTCTCAGTCAGACTCCCTAGTCTTACAGAAGCCCCTCGGGTTGGCCTAGGGGGACCCAGCATTCCACCGCCCTCCGGAACTGTGTTGGGAACAGGTATCAAAACAGCTACGTGAATGTATTTTCATTCTGCGGGCTTCTCCAGTGAGACAATGTTTATGTTTTTCCACGTTTTCCTAGCAAGCTCCACCAGCTTTAGAACTGTTAATGAAAGACACATATTGTCAGCTTCTTATTTGAATGAATTTGAGTTGCTGTGATCTGTTAGTAGAAAATTACTGTTTATTGCTTACTCCCTGCTGTATCCCTAGTGTTGGGATAATAGTGATTCAAACAGAATTCATTAAATGAATTAATAAGTCTGTTAGAAGTGACGTTTTTAAAAGTTTGCTATATTGTGAAGTGTGATCCTTACCTCCTCTCCTGGGGTCTTTAAACCTCTTTCTCTCTGAGGCTCCTTGTTTCAGCCTGTATGTATGCTTGGGTCTGTCTATCCTTAAAACAAAATATCTTTTAATTCTTACTCCCTCTGGCCACTCCATATCCAGTTCTCACTTCCTTGTATTATTCAGTCCCGAAGCCAGTGCAGTCTTACTTCCACACGTGTAATGCCAGGTCTCTTTAGACTATGGGTTTAAGCTATGCTAATTGATTTATGGCTAAAATCAATTAATGACTTTGGAGCCATGTTTTACTTCATATATAGTACACTTGTTCGTCAGATATTTACCTCACTTTCATGACATGCTTCTCTTCTAGTTTCCGTCTCTCTCTCTGAACAGTTCTCCTGTTTTGCTCACTGCTTCACTGCTGGTCTTCCTTAGAGTTCTGTCCCACCATTTTTTCTTGTCTCTTACTCTGTTCTTACAGAAAGATGCTTGGTCCAAGGATACAACTAATCTGAGCTTTACACATAGACTTAGACAGCCTCGAACTGAACAGTCCACAGACTTGAACTTGGGTTTATTATCTGCTCTCATTCCTCTCCTGGAAATGTTATTCTTCTTTTCATCTGTTTTTCTTTCTCTTCCTCCATCACCTTAAAGACCCTTTCCTCCTATAACATCACATCCAGTCTGTCCCTGCTGCTGCTGCTGCTGCTGCTAAGTCACTTCAGTCAAGTCCAGCTCTGTGCGACCCCATAGACGGAAGCCCACCAGGCTCCCCCATCCCTGGGATTCTCCAGGCAAGAACACTGGAGTGGGTTGCCATTTCCTTCTCCAATGCATGAAAGTGAAAAGTGAAAGGGAAGTCACTCAGTCATGTCCGACTCTTAGCGACCCCATGGACCACAGCCTACCAGGCTCCTCTGTCCATGGGATTCTCCAGGCAAGAGTACTGGAGTGGGGTGCCATTGCCTTCTCTGCCAGTCTGTCCCTAAGAGCTGCCAATTCTGCCTGCTGCCCATGTCTTTTTTTTTAGTTGCTAATCAGCTGAATTTACTTTTTATTTGCTATATGTTTATTTTTATTTACTTATTTTTATTATATAAAATAAGAATTTTACATTGGAATATAGTTGATTAACAATGTTGTGTTAGTTTTAGGCATACAACAAAGTGATTCAGTCACACACAAACATGGATCTATTCTTTTCTAAATTCTTTTTCCATTTAGCTTGTTACATAATATAGAGCAAGTTCCCTGTGCTACACAGTAGGTCTTTGTTGAATATCTGTTTTAAATACAGCAGTGTGTATGTGTCAGTCCCAAACTCCCTAACTACCCCTCCCCTGACCCCTCCTCCTGTCTCTGTCTTGAACTCCCATCCTCTGTATTATTCTATCTCTGCCGACCTTGAGTCAGAACTCCTCTGGCTCTAGTCAGTGTTATTTAATCTCCTCTCTTCTACTCTTTTCATGGCTCTCCAATAACACGCAGAAGAGTTTTGTCATAAAAATCAAGTTGACATCTATTATGATATTTAAATTCTTTTTCTACTGATCCACCAGAGGCTGTTAAGAGGCAGCAATCCTTCTTCTGATTATACTTAATTTGTGATGCACACCATTGTTAGATAAGTGGTGAACTTGAGCAGTATCCAGTTTTGTAATAGTGGATCACTGATCTCGCTAATTCCTTTAAATTATGGCATTATCCTGATGGTTTGGAGCCCTTCCCTGTGTAGCAATTTTGATTCCCTCTCCAAAGCCATTCCCCCATTTCTTTTGACAATAACCCCATTTCCCCACAGCCAGCTCTTTCAGGGGCATCTAGCAACATTCTAAGGTCAAGGCATGAAGCTATGATTACACTAGGTCAACCCTGGAAGTCCTTTTTTTACTTTCAAATGGGCACAGGTGCATGTAAAAATTCTGAGACTTGCATGGAAATCTGCTGGGAACTTCTGGGGACTGTCTTCCTTGCTGATATGAAACACACAGAACTGGTCCAGTGTGGCTTGCGTTTTCCTCCTGCAGCTACTAGGGAGGGCGTAGTTCCATAGCTGCTGCAGCAGCCCGGTAAGCAGGAGGAGAGTTAGGGGGAGCGAAGGCCCACTGCTGACAGCGACAGCATGGCAGAGTGTCAAGGAATTGAGCCTTAGAGAACATTTTTTAGCAGCACAACTTCTGAAAAGCTTCCAATGAGAATGAAAGCATTTTCTTCATATTTAGTAAATTATATTGAGGATTTCTTGAGGCCAAACTCATCCTAACTGATATCCCAAGACATTTTGCTCTGGTAGCATATGCTTGAGAAGTCTTGTCTTAAGAACTGTTTTTTCTCAATTTGACTTTTTTAAAACATTAAAATCATATAAGGGGCAAAAATAAATTTAGCAACCCTCCAGTCTGACTTCTGTCAACTTCAGTTCTGAAACTGGCAAGGCATAAAACATAATGCCATCAATACTAATAGTTCAATGTCTTTATTTTTACACATTCAAAACTGGAGTTCAAAGAGATTAATGACTTGTTCACAACCTCATCACAGTAGCAAGTCTGGGATGTCTTGCTCATTCCCAGGTGTCTTCCTCATTCTCCACTGTTGTGTTCACTTGGTTTCATTCATACTTTCACATATTGTCATTCTGTGATTACTCCTCCTTTCAATCATGAAGGGGACACTTGTTCTCTCACCTAGGTTCTGGGCTTTCTTATATCCTTGCTGATGGCCACTGTCAGTCTCTGTGCCTCCTCAAATATTTAGTATACATGTATTTGACCCCACACAAAGACCTATGAATTTTTGAAAAGTGATGGCTGATTCCCTCTGAGTAAAGGCTTAGTAGGTACCTTAGAGTCCAAGAAGATTGCTGGATTTGCTTTTAATTGGTGCCTACTGGTAAGTGACTAGCAAATCCAAGCAACTGTCCAAATAATTCAAGCCAAAGAAATGCACTTGCCTTTCATGTTTTTGAATTTGGAGACCCAGAGTTTTGTTTTTGTCTCAAGTACCATATTGCAGGGTAGTCCGGGATCCAGTGGTGTGCTGGAATCTGCCTGGTAGATCCTTCACTGGGATCTTTCTAGAATGATCGGAACAAAGTTGTCCAATGACATGAACCAAGATTGGACTGCAAAATGGCAAAGGAAGCAGGGTCCAACAATGTGATTCCCCGAGCTCCAGACATAACTCTTGGGGCTAGGCTTTTCTGTTTCAGAATGATTGCCCTCTGGGTCATGTTTCAGAGAGGTCCAAGCCAGCCCTTCTAAGCAGCTGCTGCATTCAGAAAGCAGAGGTCTTGCTTCTGATCTTTCCCTCTGATGTGCTGACTGAATGCTCCAACTAAAAACTCTCATAACATTCCATCATTACCTCATTTGCCTAGGGCCTGTGTTTTCTTTCTTTCTTTTTTTTTTTTTTTTTGAGAAGGAGTGGAGTGAAAAAAACGTTATGGGGACAATGTTGGGGTGAGTAATTGAATTGTACACATACTTAACATTGAGATCCTGGAGCAACCTAATTTAAGCTTTCATTTGTTCGAATGGATAAGATGTTCATTAAGTTTCAAGAGGTACTTTGAATTTCCCCTGGAGGGTCAATTTCCTTGTCTAGAGTAGTCTGTGTTGAATACCAGCTTGCCCACTGTTGTGACAATTTGATGAACAAAATTACTGTGTGGAGGACTCAAGGGGAAGTTGGGGCACAAAAATAGTGGTTCTGTCCTCTGAGACGTTGCCACCTTTAGATTATTTGTAGTCTAGAACAGTAATTTTCTTCCACAAAAGAATAATTTAATAGCTTGTAATTGAACATATTACCATACATTATTGGGTAAAAGCAGAGCTTAGTGATTTTATTTTGTTGTGAGGTGACCTTTGACTTTTATTATTAGTAGTGTCTCCCTTTCTTTCCTAGTCACATGGCAAGGACACAGGTGGGCAAGGAAGTGCTGCATTTTAGTATTTCTTCCATTTCCTACAGTAAGCGAAGTGATAGTATTAGTCACTCAGTCATGTCCAACTCTTTGAGACCCCATGGACATTTTGTTTGTAACCATACATGGCATATTGGATTGCCTTGGACAATTAAATATTAAGGTTTTTTCTTTTTTTTTTTTGCTTGTTTCTCTATGCACAACACATTTCAGTTAGGCTAAAACTTGTTTGGAGAAATATAAACTATAATTTTATGGTGCTTTTGCTTTTAGTTTAAATAGGCTTTACTATTGCTGATTCTAATACCAAGGGATATGGTGGTAGGGAGCGTTCAACTTTTATCAAGTCTAAATCTTACTCTGCTCTGCTTAAAATTGTCTTTAAGAAAGAATGATAGGAACTGATAGTGAGTTGAAAGGAAAGAATAAAAACTCTTGAGGTGTGATATTCAGGTCTGGAGTTTGAAAGGAGAGGGAGGGTTGAGATGCCTACTGAATATTGTTAAACACAAGAATCTCTATCCCTGAGATAGGGGTTGTCATGGTGCCAGGTGTCTCAAAGCATCCTAGAGCCTTAAATAAGCCAGACCAGGCTCATTACATGCCTCATCATTTACTCTCCAAGGAGGTAATTCAAGCCCTGTCTTCTTAGTCAGCTATGCATCCTATCGGGTACAGTATTCCTCACTGTGTACACTGTCTCTGTAGTTGTGAGTCATTAATTCTTTTAGAGAACTAGATGTCATCTGATTCATTTCTAAATATTTGTATATTATTTCCTTCCTTTCTTTCTACCCTTCATTTTCCCTTCTTCCCTCCCTCCCACACCCTCCCTTCCTCTTTTCCTTCTTTCCTTCTCACTCATTTATTCATTCATTCAATCATTCATAATGATTTTTTTCCATTTGCAAGACACTGGGCAGGGTGTCACCAGGGATAAATAAGAAAGCAAAGATGTCCATAGTCTGCTAAGAAAGATCACTTTTGCATTCATATGATTATAATGCCATGTAGAAAGTGATAACAGGCCATGAGACTGATGTGAGGGCAGGCAGGAATTGAGAGAATGGAGAGGTCTCCTCTAGTGGAGAAAATCAGGCAAGTTTTCATAGCTTTGCTTAGAAGACTAGAATATTTATTGTGAGGGAAAAAATTGATTTAAAAGAGAAATATATAAGGGGCTGAAATTTAGTATGCTGACAGTCTGAGATAATTCATTCTCCTCTTCCTGGCTGAATTCATAAGGGGATTTTGCACTTTTTATCCTCTTAATCAGACCAAACCATCTTGATTGCAATGACTCTAAATGAACAAAGATTTGTTTTACTACCCTCTTGTCTCCCATAGATATTTGCATGGCATCTGTGAAATCAGTTCCAGAATTCTATAAGAGAAGCATTAAAAAAAAATTTTTTTTTTTAAAATAAGCCTCGTGTGTGTGTGTGTGTGTGAGAGTCACTCAGCCATGTCCAACTCTTTGTGACCCCATGGACTGAAGCCAGCCAGGCTCCTCTATCCATGGAATTCTCCAGGCAAGAATACTGAAAGGGCTTGCCATTCTCTTCTTCAGGGGATCTTCCCAAACCAGGGATTTAACACAGTCATCTGCATTGGATTTCTCCTAATTAGAACAATGAATTTTGGAGCTACAGGGGTCTTCTGAGGTTATTGTCCAGGTTAACTAACTGCTCCCACTTCATAGATGAATAAACTGAGGCCCAAAGAAGCAAAGTAACTTATGTCTCTTGTAAACAACCAAGTTAGAAGTGGAGCATAGATTAGAATAAAGGTTTCCTGTCTGCCCTTCCCAAGTTACCACGTTTCCTCCCTTTTTATAAGCATATGAAATCTGGATTTAAGCAGGCATGAGTAAAGTATGCGAAGTAGAACAGGGAGAAAGGTAGCAACAGGAAGATCATTTAGAATTTCTATTACTGCAGGATGGGTAGGCTTCTTTTGTGGAAATGTCTTCTTTCCTCATCTCTTTTCCTTTGCTTATGCTCATCCTTCCAGGTTGTTGCTGCAACTCAGGAAATGAAGGTTACTTCTAACATCTAAATCGTACCCATGTAGACAAACTTGTTTATCAGTATCTTAGGGTGTTTACTATACTCATATTCTCATCTTACTCAAGGTCCAAGTGTGGATTTTGTTTTACCTCTATTTATTCCATCTTCAGTGTTCTTCCTTTCTTTATATAGGTCTGAGTTTCCAATCTGTATAGTTTTCCTTTTCTCTGAAGAACTTCTTCTAACATTTATTGCAATGCAGGATTATTGGCAACACATTCAATTTTTTATTTGTTTGAGCAAGTCTTTATTTCTCCTTCACTTTTGAAGGATAATTTCTCAGGGTACAGAATTCTAGGCTTTTTTTTCTTCTTCTTTAAACAATTATTTCACTCCACTCTCTTCTCTCATGCATGATTTCTGAGAAACTAAATGTAATTCTTACCTTTGTTTCACTATGAATAAGGGAGGTGTTTTCTTCCTCTTGTTTCTTTCAGGAATTTTTCTTTACCTTTGATTTTCTGTAGTTTAAAAATGATATACCTCAGCATCATGTTTTGGAGGCATTTACTCTGCTTTATGTTCTTTGAGCTTCCCAGATCTTGGATTTGGAGTTTCACATTAGTTTCTGAAAATTCTCAATCATTATTGTTTAAAATATTTCTCTATTCCTTATGTCAGGCGAGTGTATGTTCCTCGGTTTTTGTCTCGTCACAACAAAGATTTGGAGTGACGGACATTAAAGCCCCCTCGGCGGGTCACAGCTCTCGGGTCTTGGACAGACCGTGTTACAGCTCTTAGATGAATCAGTGTTACAGCTCTATTTTATTTAGATAATAGCAGGAAAATCCATCTTCGAGGCGTGAGGGCACGTCGATCCAAAGACGCGAAGAGAAGAGCGCCCCATCGCGCGGGAGAGAGAGAGAGCGAGCTAGCTTTGGCTCCTCTTTTTATGTTTTTTCTCCCTGGGCCTGTCCTATGTAAATTGGGCCAGCCAGGAGTGCTGTTTGTTTTACCCTAGGTTCTCGGTCCTCGGGCCTTCCTGTGTTCTATTTTCGCGGGCTTTTCCCTTCTGGGTCTTTCGGCCACCACCATTCTGGACTCCTTTCCCCTGTTCTAACTACCCAACACTTTCTTTCTTCTCCCTCTGGTATTCCCATTTGCAGTTGTCCCACAATCCTTGGCTGTTATGTTCTGGGTTTTTTTTTTTTTCCCCCAGTCTTTGAGGAGCCTACTGATACATCCTCTAGCACAGAGATAAACTTTCCTCAGTCATGTCCAATCTACTAGTAAACCTGTTAAAGTTTGTCTTCATTTTTACATTGTTTTTGATCTCTACAATTTCTTTTTGATTCGTCCTTAGGATTTCTATCTCTCTGCTTATATTACTCATCTCTTCTAATGTGCTGTCTCCTTTATTCATTAGCATCTTTACACTGCTATTTTAAATTTCTGGTCTGTTAGTTCCAATGTCACTGTTGTGTCTGGTTCTGATGCTTGTTTTGTCTCTTCAAATGGTGTTTTTTACCTTTTGGTATCCCTTATAATTTTTTTTTTCCCTTTTTGATAGCTAGACATGATGTAGCAGGTAAAAGAAATTCTGTAACAGGCTTTTAGTAATGTGGTGGTCAGGAGTGGGAGTGGGGAAATGGTCTAAAGCCCCATCATTGTCTGTCTCTCAGAGAACTTCAGAAGTGTTTCTCATTTTTTTTCTCCTCCCTCATGGGAAACAGGGTGGCTAGAGGAATGGAATTTGAGTATTTCCTTTCCCCAGCTCATTAGGCTCTGATAATACCTCAGCAGGTTAGGCTCTGGTTAAATAGTTTCCCTAGAGGTCAGGCCTTGTTAAGAAGGTGAGTGCTCTGACATATTTATTTATTTTTTTAAATTATTTTTTCTTTTATTTTTAATTGGAGGACAATTGCTTTACAATATTGTGTTAGTTTATGCCATAAAGAAAGCTCTATGTCGTGCCTGACTATTGTGATTCCATGAACCATAGCCCACCAGGATCCTCTGTCCATGGGATTCTCCAGGCAAGAATACTGGATTGGATTGCCATTTCCTTCTCCATTCTGACATATTTCAAAATGATTCCTTTTCTCCTCCCCCTACCTGAAGCCTGAGGTCTTTTTCTTTGATATTTACATGAGAACCTGATCAAGCTCCTGAAGGTAAATCACAAAATACTGTGTGCCTCTCCACCTGCATCACCAAGTTCTCCTGAAGTTTTTAATTCTCAGAGTTGTCCTCACTGAGCCTCCAACAATTCATCAATTATAGTTCAGGTTTTCTTAACCTGGCATTGATTCCCAAGGGAGTTCGCTGCTCATGAACTTCTGCTTTGATAAGCCATGAATGACTCTATTTTCCTATCTGTCTTTCCAGTCTTGGGACCAATGGTTTGCCCCATGTTCTCTACACTCTTAGGTATTTGAGTTGTTGATTTTTCAGTTTGTTCAGCTTTCTGTTTGTTGTTAGAACAGAGTGGTGATTTCCAAGCTTCTAAGATCTAGAACCAGAAAACTGAAGTTTTAAGTATGAGTTTTGAAACTTTCTTTTTTATGGTTTATTTCACTAAGCTCATAGTAGTTAGTCAGAACAGGCACAATCAATCCTTCCTGCTCCCCCCAAATAAATGTGTTTATGTATGTGTTTTAATCAGAAGTTCCAAGGGCATACTTGCTTCACTCCACACTGAATTTACTGAGCATATATGCTTTGAAAATAATAACATTATTCAGCAATGTATTTGCATTTACCAGCACACACTGAATTAGGGATTATGTTACAAGTTAAGTTGTAAAAAAAAAAAAAAAACCTGGGCAGAACAAAGAATGGGGATGAAGCTTGGAACATATATTTTTGCATAAGAAATATTTTTTGTTTCTTTTGGTCTGAGAAATCTCTGATACTGCTTTGAGAGTGCTTAGAGTAATTTAGTCCTTTCTTATGACACTTAAAGAAGGCTTGGCCTGAGGAAAGTATTCAGGATTTAGCTTAAGAAATTTAGTAAAATGTGATAAATTCATTCTGGAATTCAAACTACACCAACTGAATAGAATAAATTCATGGCATTGTTAATGAGTCTTATGGTAATTTTGCTAACTACAAAGCAATAGTCTTCCTCAAGGATACAGACATCTACATATAGTGGTGAGAAAATATCTAACCAAACTCTGACCTTTGGAAAACAAGTGAGCTGCAGTGGTTCCTGGCGCTTAGTAATTTCTTTTCTTACCATTTGTTGACTAAATCTACTCTTTGCTGGATGGTTTGGCCTTTTATTGCTTATAGTCAGCAATCTGGGCTTTGGTCCAAATTGTCCGTTCTAATCAGTCATTTCTGAAGACTCTCAGATCCTAATTCTTTTCTTTGTCTGTGATCTGTGGTGACTGCTTGTGGCTACCTTGTTCCCTTTATTGAGGTTTTGTTTTTTGTTTTTTACCACTCTAGTCACCAGCTTGGGCTTCCCTGGTGGGTCAGTGGTTCAGAACCTGCCTGCCAATTCAGGAGTCATAAGAGCGTGGGTTTGTTCCCTGGGTTGGGAAGATCCCCTGGAGAAGGAAATATCAACCCACTCCAGTATTCTGGCCTGGGAAATCCCATGGACAGAGGAGCCTCGAGGGCTACATTCCAGGGGGTCACAAAAGAGTCAGACATGACTTAGCAGCTAAACAACAAGTCACCAGTTTAGCTTGTCTGTTCTTTTTAGCCTAAGCTATTAACCCCCATCTTGATTTGCTCAACTTATCTCTCTTCTAGAGACATCTCTGCTGTGGCCCTGACTTAGAACTCCAATAATATATCTTGCTGACCAAACCTTATCTCTTCCTTCATTCATGAGTTTCTTGGAGAGCCTGCTTCCTCCACAAAGTTATTTTTTTCTTTTTTCATGTGTGTCTTCCTCTGTTTGCTCCTGAGCACATGATGTCTGCCTATAAAATAAGTTGAAAGCTCTACTTAGCTTTTTATCTTCATAGCTGATTGTCACTAATAGCCTTTTCTGTATATTTTAATGTTTTTGCCTATGGCAAAATGGTAGGGATAAGATTTTACATTTCAAAGGTTTCATTTATGTGGAAAGGTGGAGGAGAGTCCATTATTTGCAAAGAAGTTGTTCCAAATCATGATACACAGGAAAGACCTCTGTTGAAGTAGTACAGATTACCTTAAGGGATAAGGGCTAAGTCAAACCCCATTCTCAGAAGGGTACATGTGATTCTAAGGCCAAAACACATTCTCATAATAATTAGTGACCCCATTTGCAGCCAAACTCTGAAGAAAATTAGCAAACATAATCCCTATTTTAGCATATTCTGAATTATGACATTTTTCTCACCACAATTTATAAATAACTTAACCAGTGCAGCAATGTCTATAAGATGTCAAAATTTTTTCCATATTGTATTTTATTTTTTAACAATCTTAGAATAAGAAAACATTTTAAAAGGCAGAACCTGTCATTTAAAATATTGATGCATTTTAATAGCATGAAGTTTAACTTGGTATGAACTTTCCCAGTAGTGCATTCCATGAAGGCAAAATCTTACCAGAGGTAACAAAAATTAAAATTTTCATTAGGCCATTTCCTTTCATATTTAGGCTATATTACCATTATCAAAATTGTTTACAGTAAACATTATGTACTCATATACTCATACTCAACGGAATGTTTAACACATGGATTTTCTTTGTTTTTGAACCATACTGAGCAGTAAGAATGTCATATGCTTATCACTGGAGGTGGGAAGCAGGCAAGGATAAAAGGTCATCTCACCATGCAGGCATCCGTGGATCATATATTTGCCTCCAGCTTTCCAGATATCCGGAAACCCCATATCCCCAAAGAATTTTAACTCTGATTTCATTTTCTATAAAAATTTACAAGATTTATTGCCTCAAAAAGATTTTCCCATTATTACTCTTCAGTTTCCTTTAGTCTTTTCTATTTTTCATTCTTCACTCAATATTTATCCTTTCTCCCTTCCCTCCTCTTCCTTCCTTCTTTTTTTTTTTTTTCCTTCCTTGGATACAGAGATTGTGTCAATGACCTGAAATGCCAGGTCATTACTTAATCAACTTCACTGGCCCCTGAACATGCTCCTATGTGTATTCTCCATTCTCTTTTGTCACTTCTCTATAGGCATCACATCCCAGTGTTTTCTAAATATCCTTTATTTTACAAATTAGTGCAAAATAAATACTATTATTTTGTGTGCATGTGTGAAGGCTTATAATCCTCAATCTGTTTTACTTTTTTCATGCCATTTTGACCAATTATGACCCCTCCATTATACTATCTCCATACCTCCCTGCTCAGTCATGTCCGAGTCTTTGCAGCCCCATGGACTGTAGCCCACCAAGCTCCTGTCTCCACGGGATTCTCCAGGCAAGAATACTGGAGTGGGTTGCCATACCCTCCTCCAGGAGATCTTCCCAACCCATGGATTCAAACCCACGTCTCTTATGACTCCTGCACTGGCAGGTGAGTTCTTTACCATTAGCACTGCCTAGGAAACCCCGTTTTACTACCTATGTCCATCTAGTTCATTGCTTCTAATTGCTTTTGTAGAAAGCTTTCACATAGTTTACTAATCCATTTCCCTTTGACAGATGCCCAAATTTCCTCCAAATACCCAATTCCACAAATAATGCTACAATAAGCCTTTTTATGCAGTTGGCACAAATCAGAACAAACACTTATTAGGAGTCACAATACCTGTAGAAGGGCCTCTGTCTTAATACCAAGTATCTTAAGTAACAAGTCCTTGGTAAAACCCTATTCTCAGAAAAAGAAAGAAGGGTTCCAAGGTCAAAATTTATTCTGTAAAGTCAAGTCTCTACTCCCTGTAGTCTGTGGCCATTGATGTCTCTACTTTGTTTAGCAGCCAGTTAATGATTGAATAGAGATTTCTTAAATGCCCTGAACCAATAAATCTTTCAGTTTTTATAGAAGGTTTTGTGTGCATGTGTTGGACCAAGCATTCAATACTAAGGCAGCTTGTAAGTCTACCTTAACCTTTAGTTTTTGCTTGTGCAAGGCCTCAGAGTCAATCAATCAGAAGAAAGAGCTCAGGGCTCACTTATATCTTCGATGGTCATATGCAGAAACCTGAACATTTGTGTGGCTTTCCTAGATCCCCAGAAATATGTCAGAACCTCTCAAAGTCAGCTGTCGATATCTCATTACTCAGATCTTCTTTTACATTTTTTCTTTTTTTTTGGTCAGGTTCTTGTTCGTTTCAGTTTGCATCACCGCTTTAAGCTGCTGTGTTTTTAAACAATTGCTGTTTATTGTTTTTGACAAACACCCTAAGGATGAAACTTATTTCAAAGAGTCAGCTTCTAGTTAGGTCAAACAATGTTTTGCGGGGGTTTGGGGAGTGGAAGCCATGAGATAAACCAAATAGCAACAACACACTGCTGATGGGACTTGAGGAGTGTGAAGCCCCTTATCTGCCTGTGATGGCAGCCTGACTCATGGTTTTATAGCTACTGCAGATACAAGGCTACTGGTTTTCAAGGATGCATGGGATTTAGGAGAGAGGGAAGGGAGCAGACCAAGTTAATGTACCCCAAATACTGCCATTCTTACTGATTTTTCTTAAATAAACTCTTCCTCAGATTGTTATGATCCTTTGGTTAATTTGTAGAGTTCCTAAAAAGTTGATTTTGACAAATTTGCAGTTGTTTTTATTGATTTTATGAAAGAATATATTTATGGAGGCCCTCATTCCACCATTCCAGAAATCTCAGCTCTTACATTAAAAAAAATCTTATGTATAAATCACTTTTTAAGACTTCTGTGGCTTCATCAAGCCCATGTTCCTTATGTATTCAGTATTAGGAATTATGGATCCAAATTTCTATAGGAATTAGGTATGTGACACAAATCACAGAATGAACTTGTGATAAGGATATAGGGAGTGATGGCAGGTACCATAAGCTCATGTTAGGGAGTGGCTGCTTCTCAGGTCCAGCCCTTGGCCTGCACTTGGAAATAGGGACCAAATATTGCTAGATTTCCCAGTTTACTGAAATAAGCAAGAAATTCAGATTAAAGAGGAAATATCTTTACATATGTTTCGTACATTATTTAATGAAGTCAAATGGCACCCTTCTATGGATCAGATTCTACTTTGTTGTTGTTCAGATGCTCAGTCGTGTCCGACTCTTTGTGACCCCGTGGACTGAAGCATGCCAGGCTTCCCTGTCCTTCACCATCTCCCGGAGCTTGCTCAAACTCATGTCCATTGAGTCAGCGGTGCCATCCAACCATCTCGTCCTCTGTCGTCCCCTTCTCCTCCTGCCTTCAATCCTTCCCAGCATCAGAGTCTACTATCAGGTCACAAATTTGTGTCCCTTATTAATGACTGTGCTGTGTTTAGTCGCTCAGTCATGTCTGATTCTTTGTGACCCCATGGACTGTGACCCACCAGGCTCCTCTGTCCATGGGGATTCTCCAGGCAAGAATACTGGAGTGGGTTGCCATGCCCTCCTCCAGGAGATCTTCCCAACCCAGGGATCAAACCTTCATCTTCTCATTGTAGGTGGATTCTTTACCAGCTGAGCCACCGGGGAAGCCCAAGAACACTGGGGTGGGTAGCCTGTTCCTTCTCTAGGGGATCTTCCCAACCTAGGAATTGAACTGGGATCTCTTGCATTGCAGGTGGATTCTTTAGCAGCTGAGCTACCAAGGAAGCCTTATTAATAGTTAGTGATGGTATAAGATAGGCATTGTCTTTGTATATTTATTTTCCTCAGAGAAAGTAACATTAAGCCAAATGCTTTTCTTCATGGTAATTGTCCTATTTTGTCATGTGGGGAAAATTTTTATGAGCCCCATATTAGAAGTTTTGTTTCTAATTGATTTTTCAGAAGGGGAGGTCTATCCCTCTGGAGTTTTCTGATAGGAGGCATGAGTTGCTTTTGGATAACGTCCTCTTTCTATCCTTACCTGTAGGTCTCTCAGTGTAGTCTGACTGTGCAGACCTGGGCAAGATTTTGTGTGTCTTTATCAACTAAGTAGTTACATGATACAGTTCTGGAAATGGTCAGCAAACAAATGATGATGATTTGATTCTTGTGAGATCTTGCATGTGAGTTTTTTGATAATTTCTCACCATTACCAGCCAAGCTCTCTCTCTTGAAATAGTCAGTGCTCAACTACAAGCAGAAGCAAAGACTGCACTTTTACAAAGAAAAGTACAATTGGCAGGGAAGATCAACTTTATTTGCTTCAAGCAGGAACTCATTTAAACCATCTCAGATCTGACAGAGATGTTTTTTGGACTTTATCCACTTATTCTAGGGAATGATAAGCATTGTGTTTTGCTTACCTAACTGCAAAATGTAGCAGTTTGCCCTGAAAACATGTGAGTATTCAGTAAAGGCAAGCAGGTGATTTTCCTTCTAGACAAACTAATATTAGGTTATCTTCTACCTTGCCCAGGCTATGGAATCCCTGTGAGTTAATCTTTTTTTTTTTTTTAATTAATTCTATTATTCCTTTCTGTGGTCATTGCCATTGTTCTTTGTAAAGCCTTCTAATGGTATAATGAGGCATTGTAAATGAAGAATTACTCTCAGTTCTTTTCCCCATCAGAGATGTATGCTTTTTTTCTCTAGAATCCATAGCTTTAAAGCTTAAAGTGATATTTCTTTGTGGCTGTCCCAGTAATGTTGTTGTTCAGTAGCCAAGTCGTGTCCAACTCTTTGCAACCCCGTGGTCTGTAGCACACCAGGCTTTCCTGTCCCAGTAATAAACCCTAAGAAATTATCTTGCTATGAAGTCAAATATAGCTGGGCAACTTGAGGTGATAGGTATCCAATCTGAAAGTGTAGACAGAAATTCTCTAACTTAGTTCTCCTCTCCTAGTCCTCACAGGCAAAGATCAATTTACTGCTAATCTTTGGCAAAGGTAGGCTGCATACTAGAATCTGACAGTTTTTGAAATGGGTCCTTGGTGGCTCAGCAGTAAAGAATCTGTCTGGCAATTCAGGAGACGTGTTCAATCCCTGGGTCAGGAAGATTCCCTGGAATAGGAAATGGCAACCCAATCCAATATTCTTGCCTGGAGAACTCCATGGATAGAGGTGCTTGGTGAGCTACAGTCCATGGGGTTGCAAAGATTCAGATACTACTTAGTGACTAAACAACAGTAATAAAGGAAAAGAGAAAATGAAATGCTTCAGGAACAGAGTTGACCTGAGATGGGGGAGGGAAATGATGTATAAGTGGAACACAGGACTTTTATGGCAGTGAAACTATCCTGCATGACATTATTGGGGATACATGTCATTATACAATTTTGCTGTGAACCTCAAAGTGATGTTTAAAAAATAACATCTGTTTTTAAAAACCTTCAATATGTAGCATGGGGTTATATTGTTATGTATGTTTCTAAAAAAGTATATTATGGAAAAAGCAATTACTGGGATTGCAAGAAATCACCTGAAACCTTGTTTACATATTTATCCCAAGTAGCTTTGTGTTAAGACTTAATGAAAACTAAAATAGTAAACACAATTGATCAGCTGGGCAGGATATATGATGAGTACCTCTGAATGGGAAATTCTAAGTTCTTCTCCCAGGTGGTATTTGAAAAGGTCCTCTTCTCTCTTTCCATCTTTAAATGTGAGTACATTAATCATTCTTGTTTATTTATTCACTTATTCCATCCATGTATAAAGGTGGTGGTACCAAGAACAAAAGCATTAATCTGTTGGTAGCCTGATGTGAACCAATTAATTAAATTTTTCAAGTTTGAAAGAGTTTCTCAAAACGCCACATTTAGTGATGGGCTTTTTATCTCCCTGGTGTTTCCAAGGCTGCAATCTGCCCCTTTAAAAAAGGGAAGAAACCATGTCCCTCTTCTGGCTGTAATCTGACGCTATGACATGTGAGAGTAACAATTCAAGATGAGATTATGGAAAGCTATTCTGTGAATGCCTCTTTTGGTTGATCACATGCAAGCTAGTAAAATTTTTTAGATATAACTTTTTAATATGTGGACTTCCCTGGTGACTCAGATGGTAAAGAATCTGCCTGCAATGCAGAAGATCTGGATTAAATCCCTGGGTCGGGAAGATTCCCTGGACAAGGAAATGGCTACCCACTCCAGTATTTTTGCCTGGAGAATTCCGTGGATAGAGGAACCTGGTGAGCTGCAGTCCATAGGGGTCACAAAGAGCCAGGCATGACTGAGTGAATAACACTACTTTTCTCATTTTTTTATATGTAACTTTTTAATATATAACTTATAACTGAAATTAGAATTCTTCTGGAGTGGTCTCTTTTACCCCAGTTGAAATGAACTTGCTGCTCTTCTCAGACCTGTTTTACCTGCCACTCTATTTAGCCTGAGGTATATTCCTGGTATATTCAGACAGACAGACTGTCACCAAAGAGTAGATCCACTCCAGCACCGAGATACCCTGAAAAGGATTCAGAGTGTTTGATGTATTTTTTCCTCTGGTATAAAGGAGATTACAGCAAGCTTGGGAAGATTCTGGCCACCAGGGCTTTACAGGATATAAACAGACTGGGAAGGGGGCATCCTTTCATGATTCATGATAGCTCTAGATTGGAGCAGTCTTGGATGACTCAAAATGAGAAATTTATAGACAACTTAAAGGGCTTCCCTGTTAGTTCAGTTGGTAAAGAATCTGCCTGCAATGCAGGAGACCCCGGTTTGATTCCTGGGTCAGAAAGATCTGCTGGAGAAAGGATCAGCTACCCACTCCAGTATTTTTGGGCTTTCCTTGTGTCTCAGCTGGTAAAGAATCTGCCTGCAGTGCGGGAGACCTGGGTTTGATCCCTGGGTTGGAAAGATCCCCTGGAAAAGGGAAAGGCTACCTACTCCAGTATTCTGGCCTGGAGAATTCCAGGGACTGTATAGTCCATGGGGTTGCAAAGAGTCAGACACAACTAAGTCACTTTCACTTTCTTTAAAAACATTAAGCTCTAAATATGAATTTGCTTTGTATATAGTGTACACTTTTTGTTCAATCATAGTTGCGATCTTGGCTGTGTTTGTCCCTCTGGTGAGCACTTTTTCTGCATCACTCCATGAAGAGTGAAGACCACATGTCCACAGTGGTTACCATTCACTTATTGCTGCTCTCGTAAGAGTTTTGTGGCCTAGTTCCTGGCACAGCACATAATTTTACAACAGGTAAAATTATGATCAAACTCTGCTTATCAGAAAATTGCTCTCAGAAAATCTTAAGGCTATGGTGTCCTCAATATGGTGTCTTTGTACTATTATGACACATATAATTGCTGATGATCACCAATGGAATGAATGGTGCTTAGAAAAATATATGAATGTGTTTAGTTCACAAAAGGTAAAGGTGGCTAAATGCTTACTAGTTACAAAGTATAACTAGTAATTTATACTTTAACTCACATTTTCCTAGCAAGTCAATCTTGCACTGCTATTTAAAACTCTTATAAAAATAATAAGAATTGTCAATAACTTAGTAAAAATATTTAAAAAATTTTTTAAATAGTATAATATTATCCAGTGAACAGATAAAGGGAGGTGAGATTATGTGAGGAGGAAGACACATTCATACTAGTGTCTCCTTCTGTGAAAACACTAGGTTCTTTTAGTATTTTATTTCCAATACCTCTAAAACATACAAATAATTCTGTTTCAGATTGCAACAAATTATCTTATTTATTTATTTGGCGGTGGTGGGCCTTAGTTGCTGCATGAGGAAACTTTAGTTGTTGCATGTGGGATCTAGTTCCCTGACCAACAATTGAACCTGGACCTTCTGTACAGGGAACACGGAATCTTAGCCACCAGATCGCCAGTTAAGTCCCCATCTTATATCCAACACTTTGAGTACCTTGAAGAATAATAATATGGAAATAATGATATCTCCTTCCCCAACTCTCAGTATCTTTTTCTTGGTTCCTTGTAAGATGCTCACCCACAGTGACTGAAATCCAAGGCAGCACCCATACATGTTCTGCTCAAGTGCATTTGCTGTTCATAATCATATGTATGGCTGAGTTCAGCACCCAGGGCAAGTGCACTCCTTTTGTCTTGGTGATATGTAAGCTGCTGAATGAAATTGAATGCAGAGTTCCAAAAAATAGCAAGGAGAGATAAGAAAGCCTTCCTCAGTGATCAGTGCAAAGAAATAGAGGAAAACAATAGAAAGGGAAAGACTAGAGATCTCCTCAACAAAATTAGAGATACCAAGGGAACATTTCATGAACAGTTCAGTTCAGTTCAGTTCAGTCGCTCAGTCGTGTCTGACTCTTTGCGACCCCATCAATCACAGCACACCAGGCCTCCCTGTCCATCACCAACTCCTGGAATTTATTCAAACTCAGGGCCATCTAGTTGGTGATGCCTTCCAGTCATCTCATCCTCTGTCGTCCCCCTCTCCTCCTACCCCCAATCCCTCCCAGGATCAGGGTCTTTTCCAATGAGTCAACTCTTCGCATGAGGTAGACAAAGTATTGGAGTTTCAGCCTCAGCATCCGTCCTTCCAATGAACACCCAGGACTGATCTCCTTTAGAATGGACTGGTTGGATCTCCTTGCAGTCCAAGGGAGTCTCAAGAGTCTTCTCCAACACCACAGTTCAAAAGCATCAATTCTTCAGCACTCAGCTTTCTTCACAGTTCAACTCTCACATCCCTACATGACCACTGGAAAAACCATAGCCTTGACCAGACGGACCTTTGTTGGCAAAGTAATGTCTCTGTTTTTAATATGCTGTCTAGGTTGGTCATAACTTTCCTTCCAAGGAGTAAGTGTCTTTTAATTTCATGGCTGCAATCACCATCTGCAGTGATTTTGGAGCCCCAAAAATAAAGTCTGACACTGTTTCCACTGTTTCCCCATCTATTTGCCATGAAGTGATGGGACCAGATGCCATGATCTTAGTTTTCTGAATGTTGAAGTTTAAGCCAACTTTTTCACTCTTCTCTTTCACTTTCATCAAGAGGCTTTTTAGTTCCTCTTCACTTTCTGCCATAAGGGTGGTGTCATCTGCGTATCTGAGGTTTTTGATATTTCTCCTGGCAATCTTGATTCCAGCTTGTGCTTCTTCCAGCCCAGTGTTTCTCATGATGTACTCTGCATATAAGTTAAATAAGCAAGGTGACAATATACAGCCTTGAAGCACTCCTTTTCCTATTTGGAACCAGTCTGTTGGTCCATGTCCAGTTCTAACTGTTGCTTCCTGACCTGCATATAGGTTTCTCAAGAGGTGGGTCAACTGGTCTGACTCATCTCTTTCAGAATTTTCCACAGTTTCTTGTGATCCACACAGTCAAAGGCTTTGGCATAGTCAATAAAGCAGAAATAGATGTTTTTCTGGAACTCTCTTGCTTTTTTAATGATCCAGCAGATGTTGGCGATTTGGTCTCTGGTTTCTCTGCCTTTTCTAAAACCAGCTTGAACATCTGGAGGTTCATGGTTCACGTATTGCTGAAGCCTGGCTTGGAGAATTTTGAGCATGACTTGACTAGCATGTGAGATGAGCATAATTGTGCGATAGTTTCAACATTCTTTGGCATTGCCTTTCTTTGGGATTGGAATGAAAACTGACCTTTTCTAGTCCTGTGGCCACAGCTGAGTTTTCCAAATTTGCTGGCATATTGAGTGCAGCACTTTCACAGCATCATCTTTCAGGATTTGAAATAGCTCAACTGGAATTCCATCACCTCCACTAGCTTTGTTTGTAGTGATGTACTTTACTGAACCCTGCTTTTCAAAAAATGTTCCCTTGGTATCTCTAATTTTCTTGAAGATATCTCTAGTCTTTCCCATTCTGTTGTTTTCCTCTATTTCTTTGCACTGATCATTGAGGAAGGCTTTCTTATCTCTCCTGGCTATTTTTTGGAACTCTGCATTCAAATGGGAATATCTTTCCTTTTCTCCTTTGTTTTTTGCTTCTCTTCTTTTCACAGCTATTTGTAAAGACTCCTCAGACAACCAATGTGTCTTTTTGCATTTCTTTTCCATGGGGATGGTCTTGATCCCTGTCTCCTGTACAATGTCACAGATGGGCTCAATAAAGGACAGAAATGGTATGGACCTAACAGAAGCAGAAGATATTAAGAAGAGGTGGCAAGAATACACAGAAGAACTGTACAAAAAAGATCTTCATGACCCAGATAATCACAATGGCTTGATCACTCACCTAAAGCCAGACATCCTGGAATGTGAAGTCAAGTGGGCCTTAGGAAGCATCACTATGAACAAAGCTAGTGGAGGTGATGGAATTCCAGTTGAGCTATTTCAAATCGTCAAAGATGATGCTGTGAAAGTGCTGCACTCAATATGCCAGCAAATTTGAAAAACTCAGCAGTGGCCATGGGACTGCAAAAGGTCTGTTTTCCTTCTAGTCCCAAAGAAAGGCTATGCCAAAGAATGCTAAAACTGCTGCACAATTGCACTCATCTCACACACTAGCATTGTAATGCTCAAAACTCTCCAAGCTAGGCTTCACTAACATATGAACTGTGAACTTCCAGATGTTCAAGCTGGTTTTAGAAAAGGCAGAGGAACCAAAGATCAAATTACCAACATCTGCTGGATCATTAAAAAAGCAAGAGAGTTCCAGAAAAACATCTATTTCTGCTTTATTGACTATGCCAAAGCCTTTGACTGTGTGGATCATAAGAAACTGTGGGAAATTCTGAAAGAGATGGGAATACCAGACCACCTGACCTGCCTCTTCAGAAATCTGTATGCAGGTCAGGAAGCAACAGTTATATCTGGGACATGAAACAACAGACTGGTTCCAAATCGGAAAAGGAGTATGTCAAGGCTGTATATTTTCACTCTTCTTGTTTAACTTACATGCAGACTATATCATGAGAAACTCTGGGCTAGTTGAAGCACAGGCTGGAATCAAGATGGAATCAAGATGATGAAAGTGAAAGAGGAGAGTGAAAAAATTGGCTTAAAGGTCAACATTCAGAAAACAAAGATCATGACATCCTGTCCCATCACTTCATGGCAAATAGATGGGGAAACAGTGGAAACAGTGGCAGACTTTATTTTGGGGGGCTCCAAAATCACTACAGATGGTGACTGCAGCCATGAAATTAAAGACACTTACTCCTTGGAAGAAAAACTATGACCAGCCTAGACAGCATATTAAAAAACAGAGACATTACTTTGTCAAAAATGGCACATCTAGTTAAGGCTATGGTTTTTCCAGTGGTCATGTATGGATGTGAGAGTTAGACTATAAAGAAAGCTGAGCGCTGAAGAATTGATGCTTTTGGACTGTTGGAGAAGACTCTTGAGAGTCCCTTGGACTGCAAAGAGATCCAAACAGTCCATCCTAAAGGAGATCAGTCCTGGGTGTTCATTGGAAGGACTGATGCTGAAGCTGAAACTGCAATACTTTGACCACCTGATGCCAAGAAGTGACTCCTTGGAAAAGATCCTGATGCTGGGAAAGACTGAAGGCAGGAGGAGAAGGCGACAACAGAGGATCAGATGGTTGGATTGCATCACTGACTCAATGGACATGAGTTTGAGTAAACTCCGGGATTTGGTGATGGGCAGGGAGGCCTGGCATGCTATAGTTCATGGGGTGCGAAGAGTCAGATATGACTGAGCGACTGAACTTAACTGAATTGAATGAAAGAAATAAATGATTTTATGTCAAGATTGGAAACATATTTTTAAAAATGATCCAAGGTGGAGCAGCATGAGAAAAATGAGAGTAGGGAAAAAAGAAAAACAACTTTTAGTCTTCAATTTCTGAGCTTTGGACAGAGGCTTGATGCTCTAAAAATATTTGATTTGGAAAATGCTAGGGAAAAATTCTTTTGTACATTTAAAGTAACACTCTTGCTCATTCCCTTCTTGCTTTCACAGTGTATCTCTGTAAGCACACTGGATTTCCTTGTTCTCAGCCCATTTTCATGAGTAGAGGTCATTGCGTTACATTGAGGCATGGTTACAATTTCTTCTCTACAGAGGCACAAAGTTCTTATTTTGTGAACTCCTGCCTTCCACTTCGCTCCTTCCAGCTGCCTGGTCATTCCCAAAGAGGATAATATTAATAGTGTAGATTAAGGGGATCTTCAGGTCTCACCAGAAGTTGAGACTTCTCATAGAAGAGAAAGAGAGGAAGAGTATAAATTTTCTCCTTTATATGGAAGAAAATCACTTTTTTTTGTTACAGGATGTCAACTTTCTGCCATGTGAACCCATATTTCTATTTAAGGGGCCTCTTCCTGGACCCTTTCCTGCTCTGGCCCAGATCTACCAGTGACCCTTCATTTTTTTCATAGGTAAAAGCTATTATTTCTTCAAGAAAGCATTCCCCAGACTTTGGGACTTGACCCTCCTTGTCCATGGTATGTACATCTCCGACTTTGATGCTCACCATTATATTGAAATGGTCTTATGGTGTGTCTGTTCTCTTATGTATCTCTGTACCCTCAAGTATACTTCAGGTACAACTCCAGGGGAGACATTAATATTTGTAGTCAACTCAGATCTGTGTATTTCTTATAAATCCAGCTTTCAGGTGGATAGCAGTAAAGAATCTGGAGAAGAGGTGGTACTTGTATTTCTTAAAATGGCATCATTTGGACTTGTGACAGGGCTCATCTTTTTCATTGTTTTATTCTTACAGTACGGAACTTGACAGGTAATACAAAATTTAAAGAAAATGTTTGAGACAAACAGGTGAATGAATGTATCATGCTCTCAGTAAGAACTTTTCAAACCAAATTAAAGAATCCACTTTTCTGATGCATTCCAAATATGTGGTTTCTTTCCCAACACTTTTTCTCAATGGCTGTATGTGGTGGTGGTGGTGTTTAGTCGCTAAGTGCTAAGTCGTGTCTGTAGCTCTCCAGGCTCCTCTGTTCATGGGATTCTGCAGGCAAGAAAATGAGTGGGAAGCCTTTTCAATCTCCAAGGGATCTTCTTGACCCAGGGATTGAACCAGCATCTCCTGTTTGGCAGGCAGATTCTTTATCGCTGAGCCACCAGGGAGGTCCAGCTATATGTGTACATACACATTTATAATTTCCTGCACTTCTGAGTGTGCCTGAATGAAGTCATATCTTTTAAAACTTTGGCTGTTTTTCACAGTGTTCATTTATCACATTCCCAGGCCAATCACCCATCCATAACAAAAAACCCTAGATTGAACTGGCTTCTGGCATTGTTAAAATGAATCCAGTTTCGATTTGGGTTTCTCTCTTAAAATGCTTGTTTGTTATAAGAACATCAATTGAGTTCCCCTTAGACTCATTAAAGCTGGTGCTATTTTAATTAGCTTCAGTCAACAGGATTGATTAAAAGTTAACAAGAGCAGTTTTGGTAAAACACTGAAGTCAAACATTTTGGCTGTTTTTCCAAACTGTGTTATGAACTTAGTATGAATCCAGATTTGTTCAATAGTTTTGCCACCCTTTATGGTAAATTTGTAAATTTGTGGCTTTTAATAAAAAAAACACATATAAAAAGTACATAGTAAATATTAAAACAGGCATGCATATACAATGACTAGAAAACAAACTTTTTTAATTACATAAAATTTTTTTAATTGCCAGGAAAAAAGGCAAACCTTAAAAATGACTAAACCTTAAAAATGAATGTGGTTTCTTTCCAAATACTTTTTCTCAATGGCTGTATGTGGTGGTGGTGGTGTTTAGTCGCTAAGTGCTAAGTCGTGTCCAACCTTAAAAATGACTAGAGTTTTCCTTGCTACTGAGAAAAGATTATTTTTAATGTCAGGTTTCTTAAATTAAAAAAATATATGGTTATTATATAACTAAAATAATATAAAAATGTATAAAGAATTAAATAATTTTCTCTCCTTTGCCTTCCCTAAGATAACATAATGTATACCTTTACCTTTACCATTATTCTTACTCATTCAAACATAAATCCAGGTACAAAACTGCTTATAAAAATGAGAGCCCACTGTACATGTTTTTCTACTGTTTGCATTTTTCATTTATCCATGTATAACATAGATCCTCAGGATAGTATATAGAGATCTAAGCTGGTTTTTTTTTTCCATGCTTGCCTTGTATGTTATAGGATGGATGTCACATAATTCATGCAACTGTTTTCTTAGTATTGGATATTCAGATTGTTTCCCATTACGAACAATGATTCAATAAATATCCTTTGTATTTATATATTGGTACTTATTTTTCCTCTAAGAAATTCTAAAGAGAATGTCTGGATCAAAAATGTATATTTAAAATTTTTTTCATTTTAAAAATATTAAAAAATTTTTAATATTCTGAAATAATTACAAAACTTTAAACACTTTGCTGAAATGTTATAGTTGCAGTCAGGTTTCAAACTAATTATTTTCTTAAATTCTTCAGATAAGTCTAGGTTACTTGAAGAGATCACCATTTTAAAAAGTTGTTTTTCAAAGTAACACAAAATATAAACCTAACCTCCATGATATTGTTCTCTTAAACCTATATTTATTTGTATATTTTTTTTATTAAGCAACTGACCTGTCTAGAAATGTAGAAAAGTAAGTTCTATAATCATGAGTTAGGATACTTCATTTTACCTAGAAACATGGAGAAAATAAGATTCAGGATTCACAAAATTCAACAAACTAGATACTGAATGCTGTATTTGATTCCAAGGCATTATTGTATTTCACATCCATATTTATTACTATCAAGTAGATGGTGTCATACTAAGGAATTCACTGGGCTTCCCTGTGATGCCTACATTCTCTCTGGAAGTGAGCACTACTACCTCACAGGGGTGGGTCTACTCCATGACATGAAAGAGGAGGATGCTTTGGGAGGCTGCATAATAAGCAAATTAATTGCATTGAAATGGTATTTCTGAAAGTGTAATACTTCCATCTCTGGTAGTATGCAAATTGATTGGGTTGTAAGAACAGATTGCTAATTTAATTTTTAAAAATTTTTATTGAAGTATAGTTGTTTTACTATGTTGTGTGAGTTTCTACTATATAGCCAAATGAATCACTCATATATATATACATATATCCCTTCCCTTTTGGACTTCATTCCCATTCAGGTAATTGTATTAGAATTTTAGTTGTTTAAATATTAACTGAAAGAAACAACAAAACAGCAAACTCATAATTTCATATATATTTATGTTTATATATATACCTCCATTTGTGTATCTACTTATTCTCACATGGGTATATATAAAAGTGTGTATTTTCCTTAATACAATATTAATGTGGGTATTTAAGTTCAACAGGTGAACATATTGAAAGAAAAATATTAAGTACCAGTTATATGTATGTATATGTGTGTGTGTGTATAGATACACACACACACACACACACACGTGAGTGCATGCTCAGTCGCTTCAGTCTTGTCCTATTGTTTGCGACTCTATGGATTCTCCAAGCAAAAACACTGGAGTGGGCTGCCATGCCCTCCTTCAGGAGATCTTCCTGACCCAAGGATCGAACCCATGTCTCCTGTGTCTCCTGAATTGCAGATGAACCCACTGAGCCATCTGGGACGCACACCCTCTCCCCCCCACACACACATTTTCATTTAACAAATAACTAGTGAGTACTTACCATGAGCCATATGTTCCAAGCACTCGGGATAAACATGGTAACTTCAATCCTGCAAAGGTTATAGAACTGATGTAAAAATTACTGGAGTTTGGGAAAACTTGTGAAAACATACATAGCTATAACTTCATTTTCAGCTGGACTTCATAAATCTAAGTTGTATAAACCTTGATATACCTATGTACTACATAGGTAGCACTCTCTCTATTTGAGATTTCACTAACCAGTTAAAGTATAATAACCAATATGATAGTCTACAAATTGTACTTTTTCCAAATGCAGTAGAAATTTATTTCTCACTGTTATAATAGAAATGAGTGATGAAAGGTGGGCATGCCACCCTCTTCCCCGTGGTCTTTCAGGGTGGTAGCTGGCAGGGACTCTGCCATTTTCTCACAGAGCTTCAAGCCAGCCTGGGAGTTGTCTTCACTCCTGGTGCTTGGAGAGGGAAAGAACATGGTAGATTCTATCATTTGGCCTTAATCTGACACAGAACTCTTACTCTCGTACAAGAACTCACTCAGGAGGTCCAGCTGACATCTAGAAAGACTGCAGTGAATAAGCTAGCTCTGACCATGAGAGAATAAAAGGGAGCTGCCAGCAGTCTCTACCGCTGTGGATTCCTTAATGTTAAGGCAGTCACTATAGTCTGTCTCTAATCCCCCAGTCTGGAATAATTATAAAGGTACCCTTTGGATTATGTCTATAAGAAATAGTGTAAGGCATAGCATACTGTGGCCCAGGACACATCAAGACCTACTCCATGTAGTATCCAAATATCAATTCAATCCTCATAGAAACTCTATAGGGTAAATCTATTATTAATCTTATTTACAAGTGAAGACACTGAGGCATAAAGAAGTTCGTCCAGCTAATAAGTGATGGACTGAGATTTGCACTCAAACAGCCAATCTTTAGCTTCTGGGCTCTGATCTTCTATGTGGTGTTGATTCTTTTCTTCATTTCTGTTTTGAGCCAAATTCTTCCAAATCATGGAAACCTAACCAAAGTTAATTTATGGTAAAATCATCTAATTCATATTTTCTCAGTCAAATCAGAGCTCTTCACCATCTTTTCCTTCTCCTCTTGATTTCAAGTTTCATGGAGTCCTACATAAAGTCAGGGCATGAGGGAGTGGTGAGTACCTGGTTCTCCTTCTCCACCATTTCATGCTGACATTGGACATCAACATCAGTGTTTGTGGTCACTGTTACCCCTTCACGCTGCTCTCCACACTGCATCCCGTCGCTTTGAACTTGTCATTTCTCAGTATCTCGTCAAAGGAAAACCTTCTGCTGAGGCTTGGCGATCTCTGTGCTTTGCTCTCAGACCCCATCTCTCTTGATCCACCTCTATTTCAGCACATCACACAGACCCTGAACCTCTGCAAGGAACTGCCACATGACCTCCTTCCACCTGGAATTTCTGAGCACAACTGGGGCACTCTGGCTTTCCCAGGAGAGGAACATGGCAAAGGCAACATGGCCCCTCAGAGATCCCGTGGCGTCCAACCATTGTTTTCCTACTCCAGCCCTTACCTGCCTTTTGGAAAACTTCCCTCCTCGTCCTCTGACCTATGAAAGTCTTTCCTCTTTTGCCTTCTCTGCCAGTTTGTCACCCTGGTTTTCTGTGTCTCTGGTTGATTTTCCCCTTTATCCTTGATGCCTTCTATTCTTGCTGTCCCTGACTTACAGAACTTCTCTAATGTTAGTTCTCAGTTTTACCTTATTTTCCTGTCACAGAATCCTTTTTCTTCTCTCTTATGATTTCAACTTTCATTTCGTTGTGACCCCCAAATCTCAGTTTCTGTTCTTTATCTTTCTCCTAGACCCTAGCCTCTAGTGTATATAAACACCTTCACCTGCACACTACAATTCACCTTAAATTAAACTAGACCTGTCTCAAACCAAACTGACCATCTTATCTCAAAACCTGGAAAGTAAGTTCCAGTTTGTTCTTATTCACTAGTGCCTTTCTGGGATTAGTAGAGCCTAGTAGTCAGCAGGCACTCAGCATTTGTTGAATGAATGAATGCCTATTGACGGTCTCATGGCTTCTGCCTTTCTGCTACATTCACAACATCCTCATGGCTGCCCTGTTATCATCCACTGCTCCCTAACCTTTGAAACTATTTCATAATATTCTGCACCAAGTCTCCTTTTGCTTAACGTGGAACGCTGAATTTGGCTCATCTTCATTCCTGTATTATATTCTATCGAATGAATGTACTGCAGTTTACTCTTCAATCTATTGTCAGTAGATGTATGGTTAGTTCCATTATTTTTAACAACCATGAACAACGCTGCCATGACCCTCGTTAATCCTAATTCTGTTCCCTATTTCATGCTTTAGTTCTTCCTCTTTGAGTTTCCCACAAGCATCACAATTTGAATAGCTATGTCTATAGTACACGGTAAGCATGACTGTTAAACTTCATACACCCCTATAAGTATTTTTTTTTAATGGGGAAAAGCCCTGCCAAGTGCCCTTACAGAGAAGTCTACACTTTTCTGTCCTGGCAGAGTGGATCCTGAGGAAAGATAACTTCTTATGTAACAGTCACTACAGCAAAGGGCAGTGTGAGATGGGAATATAGTATGGTTGGCAAATCTAGTCCAGAAGAAAAAAGTAGGTGGAGTTATGCAAAAAACCAGGTTTTGTAGACTGAATATGGGCTCTACTTCTTAACACATTAGCAAACTGGAAAATTTTCTTCACTTCTCTGAATCTGTTTCTTCATGTGTAAAATGAGATAATATCAATCACCTACAAGGACTACTGGAGGAATTAACATATTGGCGCAGTGGTAAAGAATCTGCCTGCAATGCAGGAGATGCAAGAGATGTGGGTTCGATCCCTGGGTCAGGAAGGTGCCCTGGAAGAGGGCATGGCAACCCACTCCAGCATCCTTACCTGGAGAGTACCCTGAACAGAGGAGCCTGGCTGTCTACAGGTCCTGGGGTCACAAAGAGCTGGATGCAGCTGAGCACAGAATACACAGCACATAGAATGGTAACATCTGAGAACATTCAATAAAACAGGCCATTTTCCTTACCTCTGAGTCTATTTCCAAAATAATTAATTTATGTCACTATAACTCAGATTATGGTGAAAATGTTCTCTGTATGTATGATCATATATTAATAAAAATAAGTTTCAAATAGAATTATAACCCAGGACACCTAGTATCTCTGTAAGGAGAAGGTAATTCAATTTCTTGGAGATATTTCTCCATTTTTGTCAGAATTTATTACCTGAGAGATTACAAAGTTCTGTCCATTATGTTAGGGCCAGTAAGCGAATGTATCCTTTTTTTGAATAGGTGGACTATCAAAAGTTGGGGATGTTATTATTAAGTCTTGTTTAAAAACCCATCACTGTCAAAGTGGTTCCAGTCTAGAGGAGCTGCAGCCACATGAAGCACCTAGAAAGAGGCTGTCATAGTTAAATGGGCCCCTGGCATTCAGTCATGTGTCTTTTGTGACTGACCTCACTCTGATAGCGGACATTATATTTAATGGCTAAACAAAAGTTCATTTTTCCTTCCAGTCAGACTGGAAAAGAGTAAACGATGGAGGTAAAGCTGTGTTATGCCAAAGGGGAACATGAATCAGGGAAACTGACACTTTGAACTTTTAAACTCTGATTTTTCAGGCTTTTAATACCTTTTGGTGAATGTGTTTCCCCAGTGGAAATTTGGAAATAATTTGCTCACTGAGAAGTCGACACCTTATTTCTTAAAACTGAAGAAAGTATCGGAATTGTGTTTTCTCAGGGTGGTTCTTCTGAAACTGATAAAATTTCCTCGCTAATCCATGATGGTGGTGATTTATTGTCAATGTTGTTGCCTTCTCTGAGTTCTTTTGAGAGTAAAAGTAGCATTCCTGTAAGGTCTTGAATGCTTAGTAGTATTTCAATAGCAGTAGCATGACACAGTTCATAGAACTCTGACCTGAATCTTAAGGACCAGTCGTGAAAGAGTCTTTTCTGAGTACTTACCATGTGCCGTGCAACTTTCTAGGTGGTAGAGGATTTATGGATGGTAAGAGAAATACCCTTGCCCTGTGAATCTTCAGAGTTAAAGACATAACTGATATTAATGAAGTAATCATACCAGTCTGAAATTATAGTCTGTGATGAGAGAACTAAAGGAAAAACACAGATACACACACATACATGCATTCAAACAAAGGAGATGTGCAGGGTGGTGGAAATGACAAAATACTTGTTGTTGCTGTTCAGTTGCTAAGTCTCACCTCTCTATGGCCCCGTAGACTGCAGCACGCCAAACTTCCCTGTCCTTCACTATCTCCAGAGTTTTCTAAAACTCATGTCCGTGAGTCAGAGATGCCCTCCAACCATCTCATACTCTGTCGTCCCCTTCTCCTCCTGCCCTCAATCTTTCCCATCAAGGTCTTTTCCAATGAGTCAGTTCTTTGTATCAGGTGGCCCAAGTGTTGACGCTTCAGCTTCAGCATCAGTCCTTCCAATGAAAACCCAGGACTGATTTCATTTAGGGTTGGATGGATCCCAAAGGACTCTCAAGAGTCTTCTCCAACACTGCAGTTCGAAGGCATCAATTCTTCAGGAATCAGCCTTCTTTGTGGTCCAGCTCTCACATCCATACATGACTACTGGAAAAATCATAGCTTTGACTATATGGACCTTTGTCAGCAAAGTGATGTCTCTGCTTTTTAAAACACTGTCTAGGTTTGTTATAGCTATTCTTCAAAGGAGCAAGCATCTTTCGATTTCGTGGCTGCAGTCACTGTCTGCACTGATTTTGGAGACCAAGAAAATGAAATATGACACCATTTCCACATTTCCCCCATCTATTTGCCATGGAGTGATAGGACTGGATGCCATGATCTTCATTTTTTTAATGTTGAGTTTTAAGCCAACTTTTTCATTCTCCTCTTTCACCTTCATCAAAAGGCTTATTTTTTTTCCCAGTGGTCATGTGTGAATGTGAGAGTTTGAGAGTTGGACTATAAAGAAAGCTGAGTGCAGAAGAATTGATGCTTTTGAACTGTGGTGTTGGAGAAGACTCTTGAGAGTCCCTTGGACTGCAAGGAGATCCAACCAATCCATCCTAAAGGAGGTCAGTCCTGGGTGTTCATTGGAAGGACTGATGTTGAAGCTGAAACTCCAATACTTTGGGCACCTGATGTGAAGAGCTGACTCATTTGAAAAGACCTTGATGCTGGGAAATATTGAGGGCAGGAAAAGGGGACTACAGAGGATGAGATGGTTGGATGGCATCACTGACTCGATGGACATGGGTTTGGGTGAACTCTGGGAGTTGGTGATGGACAGAGAGGCCTGGTGTGCTGCGATTCATGGGGTCACAAAGAGTCGGACACAACTGAGCAACTGAACTGAATTGAACTGAACTGAACTGAAGAGGCTTATTAGCTTCTCTTCACTATCTGCCATGAAAGTGGTATCATCTGCATATCTGAGGTTGTTGATATTTCTCCCTGCAATCTTGATTCCAGCTTGTGACTCTGGGTTATGGTTAAAGCTGTGGTATCAAGCATGAATATATTTAATATGTTTCTTGAAGTTTTTCTTAGCATAATACCATTTATGTTAGCTACACAAAGTTTTGCTTCTTTCTCTTAAGATGATGTGACTTTTCTTTCAAAAATTTTTCTAGCTGTTATTAGAATGTTGAGTAGGGGGGTCGGGTATATATACTGGGAGAGGTTAAGTATATTTCATATGAGACAATAAATTTTATTTATTTATTACAACATATGATTTGATTGTTTGCCATGTACAGTATCAAGAAGACAAGTTTCTAGAGATCTGAAAAATATACATTAAAAGTTTAAAAAAATATACATGCAGGTTGGAAACACAGTTTTATCTAAAATATTTTTATTTTCTGTTCTAGATTGAATATAATATGTGAATAAACAGGCTTCTTGGGGAGTACAGATTTTAGGTTAATGCATTTTTATTAGCACAATAATAATTTACTAATGACAGGTAATCTTTTGTTTATCTTTACAGGGAAATCTTAATAACATTTATAATATATTTTTTGGCTTTAGGGAAGGGTCAAAACAGCTCAATTCCTAGGTTAGGAATATCTTTATAATCTTTTTATGTGTAGATCTGTATAATTCCAATACAAAATAAGATATTAATCTCTCTTGGTCTTGGTTTCTTTTTCTGCAAAAGTAGGATAAGAGACTTGCAATAAAAGCATTGTATCTCCATCATAGGATATTGGGGAATAAAATAATTGGTGTCAAAGACTTTGTGAAGCATAACTCAGTGTGTTAATCACGGCTTGAAAAATTACTTACAGTTAGGTCTTCCATTCCTTGAACCTTCCAGACCTTTTTATGAATCTTTATAACTACATTTTTTTGACACAGCTGTAGCTCATTGGTCATTCTTTGTGGATTTATCTGCCTATGGATTCTGCACTCTCTGAAAGAATTGCTTTTTTTCTTTCTCTTTATTCATCTTTGCATTCTCAACCTTCATTTACTGCCTAGTTGCATAAATCTTTGGATGAATGAGTGAATAATGTTGAAGTAGCAGAGGATTTTGGCACACCATTCTTGTTTCTGTCAATGTTCATTTATCCATTCATTGTTTTACATTTTCCAACCTCCCAAAGGAATTGTGTAAGTAAGGATGGGCTGGGATTTTGATCTTAATAACAGGAAACAACAGATTCCTTATTGGAGAGTTGTGGGATTTGTTTAGAAAGTTAAATAATAGAAACAGGGTGAGAAGGAAGAAAATTTTCCTTCTGAGAAATATTAGTGCCTCTGCCCTTGTCCAGAACATCCTAATGACTGGGTATTTAGTTCCCAATGAAATCAGGCATCTATATATGGCACTGTTTGATGAGTATATCAAGGCTTCCCAGGTGACTCAGTGGTATAGAATCTGGCTGCCAATGCAGGAGACATAAGAGACACGGGTTTGATCCTTGGATCGGAAAGATTCCCAGGTGTAAGAAATGGCAACCCAAACCAGTATTCTTGCCTGGAGAATTCTATGGACAGAGAAGCATAGCAGGCTGTAGTCCATGGGATAGCAAAGTGTCAGACATGACTGGGTACACACACAAAATGATAAGTATATCATTGACTCCAAAAATGCAGAGATGGTTGAAAGGAATCATGAAAACTGCTCAGTACAAACTGATACAGATGAGGAAATGGAGGCCTGCTGGACTTGATGTCTCACATCAACTTAATGGTAGAACCTAACTTACTTACCTGCCAATTCCAGTGCTGTGCTCCAACCAGCCCATCTAATTTGACCCGATTGTTGTTCATTGTTCAGTTGTTTCTGACTCTGCGATGCTATGGACTGCAGCATGCCAGGCTTCCCTGTCCATCACCATCTCCCAGAGTTTGCTCATTCATGTCCATTGAGTTGGTGATGCCATCCAACCATCTCATCCTCTGTCGGCCCCTTCTCCTCCTGCCTTCAATTTATCCCAGCATCAGGGTCTTTTCCAATGAGTTGGCTCTTCGCATCAGGTGGCCAAAGTACTAGAACTTTAGCTTCAGCATCAATCCTTCCAGTGAATATTCAGGACTCATTTCCTTTAGGATTGACTGGCTGGAGCTCTTTGCAGCCCAAGAGACTCTCAAGAGTCTTCTCCAGCACCATATTTTGAAGGCATCAATTATTCAGTGCTCAGCCTTTTTTATTGTCCAACTCTCACATCTGTACATGACTACTGCAAAAACCATAACTTTGACTATATGGACCCTTGTCGGCAAAGTAATGTCTCTGTTTTTTAATACATTGTCTAGGTTTGCCATTGCTTTTCTTCCAAGGAGCAAGTGTCTTTTAACTACATGGCTGCAGTCACTGTCCACAGTGATTTTGGAGTCCAGTCTGTCACTGTTTCCACTGTTTCCCCGTCTATTTGCCATGAAGTGATGGGACCAGATGCCATGATCTTAGTTTTTTGAATGTTGAGCTTTAAGCCAACTTTTTTATTCTCCTCTTTCACCTTCATCAAGAGGCTCTTTAATTCCTCTTTGCTTTCTGTCATAAGGGTGGTGTCATCTGCATATCTTAGGTTATTGATACTTCTCCTGGCAATCTTGATTCCAGCTTGTGCTTTATCCAGCTTGGCATTTTGCATGTTGTACCCTGCCTATAAGTTAAATAAGCAGGGTGACAATGTGCAGCCTTGAAGTACTCCTTTTCCTATTTGGAACCAGTCTGTTTTTCCATGTTCAGTTCTAACTGTTGCTTCTTGACATGCATACAGATTTCTCAGGAGGCAGATAAGATGGTCTGGTATTGCCATCTCTTTAAGAATTTTCCACACTTTGTTGTGATCTACACAGTCAAAGGCTTTAGTATAGTCCGTGAAGAAGTAGATGTTTTTCTGGAATTGTCTAGCTTTTTCTGTGACCCAACGAATATTGGCAATTTGATCTCTGGTTCCTCTGTCTTTTCTAAATCCAACCTATACATCTGAAAGTTCTCTGTTAACATACTATTGAAGCTTAGCTTGAAGGTTTTTGAGCAGTACTTTGCCAGCACGGTGAAATGAGTGCAATTGTGCAGTAGTTTGAACATTCTATGACATTATCCTTCCTTGGAATTGGAATGAAAACTGACTTTTTCTAGTCCTGTGGCCATTGCTGAGTTTTCCAAATTTGCTGGCATATTGAGTGCAGCACTTTCACAGTGTCATCTTTTAGGATTTGAAATAGTTAAGTGGGAATTCCATCACTTCCACTAGCTTTGCTTGTAGTGATGCTTCCTAAGGCCCACTTGACTTCGCACTCCAAGATATCTGACTCTGATGATCACATCATCTTGGTTATCCAGGTTATTAAGATCTCTTTTGTATAGTTCTTCTGTGTATTCTTGCCACTTCTTAATATCTTCTGCTTCGGTTAGGTCCATACCATTTCTGTCCTTTACTGTGCCTATCTTTGCATGAAATGTTCCCTATCTCTAATTTTCCTGAAGAGAGCTCTAGTCTTCCTCATTCTATTGTTTTCCTCTGTTTGTCTGCATTTTCACTTTAAAAGGCTTTCTCATCTCTCCTTGCTATTCTCTGGAACTCTGCATTCAGATGGGTATAGCTTTCCTTTTCTCCTTTGCATTTTGCTTCTCTTATTTTCTCGGTTATTTATAAGACCTCCTCAGACAACCATTTTGTCTTTCGGCATTTCTTTTTCTTGAGGATGATATTGATCCTGGCCTCCTGTACAATGTTACAAACCTCCATCCATAGTCTCTGTCTATCAGATCTATTTTCTTGAATCTGTTTGTCACTTCCAGTGCATAATCATAAGGGATTTGATTTAGATCACACCTGAGTGGTCTAGTGGTTTTCCCTACTTTCTTCAATTCAAGTCTGAATTTTGCAATAAGGAGTTCATGATCTGAGCCCCAGTCAGCTCCTGGTCTTATTTTTGCTGACTATATAGAGCATCTCCATCTTCAGCTGCAGAAAATATAATCAATCTGATTTTAATATTGACCACCTGGTGATGTCCAAGTGTAGAGTTGTCTCTTGTGTTATTGGAAGAGGAAGTTTGCTATGAGCAGCAGATTCTCTTGGTAAAACTCTATTTGCTTTTGTCCTGCTTCATTTTGTACTCCAAGGCCAAACTTGGCTCTTACTGCACGTATCTCTTGACCTCCTATTTTTGCATTC